>NW_011889001.1:6943-63137 GCF_000151845.1 Pteropus vampyrus | reverse complement strand
TCCTTGGCCTGCCGCCTGTGTGGGGATTCTCATTCCCAAGGTGGGAGTTGGCACTGAATGCAGTAGCTGAGCAGCCTGGGGCAGGGGGGCAGGTGTGTGGGGCAGATTAGATAGGAAGTCTCAGGGATGCTTGTCCTAGAGCCCTGGCATCGCTTTCTGTCTCCTAGCAGGAGCATTGCACCCCAGACCGAGGAAAGCTTACAGTGAGCAAGGATGGGACACTTGTCTCCCTCCTGTGTGCTCATCCAAGAACGGGGCAGGGAGGTTGCTGGTACAAGGACCAGGTAGGAGAGTGCTTACCAGCTGCAAAGACCAGAGAACTGACCACCTGTCCCCCCAAAAAATCACTAGGAAGGAGGAAGGCGAAACTGTAGAGCAAGAGGAGAGGCAGAGGGAGGGTGGATGCAAAAGAGCCTCCCATACACTCGCTGACTCTTCATTCCAGAAATATGGCTAAGCGGTGCCCATGCAGGAAGCATGGGGTGGGGGAAAAGGGAGCAAGGAAATCGCTTCGTGCCTTGAGCACAGTCCCCAGGAGTGAAGCCGTTCCTAACCATTCTTAAGGTGATGTGTTGACATGACAGTTGTTGACACTGTACAAACAGATGCTAGAGGGAGCAGTTTGAAAGGAAGACTCAAGACTTGGAGGAGGAGGTCAAAGTTTGGCTCTCCAACCAGGCCCCCTGGCCCTCCTTGCCCCCTTGGCCGCCTTGCCTGCTTGAGAATCAGGCTGAGCCTCCATGCTACTTCATCTAATGTGAATCAAATGAGTGAGGTGAGCACATACAGCTGGGGACAGATCTTTACTTAAGACCCCAGCTTTCGACTCCATCAAAGACAACCACCTAAAGTGGGTAAGCAGACCCGTCCAGTGGTGTGCTGCAGCTGGCTTATGTTGTGTTCAGTGACATCACGTTGCCTGCTTAAAATCAATCACGGTGAAAGTATTTACATCATGGAAATGGGCAAATGCTGCAGATCAGGGTGTTTCCCCCAGAGAGCCAGTCGTTACACATGTACCAGCACATCAGCACTTGCTGGACCCATCTCACCTGACCTTGGCTTTCTCTCCACAGTGAACGGGAAGGCCACGGTCACCATGGAGAGCGGTGCCCCAACCCTGTTCATGTTTATGCTCAATGGCAAGCAGGAGCACGGGCTGCTGAGCCTCCGGAAGAACGGGATGAAGCTGGAGGTCTACCCTCCAACCACGGGCACCCACAAGCTGCAGATCTTTGCCAAGGGCAACTCCGACGTCTACAGCGCAGTGCTGGAGTACACGCTCAAGTGTAACTACGTGGACTTGGGGGTCCAGCTGCCAGCCGAGCTGCACCAGCCCGTGGGCCCCAGCTGGTTCTCGGAGCAGATGGGCATCCTGAAGCCCTCTCACCCTGACCCCATCATCCACACCAGTGATGGGCGCTGCTCCGTCAGCTTCGGCGTGGAGGAGGGCATCAGTGTCCTGGCTTCCCTGCATGGGGACGATGGCCCCATCACCGAGGAGACGCAGCGGCGCTACATCTTCCAGCTGCACCGAGAGAAGCGGACAGAGCTGAAAGTCCAGCTGCCCAGTGCCGGCAAGTTTGCCCTCAAGATCTTTGTCAAGAAGAGGCAGGAACCGGGCAACTATGTCTTTGTCTTCAATTATCTCCTGTGCTGCACCAACACCAAGGTGAACTGGCCCATGTTCCCCGAGAGCTTTGGTAACTGGGGGCAGGACAACGAGCTGCTGGAGCCTCTGTCGGGCGTGCTTCCCGCCAACCGGAACGTCCCGTTCAAATTGAAGCTGCACGGCGTCGCCAAAGCCCTGGTGAAGGGGCAGGACACGTGGCCCCTGACCCTGAATGGCGAGGGCTACTGGGAGGGCAGCTGCAACACGGCTGGCTGCCAAGAAGTCTACGTCATGGTGCTGGAGAACGCCAACCACAGCTTCTACTCCTATATCCTGAAATATAAAGTGAACGGCCAGTGAGGGCCGGTGCCCGGTCACCCCTCCAGGGAGGGCCCAAGGGAAGTGCAGAGAGCCCTGGACACCACCGAGTCTGCATGAAATCACTTCTAGGCCTCTGCCTCAGTCTCCCTGCCGTGCCGCAGGAGCTGTGATGTTTGTGTTCTGATGGCTTCACAAGGGGACAGAGGCAAAGGCCCTTTAGAAGAAAAAGGTGCTATGTAAATCCAAAGTATTGTAAACTGTATGCCACTGCCCAGATGCCCTTTCTCGTGTTAATGCCGCTGTTGTTAAAAGGTCGATGTGGGAAAGCAGGGCTGTTGCCCAGGCTGAGAGCTTTTCAGGGGATGGTGAGAAAATTCTCCTCCGGGCCCCAGAGGGACATGACTTGCAAGGCTGAGTCACCTTGAATCACAGAACCCCCTTTTAAGTAGCTACAGTGTTTCTCACCCACTCCCGGACCCCAGGGAAGGTTGGGCTGTCGTTTTTTCCCCAGAGCTGACCATCTTCTGCATTCCTGCTGCTTCTTCATTAGGTGCTTCTTGCTCTTCAAAAGCCCTGGGGAAAAAAATGTGGAGAGGAAGCTAGTGCCCCCAACTGGCTGGAGGCTGGTGTTCCCCACAATCCCTGTGTATGCTGGGAATGTGGCAACAGAAGAGTTACGAGGAGACTCCAGAGTGGAGAGCAGCCAGTGCCCACTCTCGGGGGTCCTGGGCGGGGACCACCATGGCGGCCCTGCAACCTAGGGCCTCCGACTGTGCTCTCAGTGGAGCCTGCAAGACAGTTGGTTCGGGCCCTCTCTGAGCCTGCACCCTTCACAGGGGGCCTCAAGAGGCCGGCCAGCCACTGGGGAGTCTTGTCGATAACCCTCAAGATAGACCCGGCAGGGAAGCCAGGTGAGGGAGCAGGGCAAACGCTGCAATGCCAGGGTGACTCCCGTGATAATTGGGCTCTGCCGTCCCCCAAGAGTCCCTGCCAGCAAAGCCGGGGGGAACCTCGACATGCCCTGGCAGCAGTTTTTGTGCTTGTCCCTATCCCATCTCCTTTCCTCCCTTTCCCTGAGAAGAGAGACCCCTGAGGTCCCATCTTCTGTGGGGACAGTTCAGAGCCCCTTTTTTGCTCAGGCCCAAGAAGTCTTGACTACCCAGCTGGCCCTCAGCAGCACCTCTGGCAGGTGTTGCCATGGCAACAGCAGAAAGGCTGGCTCCAGCGAGGGCAGTGAAGAGGAAAGAATGGAGAGGCCCTGCATGGACATTGCAACACCATCCTGGCACACGGAGACGCTCACGGTGGCCCCTGCTGACCTCCTGGCTCCTTCAGCTCTACAGCCCGTTCCTATCTCAGTGCCTTGGCCCCAGAAAGCCGGACTTCCCAGCACTCTCCCCTCGTTGCTGCTCCAGTTGCCCCCAGGCTCAGCTACAGCTAGGACCAGCTAGGGATCCCCACAGCTTCCTCTGCCTTCATTCTCTCATTTGTGTATTCAACCCATGTTTGTGGGGCACTTAATAAGCACCAGGCACAGTGCTACATGCTGGAGCTACAGAGGGAACATCCCAGAGCTCAGGGTGTGGGACTCAGCCTCCCTCACACAGGTGTGTCTGGAGTTCCAGGCTTCCAACCCTTTCAGTCCATCGCCCCCCTAGGCTCCCTCCCTAAAAGGTCCCCAACTGCCACTTTGTATGGCACTGGCCCAGAGCAAAGTTATAGCAGTGCCATCCTCCACCAGGCTGGGGGCTCTGGAACACGCTGGGAGGACCCCCAGGGAGGGGCCGAGCTGCCCTGGCCTGTGTCCAGCACCTTCTGGCGGAGGCTCTTCCCCCCAGGCATTTAGCACCATGTCACGCAGGCCTGGAAAATGCACAAAGACCCCAGGGAAGGAACCTTTGTGCACTACGACTGGGAAAGGACAGAACTTTTACATCCTGAAAACAGCCTTTTCTCACTCCTTTGATTTTTATGGGCTGAAAGAAATGTGCTGTTTCATCAAAATAATAAGTGCCTCCTATGACTCATGCCATTCATTGGACCCAGAGCTGCCTGCTGAAGACGTGCATCTTTTAAAAAACAATATGATTAATCAATATATTCTTGAACATGCAGAGGATGCCACCCAGCAAAACAGGAGCTGTCGCCAGAACCAGAGACAGAGGCCCAGCCAGCCACTCAAAGTGCCTGCAGAGCATACCGCCTGCCCCTCCCTCATTTCATCAGGTACTCCTTCTGTACAGACAGCTGTAGACACAGCCAGAAAACCACCTGCATTTCTTTCCACTGAAGTAAAAATACATGAAATGAAATCCCATCTTCATGAATTTTAACATGCATGCTGCTCAGGGTAGGATTCGGGGTTGCATTTAGAAGTCTTTTATTCAAACCCCCATCTTTGTTCCCTGGTCGGCGAGTCCCAGCAGCCGATGGAATGGCACTCGCGCCCCCTGGTGCCCATAATGCGGAGCTGCCAGCGCTGCACACCTCCGCGAGGCTGAACCTGTCACCAGGGTTTTTACGCAGAATTTGAAAAATGCTGCTGCGATGTTTATGTTAGTTCACTCGGTGCTCTCTCGTGGCTTCTCAGCGCTTCCTCGTGTATACCAGGAGCGCGTTTTGCCACACACAGTTGTGAAGCGAGCCTAGGGGACTGGCCGGCGAGAAGACATGAATGTAATAGGATTGGGGAGTGCTTTGCCCGGAAATCCCATCTTGAAACAAAAACACTGGACATAGGACTGGATGGGACAGTTTTCGCCACATTCATTGCTATGCCAGCGAAGGTCTGAAGCTGTTCCAACTCAGAGAGCTTTTGCTGGCAAGTCTCGGGATGGCAGCCCCCAGGCCACAGGCAGAAGGGTGCTGAGGGTCTGAGAGGATGGGACAGTGCAGGGGGCAAATGCGGTACAACCACAGCCACAATTGACTTCTTTTCAGCTTGTTTCGGAATTGCCACCAGCGCAGCTGGACTCCGTTTTCAGCCTGATTGTGATCACCATCAGTTCCCCATATGTTATTTTGTCCCAGCAGCACAAACGCCACACATACAGCCTGCTGAGATTAAAGGGAAATAGATTAACTGAAGCATGAAAGATTGAGGCTAGACATACAGAACTGTTTCCGGTTGTTAAGCGAGAGGGGCAAGTCGCCAAGAAAGTTTGCGAAATCCTCTTCTTAAAGGACCTGAAAAGTAGAAGAGTTTTCCCAGTGGTCTGGGGAATTTAGATGCCACTCTAACTGGAAGGATTAGGGCCTCTCCAAACCAGTTAATCTTGAAATACACTTGATCGCCCAGTCTCTATACCTGTGCCCCACATCAGTTTACCTGAGGTCTATCATTTGTTTTCATTTGGAATAGGTAGTTGGGCAATTTAAGAAGTGATTACTTTTCATAACGCGTGCATTGAGTTGTGTGGGCCGGTGGCTGTTGAGTATGCTTTACCCACATTGTTGCTGGTGTTGTTTTTCAATAAAATTTATATTCATTTTTATCCAACAATGTAATTATCGATCCATTCTTATCACTGCTCTCACAAGAGGGGGAAAACACAGGGAAAAACACTTTCATGTTCAAAGGAAGCCCCGCGGGGGAGGAAAAAAATCAATGTCCCAGCCATTTGAATGTGATGGTGAGATGCAAATGAGATGTCAGGCAAATCACTATTTCACATTAAAGAAAACATAATTAGGTTAGCTCCAGCCCCTCTCTCGCTCACATGCCTTTGAAGAACATGAAGGCAGTGTTTCTTTCATTGAATCTTGTTTAACTTGAAATTTTTAAAGTCAATCCTAATTTCTGTTTTGAGTGTGAAAAAAAATGTACCCCAAATGCCTATCATTGTACTTTTTTGCTGTTTTGAACACATAGAAATATTCATATACATGCAGAAACTTTCCAGCAGGTTACCTAAACAGATTATTCATAAATTAGATATTTAGGGAAATATGGAACATGAAAATCTAGATACCTCTGGGAAGCTGCTGTAACCATGGAGACCATTCTCGTAGCTATAGTGTGAAGGAGAAAAAGACTTGTGTTCCCAAACCAAGCCCTGTTGTGTCCTTCACTGCTGGATCCATGAACATGAGCCCCAGCTCACTTACCCTTAGGAAGGAAGCCCACAGGTGGACCATGTCTTTAACAGCATGTTGAGGGAAGTCAGAAGAAACAGTCTCCCACATAATAGAAGCAGGAACTCTTGAATTATTAGAACAGTCTGAAAATGCCAACCCCGAGGCTGAAACGGATGACCTCTAACGTCCCTTCCAGTCCGGAGAGTCTGTGATGCTGTGTCTCCGTGAACAGAAGCTGGCAGGCGGTAGACCTGGGATTGTCAGTTACTGAACATCTGAAGGGCCCTGCTGTGTTAAGAGCCTGCCCTGCAGCCCCCAACAGACTGTGCTGCTTGCTTCTCTCTTGCCTGAGGGCAAGGGGCTGGAGAGAACCCAGCCGAGGGCCCAAAGGGGAAGTAACAATCCCTGACAGAATGTTGATTCTCTCTGATTTTGTAAGCAGAACTAAAGAAAACTAAAAGTCAGGCAGCAAGTGGAATGTCCTCTCTTGGATGACCTACAGGCATCTCTGAACCAAAAGATACTGAACCAAAGACACTCTTCTCCCCCAGATTACCTCCAATCCCTCCTGGGCCTCCAATGCAGTAAATGCATCCCCATCCCCCAGGTACCCGAGTTAGATCATGGCAGCCACTAGTGACTCCTTTGTACCCCTCAGTGATGAAATGTGGTCTGTTCTGCGTGTGTCTCGTGTCCGACCTACTCCCCCAACTACACGTCCACTCTACCACATGGCCTTTGCCATGGTTCAGGCCCTCCTCGTCTCTCAGCTACAGCATTGTGATTCCTTCCTGTGATGACATGAAGCCCCATCTGCCCCACAACTCTCCATGTTTCCTCGTATATGAACACCAAGACTGTTGGGTTGTGTTAAGACAAGGTTTCCACGAAAGCCTTTCAGAAGAAGTTCCCCATCTCTGAAGAAGGCATAATTTTTGTCAGGTGCTCTATGGAAAAGGTAGGTCTTCAAACACAAACTGGCTTTAATAGGGAGGCAGGAAAAATCCCAAAATCCCCTCTTTTTTCTGGACTCTGAAGAGGCTAGGAGCTGAGGTCTTCACTCCTAGGTGACAGTGTGTACAAGGGCTCATAGGGCCGCAGCCAGAGGGGGACCTGAGACCATGCGGTGGGCGGTGGCAGAGCCCTGATAGCTACATCTCATTAGTCAGATTACCCACAGGGGACTGGCCACCCCGCCAACGAAGGTTAGCGGCAGAGGATGGCTAGGGACTCTTTGGCAATGGAGTTTTATGAAATTGCCTTTCTTTTATCTAATTGTGTTTCCTACCCCAGATTTTCCCCCCAGGACCCTGTTTGAAAGAGACCCTACAACCTAAGCTCGGTGTTTCTGTGGAGGAGCACACAGAGCTAAAGACAGCGGCTGGTCCCACCCACACCTACCCAAACAGAGCCTGACAAGTAAACCTTTCTGCAGGAAAGCTCCCAACCCCCAGGAGAACCTGTTATCTTAGGAAAGAACTGTGAAATGACAGCTCTTTGGTTATTTAAGATCAGAAAGCATAAATATTTTCTACTAACAAAGCCTGAGTATGCGGGACTGTCTTCAGGAAAGTTGATATTTTAGAAAACGATGCTCAAGTGAACAGGCAAAGCTCAGGGTTTCTTTGAGCAGGGTTGTCCTGGAGGCCAATCCTCTAAAGCGAAGCACCTGCAGGATGCCTGCAGGATGCGGGGTAGGAGACAAAGAGCCTCAAGGTTGTCTCCTGAGGGTGTGAGGATGAGAAGGAAACCTGGATAGGCCGTGTGGAATGGTTTCATGTCTTATGGTAAACCAGCTCTCCAGACGTTTGGTCATTGTCGCCTGAAGCATTGATTAAGAAGGATTCTGAGATTATATCCAGCTCCACAGGAAAGAGTATCGTCATTAGCTAGTGATCTATGGACACCGTATTGAAGGGTGAGGTATACAATGCATTTGCCAATCCTGACATAAAGGCAGCTAAATCAGGCTAACACCAAAATAACAAAGGGGATTATTCAGACCAGTGGGTAAGCACTGGCTTTCCACCAACCTAGTCCACTGACAACCCGTCAGCCACCAAACCATCTTTCTGAGGGTGCACCAGAGGCCTCCCGACCACCTCGGGGCTCCAGGAGGATGCCACCCAACCTCCCGCCTGGAGTCCAGACGTTTCGCTCCAGGAAGAAGGAGCCCGACCCAGCCTTTTTTGCTGTTTCGTCTCCACGATCAAACAATACCTGGCACTTAAAATGAGCGATCAGTAAATTTTTAAAGTGAACATTTTGTCATTTCAAAAATGAATTAATAGATCACTGGATTTATTTATGTGGCTGTTGACCAAAAAGATTGTTGAGTTACGACCTCCAAATAGTCATTTCCTTCTTTATCCCGACTAACTGAAATACCGCATGCCAGGCAGTGAGCTCCTTTGGCCCTGTGGGAAATGTGTATTTACAGGAAGAGAAAAATGGCCACCTGGCTGGGAGTGCTCGTGATGTTTGCCACCACGAAGCAATCAGGGCAGCTGATCGATGGCAGGAGTGCCCTTCCTCTCGGAGACCCGCCGCCTTCGGCTTGTGCCGAGATTGGTTTGTTTCCATCAAGGGGACGGCTGACTGCCTCCCTGACACAAGAAATCAGCCATCATTCCACCCTGGCTGTGCAGGGACCAAGACAGTGCCGCCCTGCTCCAGGGTGGCAGGGAGGACTGTGGAGAGGCTTGTGGCATGAAGGCAGAGGGGCGGTCACACCACGAATGACCAAGAACAATTGGGCTGCATGATTAATGTAGTACAGATGTTACGAGTGAGGAGCCCCTGGCAGCTCCCATATGGACAAAGAACGGTGATAAGGAAAAATCCGGGAACATTTATTTAATACAAAAAATGAGCAGGATTCAAATTTTCCAATGAACACTTTGCTGACCTGTATATGTATTTGTATGTATGTAAATAACAAGGGTATCTAAAAATTAATGTTTTATTGTATTATAAAAAATTAAGTGTAGCCAGGATGCCGGGGGCCTTTGGAGGCTGTCCCCTCTCCCCCCCGCCTCCCACTTCCTTTGTGATCATCCCACCCTCAGGACAAATAAGTCAGTTGCTAAGTTGCAGTGTTCCCTTTGGATGGGATGGCCGAACAGGGCAACCTTGTGTCTGCCCCTCTGATTGTCTCCCAGACCCTGTCTCCCAGGCCAGGTCAGCCGCCTGCCCCTGAGCTTGCTTTCTTCCAGCCGCCCTCTTCTATGACTGAAATTACCTGCGAAGCTCCATCTACAGCTCTTCGATTCTCTTTCCAGGTCTGGTGGCCGTCTTGCTCAGGGAGAATCAGAGTCCACATTCTGCATATGAAGAAACCGCCCAAGGGCATACAGCTGCTGAGCAGAGAGCTGGCTTTGAGGACCCTTTCTCTCTCCAATCTCAGACTCATTTCACTGGGTCCCATTGCCCTGAGAGCTGGGACAGTCTTCAAGCATTGGTGATGCAAATGGCTAAGGGCACAGGTGTGTTGCTAAGCGGCCTTGCATACTTGTCAGAGGTTTTGGGAGCATAAAGTGAGCTGGGGTCTGTGTGGTATCTTCAGGGAATAGCAGGAGCTCAGTCTTCTAAGATCAGGGATTTGCTCGATTAAATGTTTGAAGAATGAATTAATAAATGGATGAACTGTCATCTGAGTAGCCCACATATGTTTAGCCATTAATCAGAATAGATTTTAGCTGCAGAAATGTTTTAGCTGAGCATAAAGAGAAGGAAGGGCTGGTCTATAACGTGCCAGAACTCATGCCAGGCCCTCACCATGGAGGTCTTCTCATCTCAGGGCTGAATATTGAAGAGAGGACTGCCCTGAAAAGCAGAGACAATATTCGGGCCGCCCTCTGGGGTAAACTGAAATATTTAATTATGATGATAAAAGTAAAATGCAAGTATTAGGAAAGACCTTGAATTTACATGAAAATTCCAGTTTTCAGAAAACTTTAATGAAAACGCTGAGCTCACTTTCATGACCTTAACTTTTTATATCAGGATTCTATGCTTGAAATTGTTACACACAATCCTTGATCAGGATATTTTTAATTAACAATGTCTTAAATTATTCATGGTTTGCTTTAATGAGAAACTTCGCAGGTAGTCGTTTCTTCATTTGAAAATTACAACAATACAAATTGTATCTTCAGACTTAAATTTTAAATCCTCTTCTTTAATTGACAAATTTATTGTTGAAGTTTCTAGTAATATTATGAGTAGATTTTGAATCCAATGAAACATTTTCAGACCTAATATTAAATAACGCAAAACACTAATTTGGACAACTTCTGTTTCTTGTTGGAGCAATCAGTCACCCTGTAGCTGGCTTGGGGTGAGAGGCAGCAGGTTATACCAGCATTGCTGGATAATACTTTTGCCTTGTTTGTAGTATTTAATTTTAGGTCAAGGATCCAAAATACATGACTTGAGATTCCAGAAAGATTCAGCCTATTGAATTTTTTGTGAAGACAGGTTTGGACTGCCATCTAGAGTTGCACTCACAGGAACTTCACCTGCCTCCCCACACCCACTCACGCCCACCCGTCTCTTGCCCCACAGTCCCCAGGTGGCTATTTTGGGGCTGAAAGTTTTCTTGGGGGCACAGAGTACCAGCTCCTCCAGCATGTCATGGACCCCTGTTCCTTGTCCACAGTGGACAGTGACACCCTCTGCAGATCTGTCAAAGGAGATGTACGAGTGGTCCAGCTTCTCCTTGGTCACATGCAGCAAGCCCAAGATGCCACGTGCCATTCACTAGACTTGTACTGTATAGAGACTGTGGACTGCTTAACCAAACCTGGCTCTCCTCCAGGGAGCCCCAGGCCAGAGGCTCTAATCATCCTGGGCTCTAGGACCTAGCTGCCCCAAATGCAAGGGCTTCCAAGACCCCGGATCCCCCGATAACTCAGGTGGAATGTTCTGACCTGTTAAATGTGCAACACTAGTTCTCCAAGATGACCAAAGATACACCATGCATAATAAGTGTGTAAGTTGGTCTGTGGTCACGTGCATTTAAAGACTAAGTTCTTAGAGTCACAGGTGACGCTAAGCACAAATACTGCCCCCTCTACACAAGTGAATGCTCACAGAGAACCAGACTGACCAGATACGAGGTAAAGCTTAAGTAAGCTCGAAGACTCTAAGTTCTTAACCTGGAGTCCACAGACTCCCTACCTTGGGGTCCGAGGATAGAACTGAGTATGCCGTGAACTTGGATATTATTCTCAGTAAGCACTCACTGACATTTAGTTTTTATTCCATTAGGAACGTAGGCCATAAGCCACAGCAGTGCTAGCAGGACTTGGGGGCTTTCTTCCCATGGAAATCACAGATATTTTCATATTTCATTACAGTGTTGCAGACATCTCAAAATATTACTTTCATGCATCACTGCTTCAAAAGCATAGTAGGCAATAGAACTGCCACTTGGACTTGTTATTTAATGAGTTAATAAAGAGGCACATATAATATCACATATTTCTTTTTTCTTAGGTTTTTGATAACCGAATGTCAATATAATTGGTTTTCTTCCTAACATCATTTTATTTTATGCACTTAGTCATTATTCCGAGGGGTCCATAGGCTCCACCACTCTGCCAAAGAAGTCTCTGGCACATGAAAGGTTAAGAACCACTAAGTGCCTAAGGCTACCAGCTCCCAGTGATTTGGGAAGCAATAAGGGAGGGTCTGGCTAGTGGGAGGAAGAGAGGCAGGCCTCCCAATTCCTGGACCTATGCGGCGTCGCCATTCTGCTTTGGCATATTTGAAAGGGACACTTTATTAACACACTGAAAAATTGGGGATCTCTGGAAGACAGTTTGAGAAATGTGGATTTAAGAAGTGACTTAGCCTGGGAAGATACCAGAATTGCTTGGTGTTGTTCAAAAATGTGTTAGTGTTAAACCTTTTCAGAACAAAATAAAGAGATGGAACATTGCCTTCTTAGTCTATAAACGCTCATATGAGAGGCAGCGGATTGAACATATGAGCGATCTAGAACTTTCCCATCCTTTGCTCATGGTCTAGTACTTATTAATATATGAACAGGCTGCTGTTAGGGTTCCACAATGGGCTGAAGGGCCTGTCAGCCAGGAGAGAGTCACTGGAGAAGCCCCTGGGCTCCTGCCCCAGCCACCGCGCACCACCGGGTTACACAGGGACCTGCACATTTGGAGGACATGCTCCTGCTGGGAGCAAAGGCTGTGCTCGATCATGGCCGAAGGGACTAATTGGTAGAAAACATTTCTTGCATTGTTTGTGGCATTTAATTTTAGGCTGAGGATCTGAGATACATGCCCTAGAATGCAGAAAGATCCAAGCACTGGAGAGTTGTTTTAGTTTATGCTATATATTAGAGGCAAGACTAAGTCAAGAGACGGCCTGCCGAGAGGCCCTCATTGCTTTCCAAAGCCAATGCCAAGGGCATCAGGACAGCTCTGGGAACTGGGGATGAGCTCATCCACACTGGAAGCCTCCCAAGGGAGTGACTGTTCCATAAAAGCCCTGGGCAAACTAGTGTTAAACTCGTCTCAGCAGATCTGTTTTCCAGAGCTGAAGACGTGAGCAGGCTTATGTAACATACCTGGCTTCTCTTTCTCTGTTTTGCCCAGTCATGCTTGTAGAGATATTGGGGGACTTGCCAAGCCATCTTAGGGCACAGTCTCATATTCCCATATTTCCCCATCAGTGGTCTATAACCCTCTCTAAAACATTTTGTAAACACTCCTCCTCTAAACACTAAGGTTAGTGCTGAGCATTCCTGCAGCCCTTACGTATAATACAGTTAGCCAAGAAGCTCTGCCTGGCTGATTATTACAGACTTTGCTGCCAGAACGCTCAGTAATCTTGCAAACTGCTCCCCTCGGAGGCAGCCCAAGACCGCGCTCCACTGGAGAGAGAGCCGGAGCCCAGCAGCGTGAGGGCCCTTGGCAAAGCCCCTGCCCACAGTATTCCAGGGCGCAGAACTGCCCCACCCACAGCAGTTATTCAGAGCTCGATCACCGCTCTCTAAAGAAGGCCACCACTGTTACTCCTAAATGTGAATTGAGAGTGGAAAATGTGAAATTTTAGAAGAGCATGTGCTATGTATGTTGTGATGTTTTCTGAGTATAAACTTGAATTTTTTAGGCATTGCTACCCATCAGTCTTTTTTTTTTCCTAACAGCTTGCAGATATAATTCATCTACCATGCAATTCACCCATTTAAAGTGTACAATTGAATAGTTTTTAGTTGTGTTATATTCAGAGTTGTGCAACCATCACCACAGTCGATTCTGGGGCATTTTCGTACGCCCAGAAGGCAGCCCTGCACCCTTGGTTGTCACCGCTTTCGCGCTTTCTTGAGAATTCAACTGCACCGTAAAGCTCAGGCCCAGCAGGAGTTGGATGGGCTCCTCCAGTTTTTATGTCCCCCAGGAAACAGAACACCATGCTGGGGGAGTTCCAGTCTCAAACTTGTGGGTCTTAATCTCTCTTTGGCTCACAGATATCTTGGAGAGTCATATGCAAACTGTGGACTCTCTCCCTCTGAAAGATGTATGTGTGCAGACTTATACATTTTGCATTTAATATCAGGAAGTTCCTGGACCTAACACCATTCAAGCATTGCCTTGATTGCTTTCTTCCTTTTCATAAGAGCAGTATAAACTTACTTCTGATTGAGTCATCAAATCATTTGAATGTGGCCATAATGGACAACGTAAAATTCCTAAATTCTAGATTCCCACTGAGAAAAAAAAGAGTGAACTATGTTATTTAAATTATCGAAATTGCACTATAGAGAAATAGCTTTCATAGAAGATTGCTTTAAAGGCCTGCAGTCCATCATTTTTCTAAATTTCCCCCTTTGATCAAGCCAGGCCACAGGACCTTCCCAGCACCGTGCTTGGGATCCTCTCAGAACTGGGTTCTCTAAATTGCACTTCAGCCTTTTACCATCAGCCCATATTGAAGCACGCCACAAGGAAGCTGTAATTCTCTGATTATCATCAGTTACGAAAATGTTTTAGGGCCTCTCCTAACGCTTATACACACTCAGAAAAAGATGTGCTTCCCCTGAACCCATGGTCTGTTTTCATCTTGTGGGCACCATAAAGCTTTTAAGTCATAATGTTTTCCTCTCTGCTTTTGCCCTTAAGAAGCTCAGAGGTAATTTTTTTGCCTGCCTCTGGCAGCTGGACTAGACTAGATGGTCGTTTGTGAATCAACATTTACAGCCCTCATTTCCCCTTTGTCCTGATTCCACCATTTGTTCCTTTTCGATGCATTTTTGTATTGCTATCTCAAACTGCTTCTAGAACAAGTCAACAGATTTCTCTTTCTAACCTTGTCATTCTGCACTTGAAGGCAACTCATGACAACTGTTAGCTTAATGTATATTCTCAATGACAGAGCTTATTTGAGTTATTTTTCTCACCTGTAACTTTTAGGCACTCGACTCAAGGGGGTTTTGCAAACAGATAACCAGCACCCGTAGTTTACCAGGTGTTACATATCTGTGTATAAGGAGCAAGGCAGGATTTTTTGGAGTTAAATAGACATAACAGGAACACAGTGTTGTATTTTCTCTATTCAACAGGATACTTGCATAGCACTTACTGAGCCGTGCACTGATCTAATTGCTTTGCACTTTAATTTAATCTGCGCGAAAACCCTATGAGGTAGATACAATTTTTATTTCCCCCACTTTACAGATGATAACATTGAGACATAGAGAGGTTAATTAACTTCCCCAAGGTCACACAGCTCATGAATGACAGAGCTAGGATTAGGAACAGGGTCTCCTGCCTGCAGTCCATACTACCCACCCTTAGGCTCTGCTAGAAAGAGCCTGGGCGTTGGGACCCTGGGCAAGCCACTGAAATCCTGTCAACTCCCTGTTCCCTGTCAGAACAATGATATCCACTGCCTCCCAGACTTGTTGAGATCAAATGAGGCTCCATGGAAAGGCAGTGTCCAACCCACAATAGGAACTCAACTTTGTCCTCTTTGACTGCATAGAAATCCAGAAAAAACTTCACTGGGAATCGAGGCAGAATAACTCACCCAACAAAACATCTGTGAACATCAAAAGTAGACTACAGCATCCTCATTTTCAACTCATTTGGGTACCCTGATCACTAAGAGGTTTTGTAAAATGTGTATTAAGATACTAACTCAAATTTTGTTTTGACACTTTTCAATATTTGGCATCTTTTTGAAAAGTGAAGCTGAGATTAAATTAAAATCGAATTTTTCTGACAAATTTAGAGAATTAGTTAATTAGTTGACTATTTCAACTTTAAACAACACTGTATAAATTTAAGGAAGTACATAGTACCTCATGATTCCTTAAGTATTTCCAGTGACTAGAGTCTGTCATTCTTCCTCCTAGTCAACATCCTGTGACAATTTCAGAAGCAGGGGTTCTTCCTTTTAAGAGTAAGCTTGGGACAGTCTGAAACTCAGAAATCCCCTCATACCAATCCACATGGGTATGGTATTTTCAGAGTCTGCAAAGCCTTGTCAGAAGTATATTTTCAGTAAATCCTCTCATTGCCATGAGGTATTATCCCCATTTTACAGGTAAGTACAATGACGCCTGGAATGGTAGTGATTTTCATCCACCCAGTATTTACTTAGTGCCTTGTGTTAGGCAGCAGGCTGACTGAGGATCTAGGCAGGACTTGGGCCCTGCTTGTAAGTTTTCAATTTAGTGGAGAGATGGAATTTAAATAAACAGCACAGTATAGTTAGTGTTTTGAGAGGGGCACACACAGGAGGAACACTCCCTGAGTCTGGTCGGGGGATGTGGGAAAGCTTTGCCAAGCAAGATGATAGGGGCACATAAAAGTGTGTGGGAAGAGGAAGCAGACCCAAAGGTCAGCATATACGAAGGCACGCCAGGAAAATGCGGCACATCTGAGAAAGGACATTCACCCTTCTGAGGTGTTGGGCTTGTGCTGATAAGGACCCCACCATGTACGACACAGGCAAAGCCCTTGCCCTCAAGGAGCTTAGTTCTAAAGGAAGGGATAAACAATAAAAACATAAACCAAGTAACAATGTAATTTCAGGGAGTGGTAAGTACAATGACGGAAATAACAGGGCGGTGAGCTAGAGAAACCGGGAGACGTGGGTTTTGGATGCAGCGGTCAGGGAAGGCTTTCTCAAGAGCAGACGATGGAGTGCAGATCTGAGAGAGGAGGAAACGCCAATCACGGGTGAAGGGAGAGAAAGAGATGCTATAAACAGGTTAAAGCTGGCTTTATTGTCACAAAACAATAAGGGAGGCCAGTGAGGCTGGAGCACAGTGAAAAGAAAGACAGCACAGGTGGGTGATGGAGGCAGGCCGAGATTGCTGGGGGCCTTGGAGATGATGGTCAGCAACTCGGATTTATTGTGAGCACAATAAGAAGCCTTTGAAAGGTTTTTAGAGAGGCAGTGGTGACACCGTTCATTTACATTCCTAAAAGATAACTCTTAAGGCACCAATGAGAATGAGTTACTGGGGTCAGGAGTAGGAGTGATACCAGTTAGGAGGCTACTGACAGAGTCTAAGTGAGACATTGGGTTAGTCTGGACCAGGGGGATGGCAGTGGAGGAGAGATGGTTGGATCTGAGAGAGATTTTGGAGGCCGAACGGGCAGGACCTCCCAATGGTTTGGATTTGGAGGTGTGGGTAAGGAAGGAGTAAAGGACAGCTCCTAGCAATTGGCAAACATGCTGCTGTCCTGACATGGACTCTTAGCAAGAGGGAGAACTGAGTTCTCTCTTGGAAATGTTCAACATAAGATGCTGTGAAGATATTCCATAAGCGGTTAGGTTTCTAAGACAGTAGCTCTGGGGAGAGACCAAGATTAGTTTTGAATGTAAGGGTCGTTGGCCTGTAGACAGTATTGAAAGCTTCAGAATCAAATGAAAATATCCCAGGGGAGTATACTGAGTGAGAAACCCATTTCAAAGCCCTGGGGAGGGTAGGAAAGGAAAAGCCATATAAGGACAATGAGATGGAGTGGCCAGCGAAGTAGGAGGGAAGCCAGGAGTGTCAGAGCATAGAAGCAAAAGAGGAAGTGCAAAATGATGCTCAGGGACTAATTGGGTCACTGGTGACCTCAAAAGCAAGACAGCAGTTTTATGGTGGGGACTGAAAGGGGCTAGAGAGAGTTAAGAAAAGAGTGGGAAGTGAGGAAGTGTAAACAGTCACCGCAGAAACGTCTGGGTCAAGCGGAGCAAAATACATGGAGCAACAGAGAGGCATGTGGAATTGAGGTTCCGTTTAAAAAAAAAAAACAACAACCCTCTCATATTTGGGCTTTGAGCAAGGAGGTTTCCTGTCAAAGTTCTTTAGCCCCTTTATATACTACCAGCCTGACTGCATATTACCAGCCCAACTGGCTAGTAAACAGCAAAACTAGTTGCCAACCCAGATCCGTTTGACTCTGAACCCATACTTCTAAACACTTCCCTTAAAGTGCCTGTAGTTACTTTATTTTCAACATGTACCACAAAATCTTTATTTTAGTCTATAGCTATTCACATTTAAGACAGCAAGAGAAAGAATCGGTTTATAATAAATACTAATGAGAAAGAAGTCTAGCAAAGTGGTTTATTCTTACAAGTTATTGCTGGAAAAAGTCCTTCAAACAAACCAGTGCAGTGAAAATGCCTTAGAGAAGTACCAGTTTTTCAGATTTCTTCATAGCTTTAGTATGCCTCACCTTTACAATTTTTATATGTTCATGTTTTTAAAGAGCTGCTATTCAGATGACAGTAACTCTTCAATGTTTGTTTTTATTTCCAAGTCTGTGATTTTTCTAAGAGGCTACTTTAGAGCTGTGAACTGTTTTACAGTCTTTTCACTCTCTCTCTTTAGTTCTTCAATGTGGGCATCCAGGCGCTCTAGAATATGATGAGACCTCATTTCCTCCTCTTCCAAAAATCTTGTAGCTATTGAACCGAGGGGAGACATAGGCATGGGACACTAGAAGAGAAACAAATTTTGACATATGTAAGTGAAATAGTATGTTTCTAAAACACATTATGCATTATATTTCCTAACTAGCAATATTAAAAGATGATTTTTAAAATTTTTTTTCCTCAAAAGGGATGCTTTGTCCTAATGACAATAATACTTTTCAAAAAGTTCTGTAAAAATTAACATAGATCTCTCCCTTTCTGACTCAAGTTGTATAAATGTAAAGTGTCATATAAATGTAAGATATTAATTACTGATTTAAAGAAAATCTCATTTTAGACTTGTACATCCTTCTATACCCCAGATGAGAATATACTTGATATCTGTTATTCAAACTTGCTTTTAAAATCTGAATGTGTTACTTTCACGTCAAAGGACACAAACTCTACGTAGAACATATTAGACACCAGTTAAAATCAATTATTTTCCCTCCTCCGAAATCTCAGTCTGCGGTCCCTGATCCGACACCTTTCAGGTAGTGGTATTCCAGAGTTCAGGCTTTAGAAAGGTAACACAGGACATAAGCCAAATATAGTCGATCCTCATCTGCAGCACTTATTTTCTCTCAAGTCACCTCAAACACTGAATTAGTGAATACAGATTCACAGCTCCTAAGAGAAATGCACACACATCTCATATAGATTATCATCCTAAAAACACTCATCTCAGGAGATTTTATTTTACAAAAGAAAAAATGAGGTTGAGAAGTGGTTAGAGACTTGCCTGAGGCTGCCCCACTAAGGGCTGCCAGAGTTGATATTCAAATCCTGTTCCAGGGGCCCCAGAATCCGAGCTTCTTGCACTCTGCGCTGCCCCTACTAGCTCTGGACTCTGGCCATCGCGTATGAGAGCTGGAACAAGAGGGTAGAGCCCTCTTGGCCGACCTCAGCTGGGCATGTGTAAGACTGGTGACTGAAATGTTCTGCAGCTCCGCACCATGCACAATTGACCATGGCAGTGCTGCAAGTACTGACTGGGGTTACAAACAGTTTAGCAAGTAGGTGAACTCACAATACAGGATCCACGACTAATGAGGATCGACTGTGTTACCCTAGTAGTCGGAGGTAACAGATATCGCTAGTAAAATGTTAAGTGGTACAGATAAAGTCTACACATACTATCACGTCAGTTCAGGTCAGGTTTTAGTGCCAAATAAGTTTTGTTGCCAAACTTGGGAAGAAAGTTGGATTTCAGGATTTTTTTGGATTTCAGAATTACATACACGTGTAGTGGGGACTCATTTTGAAACTGGTGATAGGAATGAATGGCCTGAGCAAGCACTTCAGTACTGAAGGCAAAAAAGATGGTGGAGTCTGCACGACAACTGTAGAAACAGGGGGCCAGCACGGTGGCAAAGGGCAGCTCTCTGTCATCAGGGTCACCAGTGTGTGGCACCGAATCCATGTTCTGGACACGTCAGATGCAATTCCTTCCTCTACCTCCACCTTTCTCCCTTTCCATCAGTTCCTCTTTTCCTTCTTCGCTGGCTATGCCTCAGAACTATCTTGGCATCCAGAGATAATCCTTGAACATTCCAATACAAAATTGACCCTCTCTAAAAAAGAAAGGGAACTTCCAATTAAGGGTTAAAAACAAATGAATACCTGTAACTGATGTGATATTTAGAACTAAGACATATTTTGAAAAGTACTCATGGCTGAACGTGTCTTCACAAGCAAAACCATGACAGAAATACATGAGAATAAAAAAGCACACTTAAGACAGAGAACGAGCAAGAAATCAAATAAAATGAGAACTTATCATGTGCCTTACCCTTAAAATAAAGGATAAAATAAACTAAAACTTAACAAATAGTAAAATCAGAAAGTTTCCATACCGAAGACATAAACTCTTCTTGGTCATTTATACTCTCAGAGACAGTGTCAGAAAAAATGGTTTCATTTGTATCTAGCACTGAAGGCAAAGAGTGAGTTTTATACAGAAAGTTAGAAGGCGAAGAGGTGGTGGAGCTGCAAAGGCTGATTTGAGGACTTGGGGGGCTGAGGACACTGGACACAGGCTCTATACTATCCGACGTGTGTTCTCTTGAAG
This sequence comes from Pteropus vampyrus, assembly GCF_000151845.1. Lineage (NCBI taxonomy): Eukaryota > Metazoa > Chordata > Mammalia > Chiroptera > Pteropodidae > Pteropus > Pteropus vampyrus. Next base: position 43,113 of record NW_011889001.1, on the reverse strand, counting down.
AATGAAGACCTGTTTTGTAGTGTTCAGTCTTTATTCCTTCATGTCTGTGCTGGCCATGGGTTGGCCTGGATAGCAGATTAGGAAACAAAACAAATGAAAATTGTAGCAAGTTTTCTCTTTTAAAACAGAAATGTTATAGGAAGTTCACTTAAAAATAAATGAAAAGGCTGACTAGTAAGGCTGTAATTTACAAAATGAGCAGCCCACTCAGACCTGTGTTCTTTCATTCATTCGGGTTCCAAGTATCCAATCCCTACTGCCAGGGTTCTGCCCTCACATACTTACAATATAGCAAGTCAGACAGACACGCTGCCAGAGTAATACAGTGTGGTGAGTACTAAGATAAGGGGAAGTACTGTGCTCATAAGAAGGGCATCTAACCTCATCTGGGGGTGGAGGTGAGAGTGTGGGTGAATGTGTCAATAAAAGGCTTTTGGTAGAAAAATATGCAAGCCATATAGTGAGAGCTAAAAAGCCAGGTGGTTTTTCATTGAATGCTGACTTTTTATGCGAACAGCCTATAATTAACTGACCAAAAATACAAAGGAAGCTTTTTATAAAAAGCCAACCTCTTATGGGCCAAGTGGGTATGGGAGGTGGTAGGCAGTATGAAAAGGCTCAGGGGAGTAAGAATGTTGTTTATACCTACATCTAAAGTGTCTAAAACAAAAGCTTGAATGAAAATGTTATGTAACCCCTTCCATTTTTTAACCTGAGCATTCCTTGTGCACATTGTACTTGAGAATTAAACACACAGTACTTTGATGGAGATTTAATATCTATAAGTCAGAAACTATTCTCAAAGAAATGAGAATTATATTACAATGATACATATTTTAAATAAACTGTGAAGAAATTTTACTTGAACTCTGTATTCTTGAACTCAGGTGCTCTGCTGTGTGTTGGTTTAAAGATCCTGTCATAGTTTTTTTTGCACATCTGAGTAGAAATCTCCAGTTTAGATTTGGTATCCATCAAATCTTTCTGTAGTTGTTGATTTTCAGATACTAATTTATTTAATGCCTCAATATAATTCTCCTGGAGGTCTGCTAGTGAAATCTCTTTTGCCTAATAAAAAAGAATACTACAGTCACTTAATTTGTATAAGAATACTTGTCATCTGTGATACTGCTGATAGAAAATTACATTTTTTTTTTAGTTTTAACTAGTTCATCTATGGCTTTACCATGGAAATAGTGAAGATTTGTTTTTGGCCCTCGAAGACAGAGAGACAAGGGGTTCTGTTTCTTATAGTAAATGAGCAGGAGGAAGGCTTGGAACTAGCAAGGAGGAAAGCTATAAGAATCAGAAACAGAAGAAGAAAGATAGTGGCTATGGATTCTTCAAGAAAGAGAAGGTTGAATAGCCCCAGAACACCTGTGGAAGAAAATCAAGAGACTTAGTTCAAAGAAAGAAACTGAACAGAAGGTTCTGAAAAAGAATTCTGGCTGGAAGGGGCAGCTTTTAAATAAATACTCTTTGGCCTGAAATACTTTTATATAATATTGGTACCTATTCTTGTGAAATAAATGTGGACATGATAAAGCAGTATTTAAGTATAATGTGAGAATTACTACTGATTGGCCTGAGTTCTGTGATCATAAATTTTATTGCTCTTCAATTCTAGGTGTTCCCTGATAATACAGTACCTGAAAAAAAAAAAGTAGTCTGGGTCATTTTTTCTAATGATGAAATATTTTCATTAGCATTCTGAAAAATTATGATAATCTTCTTTGAAGTTTAATACTATGTTTAGCTCGGTCTATTCAGTAAAGAATTTTCTGAAAATAAGCTGGTTAACAGTGGTTTGACAAACAGAATTTACCTAAGAAAAACATAAACTTTAAAATACTATCTTTTAACTGTCTCTGTACCAGTAGTGACAGTAAGTTACAAAATCTTTCAATAAGTTGTCAATGCCAGTTAAAATCTCAAAAAAGTTTTTTTGCAGAACATATAAGTTAAACTGCAAACTACTGTCAATTTTTAAGTGGTAATTTATCAGAGCTATTGTTTCCATTATTAAGATAAATAATTTATTAAAATAGCTATTTAACCCATTCATTTGTAGAAGCAATTCCACCTTCCAAGGTAGTAAAATGCAAAAAGACACATTCTTATAACTATTCTCAATATGTACATGTTTCCGCTGTGTGTAACTTCAAAACCAGAAGAAGTTTAAACTGCTGACAAGATTTTCACTAGTCAGACTCTGATGTCTGACATTATTATATATACTTTTTAAAAAAGATAATGTTTGCCTTTGCTGTTATCTTTACATTTTCTCAAATTTATTATTTTATTAACATTGATTACAGATAAATGAATGTGAAAGGTAATATAAAAACTGTGTAGCAAATACACACCTGGACGTGTAAAGAAAGGTCAGTACTACCACTGTTAGTTGAAGGTTTGAGGAGGAATAAAGCTAAACACAATATCTGGTCATAGTCTGGCTTAAGTGCCTCTGAGAGTTCCCAACTCATATGAACAGGCAATCATTGTGTAAGAGAAGATTCTCTCAATCAGGTATTTCCAAATCCTGGGCCTTTTAAAGATTCTGTGTTGTAAACCAGGTTAGTTCTTGGCTTTCTCCACTATTAGCTTAGTATTGGCTTTATTAGGGCAGATAAAATCATTTTCCATCCATCCATCCATCCATCCATCCATCCATCCATCCATCCATCCGTCCACCCATCCATCCAATCTTCTCCTTTACAAAATGTTTAGCTATTGCCTCCTCTCCTATTTTTCCATTCTTATACGTTTGTGCTTAAAAAAAAAAAAATCTTTTTATTATAGTTTTAGAAGGCTTGGGGGAAGGAGTAAGATTGGATGCATATTTTCATTTGCTGCCTTAAATAACAGCATAATATTTCATAGTATAGAAAGCCACAAATTAACCATCCTCTATAGATTAACATTTAGTTTATTTTAAAATTCTGGATATTATGAACAACACTGAAATGACCATTTCTGCACATTTGCTCCTATAGAATGGGTTCTTTGGGAATGCAAATTGATATGACCTTTCCGGAGAATTACTAAGCAATGACTATCAAAATCAGAAATGCACATGACTCAGGAGTTTATGGCTATCTATATTTACAACTTTGATGAATATTGCTAAATTGTCCCCAAGAAAGACTCTATGAATTCACTTTCTCATTAACAAAGCATGAGAGCCTATTTCTCTATATTTTTGCCAACAATGGCTCTATTAGTTTTTAAAAACATTGTCAATCTAATTAGCAAAAGAATATTTATTTCGTTTTGATCATTAAGTACATTGAACAGCTTTCCTTGTTTACTGGATTTTTTATATTACTTCTATAAATTATCTATTTATGCCCCCTGACCATTTTTCTACTGGATTATCTTTTACTATCTTTGTAGGAAATCCTTATATATTAATATTTGATATTAACCTTTTGTCTGTTTATAGATTGTTTTCCTCCAGCCTATTAGTCTTTTTTTAAGGGATCTTTAGCCATCCATAAATTTTACATTTTTATGTTGTAAAATTCTTTATCTTGTAAAATTCTTTATGGTTTCATGATGCTAAGAGAATCAGAACCTTCCTAAGGATTATAAAAACAGTCCCCCATATTTTCTTTTAGTTTCACAGGGGCTTGGAGACATTTCTTATCCTCCCTACTCAATTATTTTCAATCTCTTAAAGGCAAGAATCCAACCTTATTCATTCTATGTCCATTATATCATCTACTAAAATGCTCTGAACATAAGATTCTAAAATATTTGATTAATTTTGTCTTGTAGAAATATAATTAAACTATTTAAAAGATGATATACCTTATACTGAAAGATATGGTAAACAAAACAATTACAATAATAATCTAACACTAATTGTGTACTTACTAAATGCCAGGCACTATGCTAAGCCCTTTATATACATTTTCCCTATTAAGAACACAGACTGCACATGTATTTGCTCACATACATAATGTAAAAAATATCTTCCAAATTGCTGGAATAGAGAGTCATATTTTGCTCACTTCCATCACTATCTTGAGTTCTTTTTATGTGAAAAAGTTTCTGCAGAAGGATCATTTCATGTTTTACCTTAACTGTCTCTTTACAATACCAATATTTACAAAGTGATTTCTTTAAAGGCTTGAAAAGTAGAAAAACTTAAGTTTCTATTTATGTACCTCATGTAAACCCAATTCCAATTTCATCACCATTTCAGAAAGATGACGATTTTCTAACTTGAGTGACTCCAGCTGGTCCAAAATCTCCTGAGAAGGGAAAAGCAGAAAAAGAAATAAATGAAAATAACAAACCAAATACATCTTACAAAATTTTTCCATATGTAATTTTCATTAGGCAAAGTTACATTCTTCATTTATATATATATATGTTTTTCTAAAAAGATTTTTTTAAAGTATTTCAAGATGAATTAACATACATGTAATTAAAATATTATTTCAGAAAGATGACGATTTTCTAACTTGAGTGACTCCAGCTGGTCCAAAATCTCCTGAGAAGGGAAAAGCAGAAAAAGAAATAAATGAAAATAACAAACCAAATACATCTTACAAAATTTTTCCATATGTAATTTTCATTAGGCAAAGTTACATTCTTCATTTATATATATATATGTTTTTCTAAAAAGATTTTTTTAAAGTATTTCAAGATGAATTAACATACATGTAATTAAAATATTATTTCAGAAAGATGACGATTTTCTAACTTGAGTGACTCCAGCTGGTCCAAAATCTCCTGAGAAGGGAAAAGCAGAAAAAGAAATAAATGAAAATAACAAACCAAATACATCTTACAAAATTTTTCCATATGTAATTTTCATTAGGCAAAGTTACATTCTTCATCTATATATATATATGTTTTTCTAAAAAGATTTTTTTAAAGTATTTCAAGATGAATTAACATACATGTAATTAAAATATTATTCTAAGAAGATGAATTAGTTCACTGGCGAATCTCTACCCACTCTCCTGCGCTAGCCTCCTCCGCTTTGGCTTCTACCTCCAACGTCATGTGAACTGCACTCCTTTCACGAAATAGTATCTTCGGTCCTCCTTCTCTATAGCCATTCTGCTTGACCATTCCCACTTGCAAAAAGTCCTGCCTTCCTTGGCTTCCTGCCTCCTTAGTGAAAACTATCTGGTTTCCTTCCTTGTTGCTACTACTTTTTTTTTTAGCTCCACGCCAACACCTTTTTTCACCCTAAATGAGTATTATGCTAAGTTTGATTCAAGCCTCTGCTCTTCATACACCATGCTTTCTCATTATAATCTCAAGTCTCTCAGGGAGTTTAAAATGCCAACTTCATGCAAAGAATTCCACAGCTAAATGTCTTACCTGATTTTAATCTTGAACTCCAGCCTTTCTTTAGAATTGACTATTAGATATTTCCATATGAAAGTCTGGCCTTTATCTCAAGCCAAACGTGCCACACCAATGTCCATTCTGCCAGTTTCCCTATTTTGTATACCTTTCATACAAATTCATTATCCTTCCAAAGCCTGCTTCCTACCTTTTCTCTGCTTCACTAAAGAGCATCGCTTTCCACTCAGCTGCCCGACTGGAACAGAGTGACATCTTTCCTTAACTGCCTAACTCACCCTCCCTGTCCAACCAAATACAAAGTCCTGTCGATTTTACCAGCCAAATATCTCCAGAATTCATCCATTTCCCTCTACCTCTGTGGCTCATTGCTCAGGCTACCACCTTACTGTTATGACAGCATCTGAGTGGTCTCTTTGCCTCCTTGCTTCTTCCTTATATGATGACCATAGAGACCTTTTATCCTGCTAACAGCCATTCCTTACTGACAGCACTCAAGGTAACACTCAAACTCCTTAATATGGCTGACAGGGCCCTTCAGGAGCTAGTCCTTGCCTTGCAGTCTCATCCCTTGTCACTTTCCCCACTTGTCCTCTAGTTTGTCACAGTGAACATGTCACACTCTCACCACATGCCACAGAAATAATCTTTTTACTTGTCTGCGTCTACACTTGCCTCTCCACCAATCCTCACTAGAATGCTTGTTACCCAGCATACTGTCAGCTCAAAGCAGGGGTCTAATAAAAATTTACTGGATTAAATACTATGGCAGTTATATCTTTAATAAATTCAATCTTCAAAAGCAAGCTTCAAATAAAAAGAGGTTTTGTTCAAGCATCACCTTGTGCTCTACTGCTTTTTCTTCTGCCTTTTGTATCTCTGCTTTGAGTTGCTTTTCCATGTTAGAAGAAGAACTTTTGGCAGAAGCAATAGTGATATCTCGCTGATGTAACTCCCGAGTTAGCTGGGAGATTTCTATCTTCATTCCTTCTAGTGCAGAACCATAACTTTGCTCAGCCTGTAAAATCTGTTCTTTTAACTACAAAGAAACAGAAAGGAAAGCATGAAAAATTAAGAGAAAGCATGTACATAGAAAAATACATTAATAGTTAAAATAATAAGGCAATTTTTTCCTAACCTCAAGACATAAATATTTCCTAAATTAAATCTGCCCAAAATTAACAATTTATCAAGTTGTACAGTTATACTAAAGGTCAGCTAGTTATACCCACAATCATTTATTAGATCTCAAAACAGGGAAATGAGTTATTCAAATACTGAACAACCAGTATCAAAGTCCATGCATATATTATTTAGAGGACAGCACCTGGGACCTTCATTCTTTTTTTAATTGCAAATCTAAAAATTTTTGCTTATTTGGTTTCCTGGCCAGCAGAAGGTAATAGAAAGACAAGAAAGGAGCTGGAAGTAATCTCAAAGAAGTAATAAAAAATATGAATCAACAAACAGGACAGGGCCCATTAATGTGGAGACAGATCTGCATACCTCAGTAGCCAATAAGAACATTAACTATGCCACACAGTGCAGAAGAGAACACGCATCCATAACCCTCTTTAGCCAATAAGAAAATATTAAATGCTAGCTTATATAATATCTTTTTTGCAAATAAGAAAGCATATATATTTTAGAAATATTTTCAAAAAAACATATTTAAAATAAAGTTTTAGAGTTCAAAGGGGGAAGGCTTCAATTATCTTGAAAATATCTGTATGGCATCCCTGAAGATGACAAAGAAAGACATCTTCCAGGTGCATTCCAGGTGCTTCCAAGCATATTCCAGGTGCTCATCTACTCCTGAATATCAAGTGGCCCTTTGGACTATATTTTTCTCTCATTAAAAATATTCCCTATAACCTTTCAACCCACAGCTTGGCCCAAAAATACAAATAACTTAGCAACCCCAAGCATGCAGATTTTTACCTTTTTAATCTCTGCCCTGTACTCATTGTTATGTAGTTCCATCTTCTTCAATTCTTCATATTTTTGCATTAGTTCTTGGCTCAGCTGTTTACATGTTGTACTCACAGATTCCAAGCTGTATGACAAAAATAAGATCACATATTTAAAACAACAAAAACCCTGAAAACCACGAACTGAATTATCTAACTTACCTTTTTGATGTCCAAGACAGATCTTACACATCACCTCCTATCTCAAGTTAAAACTCATTTCCAATTTCCTTATCGCCAGAAGCAGCTAAATCCAATCCATACATTTTGTGTTTCCCTTAATCTTTCCTTCTGCTTAAAATTTAACTACTTACAAAACTCTAAAGATTACAGCAATTTAGCTAATTTTTTCTCTTTAGTTGTACAGGAGAGCTGCCATCATAATCTAAACCTTCACTATACTAATTACAATTCCATCCTACACACAGCTGCCTGAATTATCTTCTTTAAAGAGTTTCCAAAAATCAACCCCTTAATCAGATAAGAACCTCAGGGGCACCATACCTGTCTTATCTCACTGCTCATTTCTACTAATAAAATCTTTCTCCTTCTAAATCAGTAGGCTTTACTGTCTGCCATGTGCTATTTGCTATGCCTGACTTTTTGTCTCTTCATACACCAGCCCCTTGACCACAAAGCACCTTCCCCTCCCACCTGGCAATAGATGGTCAACAGTCTTTCAAGAATCAGATCAGCATTTACGTAATAGAGATACCCCAACCCTCATTCTCCTAACCACCTTAATCAGTTTTTTCTTTTTTAGTTTTCAATTTCAGTGGACATGCAATATTTTATTAGTGTCAGGTATACAGTATAGTGGTTAGATATTTGCATAATTTGTGAAATAATCCCTCCAATAAGTCTAGTATCCATTTGGCACCATTCATAGCTACTCGATATTACTGACAATACTCCCTATGCTGTACTTTATATCCCTGTGACTATTTTGTAACTACCAATTGAAATACAGTTTATTTTCTTAAAAACAGAAACTACCTTTTGACCCAGTAATTGCACTTCTGGGTATTTATCCAAAGAAAACCAAAACACTAATTTGTAAAAATCTATGCACCCCTACGTTCACTGAAGTGTTATTCACAATAGCCAAGATATGGAAGCAATATAAGTGCCCATTAATAGATGATTGGATAAAGAAGTTATGGTACATGTATACAACAGAATATTACTCAGCCATAAAAAAATGAAATCTTACCATTTGCAACTACATGGATGGACCTAGGGGGTATTATGCTGAGTGAAATAAGTCAGACAGAGAAAGACGAATACCACATGATTTCACTTATATGTGGAATCTAAGGAACAAAAGAAACAAACAAACTAAACAAAAACAGACTCACGAATACAAAGAACAAACTGGTGATTGCCAATGGCGAGATGGGTTGGGGAGGCTGGGTGAAAAAAGGTGAAGGGATGAATAAGTACAAATCAGTTGTTACAAAATAGTTATGGGAATGTAGAATACAGCATAGGGAATATAGCTAATATTACTGTAATGGCTATGTACAGATAGTGCCAGGTGGTTATTAGATGTAATGGGGGGATCACTTTGTAAATTATATAAATGTCGAACAATTGTACTGTATACCTAAAACTAATATAAAATAAAATAAAGGAATATAGTTTATTTTCAATTTCTATAGCTATAGAAATTTTCTATAATTTTCTACCTTAAATCTACTTTAAATTGCTCTCAGGTCTTTTAACATGTATACTTTGTCTCCTGAACTACAAATTCTATGATTAAAATAATGTCTTTTACTTCTTATTTCCCTCCAGCTTTGCCCACCATCACCTCAGCCCCTGGATCATTTAGTTCTGGACTGTTCGATAAATGCTTAATAATCACCTAGACTGTTTCATCAACATAGCCAACTTACCAGATGGGCCATCCTTCAAAAATACCACCTTTGTAATACAGCACAAAAATAATTACTTAAATTCCTCCAGTTCCTGTTTTAAGGAATGTTTTGTTCAAACTAAACACAAATAAATTGTCTAAAAGTTTTTTTCTAGCTGCCTTTCAATACAAAAAAAAAAAATTTAAGCCCTTGTTTTAGTACTGAACACTAATGTCTATATCCATTTATTCCAATTTCATCTATTTCTAAAAATCCTAGAATGTTCATTTATTTAGTATTTAACATGTGATTACAATGTGTCAAACACCGAGTTACAAAAATCAGAAATAACCTTGTCCTACCTACAGGTGAGAAAATTGGAGTCTAAAGAGACTAGGTGTCCCAGGTTACACTGCAAGTCAGAAACAAGAGACAAGTCTTCAAAGCCTGATGAGAGCATAGTAAAACATATGTACATGTAAAAGATTACTCAAAAGCCAATCTACATAAAATCTATGATAAAAATGTAAAATCAGTTACATCATAAGAAAGAATAATAAGCTTTATTTTATTCAATCTAAGGTGCATACCTATACCTCAGCAATGATAACCAGGACTATCTTAAGTATTCTAAGGCAAAAAAGAAAGCAAGCAAAAACTGTACATGTGCATGTAGGCATGTATATTTAGTATGTAAAGAAAATATTTAGTGGTTTTCAAAAATAGAAATAAAATTAAATACAAAAAAATGTATTAAAGATAAACTTAAAAGAGTAAAACAGCAATTTTTTGGTTGTTTGCCTAAAGGCTAATAGTTTATATATTTTATTTTAGATACAGAAAATGTTAGTGGACAAGTGACCATGATTCACATTTAAAAAAATATATCAAATTCTTCCCAGTCAAAAAGTTTAGGCCTAAGAAATACCAGAAATATCTTTCGGAAAAATATAGTTTGATATGTACTTAGTATAAAAGGTTTGTGCATAGTGTAACAAATAGTTTTTGCAAATCTGGTTTTTTTTTTTAATTTTAGAAGTATGACAAACAAAAAAATTCACAAGTATGACAATAATTCAAGTGAGCTAGGCATAGTATAGCTTAAGTCAGGATTAAATTACCACCCAAGGAAATACCAACAGCACTTCAAAACAGGACATTGCGCCTTGTATCCAGTGTGACCTGGTCAAGAGCAGTTCCAATGAGGTGGCTGGCAGAGAGGAAAGCAAACTGAAAGGGTTCTACACAGGTGAGAAGTACAGTCAGTACAAACAACTCTTCTGAAGAATTTGGTTTTCAAAGGCAGAGAAATTTGGAAGTAACCTGATGAGGATATAGGATTAAAGAAGGGTTTTAAATTTTTTTTCCCCAAGATGGGAAATATTAAAGCATATTTTACACCAGTGGAATGATTTAACCGAGAACTTTATGATGTATAAGAGAAAAGAAAAAACTGCAGAAACAGTTAACGCAAGTAAAGTTTTAGGAGCACACACATGTCATCCTTCAATTAATTCACTGTAACAGAACATGGGCACAGATGCACGCAGACTGGTAGATTTGATGGCAGAAAGATTAGGAAGTTCTCCTTTAATTGCTTCTGTTTTCTCAATGAAATAAGAAGTTAGGCCATTTGTGGATGTTAAAGAAAAGAACTTATTTTTTCACTAAGACTATTATATTAGTTTATTTTATTAATATGATGATCAAAAATCAATTTTAACAACTTGAACATTTTTAAAATGTGTATATAATTATCTACCTGCCTTCCAGACGAGTCACCTCTGCCTGCAGAAGTTCTTCACTACTGTGGGTAAGATCCAGTTGAGACAGCACATTGTCTAAGTCCCCCTGCTCTTGAGAGGTGTACCTCCTTTCTGTCTGAGACTCCTCCAGTGACCTATGAAAGGATACAAGAGGACTATCAAAGGCTTTTCTCTTTGCAAACAAAAACGACATGCAACCTATTAAAATGTACCAACTGTTCTTGATAACAAAACTCTCTGGAACTCTTCAGTTTGTCTCCTACTTTACAAAAAGAATAGGAGAATAAAGAGCCAAGAGATGATGCTTCTCAAAAAAGTCAGCAGTGGTTTACTCCTTCCCTAACTGGAATTTGGCTTGTTTTTCAAGGGGAAAAAACAAAAATGACCAAAAAATCACTTTGTTGACACTTGATTCGAGTCAAAGAAACTGGAAAATTATAGGAGCGTTCTGCCAAGAATAGAAATGTGCACAAAACTTAAATTAAGCAAAAGGAACATAGCTCCTTTTATTTCTTTCCTTTACAAACCTCAGTAAACTGTACACAGAACTAAAATCAGTTTTAGGAACATTTTTAAAGGGCCATCTCAATAGCTGGCTTATTGATAATGATGATAAACAGCTAAAAACCATGACCTATTCTACCAAGGAAGGGGGGCCTTCCAGAGATGTGGACTACAATTCGTTTGACATTCAGAATTTCACTGAAGGTATAGACTGACCGAGAGGTTTATAACTTTCAAAACATCAGTTTCTTGATTAGAGACCTAAACTGAGGGCAGAAAAAACTAACCACAGAAATTTTTATAACATTATAAAACATTTAACTCAGGAATTAAAACTAGTTAAAAACCCATAATATGATCAAATACAAAATTATAAATATGCAATATTAAAACTGGTACTTAATGTCAAAACACCAAGTGGCTAAGATTAATAATATTTAAGGTTAAATATACCTCAGGGCCTCTACTGTATGTTGACTGTTGACTGCCTTTAATTTTGATTGTAGCTTCTCCTTTCTCATTTTTGCCTCATGAATGAAATATTCTTGAGAATGAAGAGTTGCCTTCAGTTGTTTCTTTTCTTCCTGCAGGACCTGCAAAATACTCAGAAAAGTCAGATGTTATTCCAATTATTCTATTTCAAGAGAAAAAGAAGCTAATGAATCAGACTAAAGTTATATAACAGGCACATTAATAAAGCTATCAATATATGATCCATTGGCTACACAGTAGGAAAGAAACCATAGATTCTGGAACCTAGTTCTAAGTTAATTATTCTCTCTTGAAATATGCATACACACCTTTCCCCAATCATAGTAATTTTAAAACACACCTCTAACAGTTTTTCGGATTCCCTCAATTTTTCATCTTTTTGCTGCTGCTCTTGCATAACAGTCATATTGGTTCCAACCAAGTCATTGACTCTCATGGTGAGGCGCTCTATTTCCAACTCATTGGCACAGATGGTGTCATTGGCCCGCTCCAGCTTACTGCTCAGGTGCTGAATTTCTGACTGGCTGGACAGTTCCACGGATTCTAATTTCTGTTTCCGATTGGCAAGCTGAGCCTAAAAATACAGATTACCAATAGGTAAAAGCGAAATGATAAAAGAATAGTTAGTAAATGAGGAAAACTAAAATGAAATTGAGTTTTACTTCCATAAAAACATAAAGCATTAGCTCATAAAAATTATATAATAACCCATTCATGGTTAGAAAAAAAAACTCATGATAAAAAATAGAAATAGAGAACTTTCTAAACTTGATAAAGACTACCTACAAAAACTGTACAGCTAACTAACATTATACTTAATGGTGAAAAACTTGAAGCTTTCCCACTAAGATCAGGTACAAGGAAAAATTGTCCCCTCTCACCACTCCTTTTCAACATCACACTGGGTGTCTTTGCTAATGCGATAAGGCAAGAAAAGGAAATAAAAGGCATGCAGATTGGGAAGGAAGACTGTCTTTATTCACAGATAACATGACTGCCTATGTAGAAAATATGAAAGAATCAAACAAAAAGAGCTCCTGAAATTAATAAGCGGTTATAGTAAGGTTGCAGGATACAAGGTTAACATACAAAAAAAGTCAATCGCTTTCCTATATACCAACAATGAACATGTAAAATTTAAATTAAAAATATACCATTTACATTAACACCTAAAAAATTAAATACTTAAGTATAAATCTAACAAAATATGTATGAGATCTATATGAGGGTAACATACAAAAAAACAAATGGTCCGCAAAACATTCTTCTTTCCTTCTGAAGGTTTTACGATGCATTGTGATCATTAACCAGTCTACAAAACTCTGATGAATGAAATCAAATAAATGGGGAGACAGTCCATATTCATGAATAGGTAGTCTCAATATTGTCAATATGTCAGTTCTTCCCAATGTGAACTATAAATTCAATACAATACCAATCGAAATCCCAGCAAGTTATTTTATGAATATCAACAAACTTATACTAAAGTTTATATGGAAAGGCAGAAGACTCAGAACTGCCAATGTAATACTGAAGGAGAACAAAGATGGATGACTGAAGCTGCCTGACCTCAAGATTTAATACAAAGCTAAAGTAATCAAAATAGTGTGGTACTAGCCAAGAGTAAACAAATAGATTAATGGGACAGAACAAAGAGCCAAGAAATAGAGCCCTATAAATACAGTCATCTAAACTCTATTGATAAAAGAACAAAGGCAATACAATGAAGCGAAGACAGTTTCTTCAAAAAATGGTGCTGAAACGACTGGACATTTATATGCATAAAAATAAATCTAGACGAAAACTTTATACTCTTCACAAAAATTAACTAAAAATGGTTCGTAAACCTAAATGTAAAATGCAAAACTATAAAACTCCTAGAAGATTACATAAGAGAAAACCTAGATGACAGGGAATGGGGATGCCTTTCTAAATACACCAAAGACACAGTCCCCCCCAAAATAATTGATAAACTGAACTTCATTAAAATTAAAACTTCTGCTCTGCAAAGACAATGTCAAGAGAAGAAGGAGACAAGCCTCAGACTGAGAAAATGTTTGCAAAAGACACACCTGATAAAGATCTTATACAAAATTTGAAAAATAACTCTTAAAACTCAACTACATGAAAATGAACAACCCCATTCAAAAATGAGCCAAAGACCTGAACAGGGATCTTATCAAAGAAGATATACAGATGGTAAATAAACATAAGAAAAGAATATCTATATCTGGGAAATGCAAATTAAAACAATTATATACTTATTAGAATCGTGAAAATCTGAAGCACTGGCAATATCAAATGCTAGTGAGGATGTGGAGCTACAGGACACCTCTCACTCATTGGTGGTGGGAATTCAAAATGGTACAGCCATTTTGGAAGACATTTTAGTTTTTTACAGAACTTAACATATTCTTACCATACGATACAACAATTGTCTTCTCGGTATTTACCCAAAGGAGTTGAAAACATATGTTTTCAAAAACCTGCACACTGGATGTTTATAGTAGTTTTATTCATATTTGCCAAACTTGGAAGCAACCAAGATGTCCTTCAGTAGGTGAATATATAAATAAACTGTGGTACATTTGGACAATGGAATATTATTCAGTACTAAAAAGAAATGAGCTATCAAGCCATAAGAAGACATGAAGGAACTTTAAATGCAATTATTAAGTGAAAGAAGCCAATCTAAAAAGGCTAAATACTATATGATTCCAATTTATAAGACACTCTAGAAAAGGCAAAACTATAGAGAAATAAAAAGATCAGTGATTATAAGGAGGGCAGGGGAGAGATGAATCAGCAGAATACAGAGGAATTTTAGGGCAGGGAAAACACTCTGTATGATGCTGTAATGATAGGTATATGTAACCATATATTTGTCCAAACCCACAGACCGTACTGTACAACACCAAGAGTGAACCCTAAGGTAAGTTATGGACTTTAGGTGATAGTGATGCGTCAATGCAGGTTCATCCTTGGTAACAAATGTACGATACCACTCTGGGTGAGTGATACTGATAATGAAGAGGCTATGCATGTGTGGGCATATACAGGAAATCTCTGTAACTCCCTCTCAATTTTGTTGTAAACATAAAACTGCTCTAAAAAAAATTAAAGTCTTATTTTTAAAAGCACAGATATAATATCTTGAGAAGAAGGGGTAAGAAAGAATTGATAAAGTAAAGGGATTCCTTGGAAGAGATCCTGCCCACCTAATAAAAAGACAGTTGCATTATTCTACCTACTTATGCAGAAGTTTAACTGCATCCATGAGTCATCATATAGAAAAACTAGATTTATCTCCTACTTCAAACATAGGAAATAGGAACTGTAATGTGTTGCTATATTTCTTATGGATATTCAGAAATTAATTTTTTTTGAATCACTAACCTTAAATTTGCAGGTCAAATTTTCCTCTCTCCCCACCCTAGAACGTGTTGCATGTAGTTAATTATTCTGTTTTCATATTTTCAGATATGTTACAAACACCATATTCAGACGAGATCAGGCGCATTCAGGGTGGTATGGCTGTAGACTAAACACCATATTCAGATGATTCGAAAAGACCACAAAATGTTTAAATTGGTAAGGCAGGGAAGAACTGTGGAATTTTGTTCCTTAAAGAAAAGGGTCTTGGGGAGCATGTGAGATCTTACTCCCTGGCATATGTCATCAGTTTGATGCAAATAAACTCTTGAAAATTCTCTAAAAAAAATAATTAAAGAAAGAAAAAGGTACTTGGAGGGGAGGAGGGATTGGTTCTGTCCTCAGTTTTTGGACATTCCCTAAATTAGAAGATTTAACCAAATACAGTGCATCTCAGATTAGTTTCTTTCAAAGATATATATATACTCAGGTACACACAACTAAAATAGAGACCTGTAGTACATAGTTCCTGCAGACTTAGATAATTTTTAGGCTATGTATCCCATCTAAACTGGTTTTTAGCTCTGAACTTTCTAGTTTTCACAAGTTTTAATCCAGTATCCAGTCAGGTACTTCATCTATACACTGAAGATAGATATAAATTATCTATGTAAGTAAAACTTCCTTTATTCTAAATATTTTTAAAAGGTAAAAGTACTCAATTTTATTTTAGAAACATAAGTGGAAATATCTCTGGAAAATCTATCTACTGTTTAAAAATTTTTACTGTACACAGAACAGGGCCAAAATCCTACACCATGGGCACATAAAGTAGATGCTCTATAATGCCCATAAACCAAAGAGAGGGTGGGAGGAGAAAGGCAAAGAAACAGACAAATAGTGTTTGTATAAATTACAGGTCAGGATTCCAGTGTAAAGAAGCAAATTTTTTTTAACCAGATTGCTATAATAGTATGAAAGAAGAACATCAAATATGTTTAGATCCACAAGAATAACTGCCAAGCATGCAACTGTCTCTAAATTTTGAAAATACAATATAAACTTTTTTTCCCCCAAATCTTATACAGAATCCTGTACAGAATAAATGAAAAGACTGGGTGCAGGTGAGAAGAAAATGGCTGGAGCTCAGCTTGCTAAACCTCCCCAACTCTACCTTAACCTGTACAGCAGCCCTGGGCTTGGCAAAACACACCTAGAAAACCACTGCCCAAATGGACATTCAGGATGAGAGACAACACATAATTGCAAAACACTAGTATTGTCTTTTTAATACTAGCAATAGCTATTTGCTAGTATTATAGCAATAGCTATTTGATACTAGCCAGTATAAATCTGTAATCTTAAAGTAAACTCAATATTGAAGTTACAGTTTAAGCCATAGTTTAACCACTGAATCTAGATTTCATACTTAAAAACTAACCTACTTCTTAGTTTTGAAGAATCAAGAACATAGCCTACTTTTATTGATTCACTATTTTAGTCACACAGAAATAGTGTTTTTAAGCACAGTAAGAAGTACATTATCCCAAGTACAAATTCTAAATTTTCATTAACTAAGATTAATACACTAGGCTTGTTGTTGTTCAGTATGGCAGTCATTAACCACATGTGACTACTGGGCATCTGAACTGTGGCTAGTTCAAACTGAGATGTACTCAAAGTGTAAAATACACACTAGATTTCAAAGACTCAGTTAAAAAAAAGATTGTAAATGTAATGATAATATTTTTCATATACTGGGTTAAATAAAACATATTAATTTCACCTGTTTCTTTTTACTTTTTTAACATGATGGCTACAAAATGTTAAATTACATATATGACTCACCTTTTATTTCTATTACACAGAGCTGCACTAGAATATCTCAAGAACACCTCTTCCAATACTAAGAAAGTCAGATATAATCATATAAACAACTTATAAAATAAAATAATGATTATTTTCCCTTAAATATCTGGTGTTAGAAATATTTTAAGGCTAATGTTTTTATACTCTTTTTTGCGTTAAGCACTGTCACTAATTTTTTGAACCAGAAACTTCTTATTAATCTAACATGTAGCAGTCTAACTACTCCATTGGAGTAGGTAGAATTGTATCAACAATACAAATGACAGCAGAGGTGGTTAAAAGTAAAGAAATAATTAAGAAGGCAATTTACATCACAGAGATGGAAACAAAAGCTAAGGGTGAGCAATTAAAATGTGAGAGAAGGGAAGGGGCTGGAGATTGGGGTAAAGTCAAATCTTCTTCTGTCTTTATGGTATATAATCCTGGTGCTTCAAGGAAATGACTTTGTCAGATAGTGAGATTACTGAGAACAAAGGAATACAAAGTAACAAGTGTTTTTTATCTCCCAAAGGATCCCTGTATGAAGCTATGGCCTCTGAAGGCATCAATCTCTATCAAGCTGCCCATCAGTGTCAACTCCAAATGTGTCCGTGCAGGCCACAGCCTTGCAGCCTCTCCATTAGGTAGCAGCTTGAAGAGCCCATTAAGAAAATGGCTCTGAATAAGATTTTATCACTGTTGTATTTATGTCACCATAAACCTTTTGACAGTAGGTCTGAGCCAATTCAGTTAACTCTGTGATAATTCTACCAAGACAATGTATTAACATTTGAGTTAGGATCATCTTTTCTTCATTGGTTATAATAAAGCTTTTCAGGTGATTCCTTATTTTCTACACAGAAATGACTTGATGTCTTAGACACTATACACATCCTTTTCTCATGCTTATAAAACCATCATTCTGTTGTTGGATCTAAAAATGTCACATTATTTAACAACTGTACTTTACATTTTAATATTTAATAGAACAAACATCCCCTTACTCTTTCTTTTAAAAAATGTTGCCTAGTACCCCTCATTTATTCTTCCATATGAATTTTGGATCATTCTCTCAAGTTCTCAAAATGTAACAGTCAATAAATTGTGTGGATATCCATTTGGGGGAAAAAAACAAATTTAGTACCTTATCAAATACCCCCAAATAAATTTCAGATCAAATATTTTAAAAAGAAACTATAAAGCATTAGAAGAAATCTCGGCTTAGTTAAGGCTTTATAGTATGACATCCAAGATAGAATCCTAAAGAAAAAAAAAAAACAATTAAGCAATTGTAAATAATTGTTTATAAAACAATTACCGCTTTTTCCCACCTATTAGACTGGCAGAGACAAGGCTAAAAATAGAAGTAGGGAAAATTAAAAGAAATAATAATGCTCAATAATGGGGAAGTGTGAGGAGCTGAACATTCTCAAATATTGCTGGTGAAACTCTGTATCAATACATCTTTGGAGAGTACTTTGACAATATATACTAAAGTCTTTAAGAATGTACAACTACACTGATGCAGCAATGTCGCTTCTAGGGCCATTTCCTAAGAAAATAAAAATATACTCCTAAATGTTTATAAAAGGATGTCCTCCCAAGTACTATGTACAGGGTGAAAAAGTAAAAACACTAAATGTGCTACAATAAGGTATTAGTTACATAAAATGTGGTACATTTAATGGTAGATCGAACTTCTATGCAATCATTATGACTACAAATCTGTTGACATTATCATATTTAAAAAAAATTCAATTTATGATAATTAAATATTGTATTATAAAATGCTTAGCATATAGCTTGTCAGAGTAAGTAGTCTACATTTTAAAGTTATGTTTTATAGAAAATTTTAAACATACACAAATACAGAGAGGAAACGGTGATGAACCCCTATATATTCATCACCTAGCTTCAACAATTATCAACATTTTGCCATTTTTGGTAATTTTTAAAGTTTGCAACTATCCCTCCCTTCTCATATACACACACATATAGTGTTTTTCTACCAAATAAATGTATATGAATGCAATGTACATTGCATATAAGCATAGGAAAGGTCAAAAGAAATTTACACTAAAATGTCAATAATGGTAATTCTCTAAAGGATGGAATTATGGGTGATGTTATTTAATTCTCATTTCATCTACATTTTCTTATTTTTCTAAAATGAACATGCATTATGTAATTTCAATAGCTAACTAAAAGAAAAAAACTCAAGCAAATACATAACTCCAAGAGAGAGAAGTTATTCTGAGCTTCACTTTAGAAGTTAAAAAATATATAAGAAAAAAGTTTATATTAAGAATTTTTAAAAATTGAGGGGAAGTATGGATGTTGATATCCATTTATTTAATCTCCCAGATTTTCTACCTTTATTGTTCAATGATGACCCACATATAAACAAAATTCAATGTGTCAACCTTTACTGGATTCTGATCTGAGCATTCAACTGTAAAAAGACATTATTTTAGACAATGTCTAAATGGGGAAATGTGAACATAATGGATATTGAATTATATTAAGAAGTTATTTATTCTGCTAATGTGATACTGGTATACTGTAATTGTGTTTAAGTCCTTATTGTTGAGAAATAAAACAATGTCTGCTACATGCTTTATAATATTCCATCCAAAAATAAAAAGTAGGGAAGGATGAAAAAAGATTGGCAAATGAGTTGTTTTTCAATGGGTATAGAGGCTTAGTTTTGCAAGTTGAAAAAGTTCTAGAGATCTGATGATCTGTATATAGTTAACATTACTATACTACACTCTTTAAAAAAGTTAAGACGGCAAATTTTAATATGTTTTTACCATGCAAAATCAAACTGGCAAAATTATGATAACTATTAATGCTTGGTAATGGGTATACAAAAGTTCATTTAAAAGTTTTTTGTTTTTTTTGTTTTTTTTAATGAGAATGATAAGCACTGCTACATACTGAATCACAGAAAGATTTAATTTTGTTTGGTTTGCTAAGGGAGAAAGAAATGTAAGTAACATTTTTTGTGTGTCAAATAGAGCAGTTTCATTTTAAACAAAGCTGTCAGAAGAATAATTCAAATACTCTTAGAAGGGAAAACAAATGTTGGCTTTTTAAAGGCTTATTATTTTAGTCCTAGCTGAATTATGGCAAATAAAAATCTCGTTTTTACTAACAATAAAGTTTTAATTATGCAGAATAATCACATAGTAATTTGAAAAAAAGGATCTGCAATCAATACTAAGTAAACTTCATAGATGAATAATTAGAATTAAAATTTAAAACTCAATTTTCTTTTTGCCTATCTGAAGGCTGTAATTAGAATACAACAATATCTTATAGATACTTATGTTTGTTTAGTGCTTTAGTTCAGGTCAAAAGCTCAGGTCTAGAAATCTAAGATTTAATTGGTCCATTCTGACTGTATAGTTTGCTGCAGCTTTGAAAATAATTTTCTTCATTGTGGTTGCTGTGGGTACCCCCTGCCATTGTGAGTGGACTCACAGCAGAACCATTCAGTTTATCAGCCAGCTGATGTTTCAGGGGTCAAAAGCCAATACGTTACTGAGACTTAAAGCAGAAAATAATGCAGATTGTTAAAAAAAATTCCCTCCAGTTCTCTTAACTTATCTATCCAGTCCATTCCCTCCTTCCATAAAACTGAGATAACTATCAACCTTGACAGATCATATTAAACAGATAACACATAACTGTATATAAAGAACTGCATCCAGAAGCATCAAGACAGTGTCTAGCACATAAAACATGGTCACAAATATTCATTTCCTTCTACGTTCACTTCCCTTTACATTCTTGGCTTTTCACTGAAAAAGCAAACGCGTCCTAAAAAGAAAAATTCCTAAAATAAGTGGCTATTTTTTGATTTTGCCTAAGCCATTAGTTCATTTAAAAAAAAAAGTTTCTACTAGTGTTTTAAATGTGCTTCTATTGCCACCAAGACACTGCTTTTAATTAGTGCGCATGCCAATGCAGTGTGACTCTCTCAGCATTTGTGTCCAGACAGGCAGACTAGCTGAAGCTCCCTGGCTGAGATAACTCAGCCAGAGTAACCCAGCTACCACAGAGACAGAGCAAGACACAGACAGAAGTAGAGCTAAGGCAAAAGCCAAAAACGGCCAAACGAGTAAGCCAGAGATCCAACAACAGAAACACAAAGAAACGAAGGCACTGGAGAGAGAACAGAGTTAGAAAGAGAGGGAAGTGGAGAGAGGGAGAGAGAACAAATTTAGGAGAGTGAACGTGAAATGAGTGTAGAGCGGGCAAGAGGATGTAAGACACTGACAGAGCGAGAGAGCAAGAAAGAGCACCTGAGTGAGGGAGTAAGGAAGCCAGGGAGGCAAGCGAGCAAAGGAACAACCAGGCATGTGGATATGAGTGGATATGAGTAAGCACACACTTATTATTGCATTAAGCTAGTTCAAATTTAATCAAAACCTCTCTGTCTCTCATTCTTTTAAAATATCTTAAACCTACCTGAATTATCTCTGATTGTTCAGCCAGAGCTTTCCTTTGTGCTTCCAGAGAAGATACCTGTTGCTGATAAATCAAGCGTTGCTTCTCCCAGTCCAGTGATTTCTGACGAAATTCCTGAAGAGGCAATTAAGGTACTTAAGTTCTAAGTGCTTCCCCTTGCTGTCACTACTTCCCAGATTCACTTTTAATTTTTCCCCACATCCCCGGGTACACATGCACCTTTCTCACAGCAGGAGCCCCATTACTCACTTAGCTGACAGAACTGTAGAGTAATACCAAATTTCTTACATACTGTGCTTCTGGATATCTGTCTTTCTAAATTTAACACCCTAATGGTGAAGGGTATGAAACACTGGGTTCATGATGATTTTCATAGATTTGCTGCCACCTAAGGGTTGTTATAATTTTTTAGTGATTTTTCAGAAAACTGATGCTAAGATACTAAAATTTCAGAATATAATTATGAGTATCCCACTCTACCCAATTCTTGATATACAAACCCAGGAATTGAACAGATTCAGATAAATTTTCAGCTAGGTCTTTTGGCCCAATTCTTACTTCTCAGTATTTAAAATTCAAATAGATTCAGATGACACAATATCCTTTGGTATACAAATTTTACTATCTTAACAGAAGAACTGCAAAGACTTAAATAACAAGGGAAATCTGCACTCAATTTGAATAGATATTTGTAACCCAAAGCCAAAAAGTTCAAAATTAATGATGGATCCATAGGAACTTGAAGTTGCATAATCAGAAAACGGGCCCAATATTTATGAAAACAGGGTAGCGTTAGTACCCAATTGAGGCAAGTGACCACAAATTTAAATTGAGACCAGTCAGTATGATTATGTTTTTCTCCAGTCAGGTTCTGCCACACATAGCAAGTAGAGAGTGAACAGAAAGCTAGATTTAATCAGATTTAAGGTTTTGCCAAGCAAATATGAAGCAAAAGAGGGGCACAGCTAATGAAGGGGAGTGTAAGGAACGTAACTATGGAATTAAGCTGGGTAAGGATTGATAAGTGAGGACATGAGGAGCAATGAAAAGGTAGCAGAATTCAATCACTTTAAAAGGATGGGGTCAAGTGATTATTGAGAGCAAGGCATTAAAGGGAGTGAGCTGAAAAGACAGGGATGGTAGTCAGAGAATGAGATGCTGAATATGTGATTCTAGGAAGCGTTAAGTATTAGTAAGGACAACACTTAAGGAATGGCAATGGGAATTAAGGAGATAGGAAGGAGATCAAAAACAACTATGGAGGAAAAGAACAGCAAGGAACTCAAAGACCAGAGTATTATAAACATCAACCCTGTGGATACTGAAAGCCTCAAGAATTATGATAAGAGTAATGTTGGAGTGACAGTGAACTGGGAGCTGAAATCTTTGAACCAAGGGAGTAAACTAGGGATCAGAAGATGACTACCTTGGTTGTATGTACATTGGCTGGCGATATAGGCTGATGACAAGAAAATCAAAGATAGGGGGTAGAAAGGAAAGAGAATGGTCATGAAGCGGTAATGAGGAGCAAGAAGTGGTAATGAGAAGTCTGGGGTGGGGGTACCCAGTTATTACTGAAGAGAACTGGAGAGGAAGCAGTATCTGTGCAGCCCTCTGATTCTAAGCTCTTCAAATGTATAAAATATTGAGATGCAAAAAAATATTAAACACAGAAATTATAATTCTAGGTAGTAATATGTACTGGCACTTGTGGGTGACAGGTTTCTCTGAGTAAAAACATTTTAAGTAATCATAAAAAGATGTTGAACAAATAATTTGAGATGTTCCTCAAATTACAATCAGCTAGGGGAGCTGGATAAAAATGCAGATGTCTAGGTCTCATGCCATACTACTGGATCAGAATCTCTGAGAACCTAAAGAGGGCCCTGGGCTATTCCTAGGTGCACTGGAGAACCAACAGCATACACAAAGGAGGGGAGTGGCAGATCCAAGGGGAAAAGAGTGACAGCCCTGTGCTGCTCCTTCATTCGCTCTTGGCAGTGTTAACTCGCCACCTCCTTTAAGTCCTCCAGAGAATCAATATAGTATACAATAATCATGGGGTTACCCAATCTTAATAAAAACGAAGTCAGCAAAGAGGGAAGTAAATGGCTTACCATATCTAATGTGAACTGAGGATAAACAATCTGACATGGAGAGTACTCTGTACAGAAAAGCCATGTACTTTCAACATTTACTAAGCCCCTATTCTATTAGGTGATAAGATAAGAACACTGCCCATGGAGGAGTGCTAGCAACTGGTGGCCACTGTTTCTCAATATTGGCATTTTGGGTACAATAATCCTTCCTGTGTAGAACATTCCTCAGTATGTTTAGTGTTCTTGTCTCCTAAACATCAGTTTTCACTCTCATTTTGACAACCAAAACAATGTCTCCATACATTTCCGAATGCCCTCAAAGGGTGGTACTGCTCCATTGAGAATTACTGATAGCCAGTAACCCGATCAACCACATGGAACCAGATGACTAGATACACAGAAGATCACCTTCGACCTTTGAGATAGCTTGGCGGCAGTCCTGGAGATGGCAGAAAATTGATTTCAGGAACTAGCACTATTAGAAACAGCAGTTTCCTACATGAGGGCTAACAATCACTATGAAGAAAATATTACTATGAACATACCTCTATTTTTCCGGTTAACCTCTCAATTTCAGACCGATCTTCCCTGTGATTTTTGGCGTTTCCTCTGAAGTCTCTTATTTGCTTTTTCTGTAGTTTTTCATAGCTTCTTTTCAGTCTGTCTAACTGTAGACACAGTTATTTCTAGACTTAAAATTTAAGAATTTGTAAACAGTGGTGATGGAACAAATTGGTATTACGAAAGCAAGAGCAGAGCTAAAAGGTACTACTGAAAATAGATGAAGAGCATGTTAGATTTGTAAATTAAAATATAAAACTCAAACTCATATAAAAATAAACACTAGAAAATAAATACCTTGTCAAAGAAAAAATAAAGGGAAAAATATTTTTTAAACAAAACTTTAATTTTTACTACAATAGCCTTCACTTAAGGGCTCCATAACTCATCCTCACCCCCAATAAAGCAGCAAACTAAAATTCTTTCTTTTCTCTAGGTCTATG
This sequence comes from Pteropus vampyrus, assembly GCF_000151845.1. Taxonomy (NCBI): domain Eukaryota; kingdom Metazoa; phylum Chordata; class Mammalia; order Chiroptera; family Pteropodidae; genus Pteropus; species Pteropus vampyrus. The sequence goes on along the minus strand of NW_011889001.1, from coordinate 18,395 downwards.
GTTCTTGAACCATTCTCCTGTGGAAAACTGATATTCAGAGTAAGGAGAAGATTGAGTTAAATAAAAGCAGTTATTTCCCAATCTGAAAAATAAGACTGAGTTAATAGAATTTTCTCACCCAAAATGCTTCTGAAACCTTTGGATCTTCCATTATTTAAAATCTAGTTAGTCATTTAACTCTGAAATTAATATTTAATATGTTTTTGGTATCAATATTTTACAGTATTATACAAAAATAGCTCTATTTCTTTCAGGTACTCAATCAAGAAACACATTTTAACATCCCTGTTCTAGGTCGTGTTAAACACAGAATTAGGCAAGATTCTTTGCCTGGATTTAAGAACACAGAAATAGATTTCCACCTCTCTACCTCCCATGAAATATATACTTCCCATTTTAAAAGTAAAGACTACCTCATTAACAAAGGTCTCAAGAGTTAAAGAGACAAAATTAGACAACACAGAATAGAAAGAAAATCTCACTTCTTCATGAAGTTTCTTTAACTCCTGCTTATAGTCCATGGCCATCTCTTGCTTGACTTTTTCATGTTCTTCTACTTGCTGACGCAACATTCCAACCTAGAAGCATATAGGTCATAGTATTTTTCATTATTAGCATTGAAACAATATCCATGAAACATAAAAATAGGAAACAATCTTTGTACTTATCTGTAAACATAAGTTCTCAACTGTGTATGGTAATACCCTACTCCTCAGTAAGTGAAATATCTAATTATTTAATGGTCCATAACACTGCCAAAAAATGGAAAATGCCTGTTCTAGAATTTCTAGTTTAAATGAAAACTTGCTCTGATTTATTCTCTCACCCTTTTTATCAAAAAAAAAAAAAAAAAAAACTCATGAAAAAACAAGAGATATAAAGTTGTAAGAACCTTGAAAACTAAGACTATTCAACAAAAATCTAGGAGACGTCAAGAATAAGTTCTATAAATCAAACTGCAAAATAGTAATGTCAGATAGAAAGACAGTAGGAGACTTGTACCTGCTTTACTATTTATCTCACTTTAGAGAAATCAATTCCACCAACCAGGGTAAGGATGTTATCCTAACCCATTTTTCAATAATTTGAAACCAGCCACAACCAGTTCATGCTCAGCCATCACCTCCAGAAATTTCCACCAGTATTTCTCTACATCTCTCAACAATCAGTTAGAATTTCATCTATTAACAAGTTAGGAGGGAGAGGGATAACGGGAAATAGAAGGTAGTAATTTCAATCACAATACAGAATGATAACTTTAAAACAAAACAAAAAAACCCCAGATCTTAAAAGTGCTCATTACTAGACAAAAAAATTTTAACTACGTGTGATGATAGATGTTAATGTGTACTCTGCAGTGCTCTTTGTGCAATGTTCTATATGTATAAATTAGGTAAAGTTTGTTGATCATGATGCGCAATTCTAAAGCCTTACTGATGTTTGTCTCTTGTTCCATTAGTTACTAAGAAAAGTGTGTTAAAATTCCCAGTTATAATTGTGGCTTCATCTATTTCTCCTTGTAGTTCTTGCATACAGATAAGGACAAGCGAGAGAGAAATTTAAGACTATTTTTTTAGATACTTATGAATTTAGATTTTTTTTGTCTTAGTTTGCGTTCTCACAAAAGAACAGCCTGAGACATGGGCTTCAAGGCAGGTAATTAGAGGTGATCTCAGGAAGCAGGGCCAGAAAGTAAACCTTGACATAATACAAAGGCTTGATATCATAGTGTGTTCTCTGAACATTGGGAAACAAGTTAGAAAAAGATACCTAAAAAGTAAAAATCCTTTGATATAGTATTTCTCTTCACCTTTAGTAATGTTCACGGCTTGTGCTTGAAGTGTACTTTTTCTAATATGGATATACTTATACAAAATTTCTTTTCAAAGTGTTTAAATGGTATATATTTTTATTTTACCTTTACTTTCAACTTTGCCATATCTTTACATAATAATTCAGTTTAATTATTTTTACCCTGTTGGACAATTTTTATGTTTTAACTGGGCCATTTAGTGCATTTACATTGAATGAACCTACCTGGATTTAAATCTATCATCTTATTAAATGCCATTTACACTTAATAAGCTCTACGTTCCTTTTTCTCTCTTGCCTTCTTTGGAACTGATAATTTACCATTTCATTTTTCTTCTGTTAGCTTGGAAAACATATACTCTATTAATGTTAATATATACTTTTAATAGTTCTGTCAAGATTAAAACATGGATCTGTGACTGAACAAGCTAATGTTAATTAGTAGTTTTACCAATTCCCAGGCAACCCAAGGACTATAGGAATACTTTAATTCCATCTGCCCCAATCTGATTTAAACGCCATCATAATCCTGTATATATTAAACTAAAAAGGCTACTGTTGTTATATATAGTCAATATTCATTTAAATTTACCCACATATTTACTGTTGCCTTTCATTTCTTCCTTAATCTCTTAAGCTTCCACCTGGGATCGCTTTCTTTCTGCCTGAAGAACATTTTTTAATATTTCTTTGGTGCAGGTCTATTAATGACAAATTCTCTCAATTTTTGTTGATATGAAAACATCTTTGTTTCACCTTTATTGTGGGTACAGATTCCTGGTTTGGCAGAAGAAAAAAAGTCATTTCTTTGTTTGTAGATATCATTCTACTATCTTCTGGTTTTCGCTGTTTAGCTGACAAGTCAGCTTTTAGGAACTGTTTGTAGATAATGTCTTTTTACCTTGGTAAATAATGTTTTTTATTTTCTTTGATTGCTTTTCAGATTTCCTCTTTGTTTTTAGTTTCCAATCTAAGTAAATATTTCTTTTTATATATCTTGCTTGAGATTCTTGGACTTTTTAAATATATGACATTCCTCACTTTTGGCAAAATCTCAGGCAATTTATCTTTAAATATTGCTTCTGCCCATTCTCACTCTTTTTTCTCCTCCAGGGATTTCACTCACATTAGACCCTCTCATTGTATCCTCTTTCTCTTATCTTCTCTTCTATATTTGCTATTATTTTGTCTATGCTTTATTCTAAACATTTTCTTCCGTGCTATCTTCCAGTTTATTAATTACCTCAATCTTTAAGGCCTTAATATCAATTATTGTATTTTTCAATATTTTAATTTCTACTCACTTTAGGTTTGTTTATAGTTTCCAATTCTTTCTTGAAGTGCTCAATCTTATCTTTTATCTCTTTGAACACAGTAAACAAAGCTATTGTAAAATCTGAGCATGATAGTGCCAATATGAAGATTTGCCTTGGGTCTGTTTCTATCTTCCATTGCCTCGGCTTTTTTTCATTTTTGTTGTCTTCTTGTGTGTGTCTGAGGTTACTTGCTCAATGGTTATCAAGCATTATATTTGCAAAAATTATTTAAAGAAATAATTAAAGACTCAGAATGGTATTATTTTTCCTTGGGAGAAAATACAGGTTTGCTTTTTCCAAGTTTCAGGAAGCCCTAGCACTTTGAAGATGCCTGGGGACAGCAGCACTCTAGGATCTTCTTAAACTTACCTTGGAGATTTAAATGCCTGCAGCTGAATGGCAATGTGAAGAGGGCCTGTTGTATATCTGGCCCATCCTTACTTCTAGGTGCTGCCTTTATGGGTCCCAACCCGAAGTGAGCGGGGTTCAGAGCCACCTTGGACACCAAATCCTTTACTGTCTTAATGCCTTAGAATTACCAAAAACCTCATTCAATCTCTATCCTCTCAGCTGCCTTTTCTAATTTCAGCTATTAATTTCCCCAAACCCTGGGGACACCTTCCTGGACCTGTAGCCTAACGACGTAAATACTGAGTAATGATTTAACCAAAAATTAAGATATATATTCCTGGCAGGATGATGAAATGGAAATTGTATGAAGAGAGCAAAACCCTTAATTTTCATGGTTGCAAGTCATCAGATAAATAGCTAAGACTGAAAATTAGGATATGTCAGTATAAAATGTTACTTAAAAACATGGGGAGAATACCAAAAGAAAGAGTTAAAGGCTTTGAAATGACTGCTCCAGAGGAGCAGGTTTCCTAGGTTCAGAGGGATGCGGCATATAATTACTGTTCTTCCTTATGAGCCTTGTAGAAACATTTTTCTTTGTATTTATTATATGTGGCAAGCATAAATATTAAATGTAGATTATTTAATTTTATTTATGTACCAGAGTCTAGTTCATAATGAGCAATGAAAATATTTAAATTTCTTAAAGAAAAGGAGAAAAAAAAGAAGTTAAATGTTGAAAAAAAGGGTGATGGACTGCATTCGGTAAAGAAATGGGAGCCAAGGCTTGAAACCGTCAGTAGGAATGACAGAAGGGCTGAACTAACTGATTTTAGATACAATTTATAGTTTTCAAAGTGCTTTCTTAAACAGTAACTCAATCTTTACAACACTGGGACATAGGGTTTTTAATCCTAATTTTACACATGATGAAACAGGTTCAGAGAGGTTAAATTATTTAAGGCCATTCAACTGAAAAGAGGCAGAGCCAGGACTCCAAATTCCTTACTCATTTCATTGTCTACCTGCTCTGTAGGGGGTGAGAAGGTAACAGAAGCGGAAATATCCATTAAAACCAACCCAATCGCAACAGTGTAATCAGAAACACATAAAGTATTTATTCACTTACGAAATGAATTGTTTATACTAGTACTTCTTCAAGTATGATCTGCAGGTCAGCTGGAGCTGGTCACAACAGCAAACCAGCACGATATCGGGGTGCTTGAAGCACAATGTAAATCGACTGTGTCATGAAACACACTGTTAATGCAACTGACATTTTTATATAGCAAAACTTTCTATGAAGTGAAAGATGCAATGTACTGATTTATAAGCTTTTTATCTCACTGTGGACCTGTCATTTGAGCAGCACTGGTTTACGCCATAGGACTAACTGCTTCTAGGCTGCCATTCTTATTTAAGAATGACAAAAACTTAAAGCTCTAAAATCTTGTTCTTATGTCATTTACTGTTCAAAGTAGATTATGAATGTGGTATTATCAACACAATTTCACAGACAAACTCTACAGAATAGATGATTCCCATTACTAGTGTCTGGTAAAAGCACTTTATTTCTAGAAACTTAATCAAATTTCAGCAGACCATTCAATGAAGCAGCAAATTGACCAGACAGCTACAATTCTAAATTTCTTTTATGTCCCAGGCCAAACCTGAAATCTTTAAATCCGTAACATGGAACCTATAATTTCTCTTTAAGGTATCAAGTAATAGCAATAATGCCTTATGACATCCAAATTAAGCTACAAAAATAAGTTCAAACAGCCTCAGAATGACTAAATATTCTCATAATCACACACACAGAAATTTCTTTAACAGGTTTCTAACAAAATAAATGACTCAGATATCTACATACAGTGTTTTTTGTGTCTAGGACATCACTATCGCTTTAACTTACCAAACAGAACTACTTTTGTTTTGCCCTCAGAGAAATGAAGTAGTGGTAGCTAAAGCAGCTTACCAGACAAGGTACATTGACCCTACCTGAATTATAGTTTTTAAAAAATCAAATATGATTCCATGTACTTTTTTGCATAAGGCGTAATTTTAAAATATACTCTCAAAGTTCTATCCAAATTTTAAAATGAATTCCAGTTTAGCCAATGGCATTCACAGAAAACTGAATTTGACACAGCCAATGTTACTATGTACTACTTTGACCCAAAGTGCAAACGGCCAACTAATGAGTCTCTTGACAAGCATAAAAACACTTTTATCAAGTCTAACTCTCTCCTTGTTACATCTAAAATACTCTTAATAAGTATCATCAATAAAATCACAATCTCAGTGTGCCCCACTCACAGAAGTGTACCTGAACAAGTTGAATAACAGCACTAGTGAGCGGTGATCCTACTGGCAGAAAAGTCCATCAGAGTGAGGCTTGAGCCCAGTGTTTCCCTACAACTCTTTCAATTCTTCTGAGACTGACGTTCATGCCAGAAATTTAGAGGCAATTCTTGTGCTTCTAAATGCTTTATGCTTCCCTTCAAATATTCAGTGTACTTTTTACTGTACCAGCTAAATTATGAGAAATCAATCAGCGAATATTATTAAGCTTTCCCCCTCAAATCACCAATAACCATGAGTGGTAGAATTGCAAGTCATTTTTACTTTTTGCTTTTCTTTCTTTTCCCCTAATTTCAAACAAGGGCAAAATAATGTTTTTTTTTTTAAACGCCTACAGTACCTGGTATTCCTAAGTGGTCTCCCATTCAAGTACTAACCAGGCCTGACCCGGCTTAGCTTCAGAGATCAGACGAGATTGGGCACGTTCAGGGTGGCATGGCCATAGACCAAATATAAATTTTTTAAAAAGGGTTTTCTAAATTTTTTTTTACATCTAACCAAAATAGGCAAATTATTGAATTTTGGGCTTAACTTTTTATACTAGACATAGAAATAGGCCAAAAACGATGTTCACGAAACTCAATGAATGTTAACACAGACATGTAATAGGTTGAAGGGATTCTGTGACAACCTTTACATTTTCATAAAGAAGTTATTTATCTATTGTATGTGACCAAGGTAACATGATCCCTGAAATATACTTAAACATTTTCACAATAAATTTTTCTTCTAAAAAAACCATCAGAAATAAAAGACAACACAGAAACACTAACTTGTCACAAAAACACTTTCTTCAACAAATATTTAAGAAACATATTTAAAAGGTCAAAATATCAAAGAGAGGACTGAATCAACTGTTTTACCTCTTTATGTTTCATATCCAACTGGCTCCTAAGAGTCTTAAGCTCTTGTTCACGGATGTCCAAGCAGGTTTCTAGAGCATGCGTCTGTCCTTCCCATTCAGATTTTTTATGAGCCACCATTATGTCAATCTGCTTCATGAGCTCCTGTAATTCTGCTTCACAAGATGTCAAAAATCCCCTATAAATAAGAAAAGATCCTTAAGAACATAGAACATATGTCAAAGTGGCTTTTCATCTTTCAGATGTAAAAATATAACAGACATAAACCTACCTGAGGTGGAACATGTCAATAAATAAGCAGAAGCAAAGAATAGGATATCTGAGCTTTTCCTTTTAATGTTCAATTTAAGGTGATTACTTATTCCACAGAATATTCTGTCTTCCTCTAACACCCAACCTAAAGCCTAAGCCGTTTGATCAAATGCAAGATTGATGTTTTAAGTCTTGCTTGTGAGTGAGACTTCCACAACTAACAACTAGCACTTACGTAATATTTTAGGAAAGCATTCAGGAAGAATTCAAGCCAACTTAGGTCACATTCTCAGCTAGCCAAAATAAAAAGCCTTGGAAGCAAGTAGGCTATTGGGAAAATGATAATACAATTTTAAGAGCTATTTCAACAAATTCATCCTTGAGTCATATTTATTTCAATTATTTTTTCACACCTTATTATTAGAAACTTATTTCAACCTATGTGATTATTGTAAACTTACTGGTGTCCTTCACAGTTTCAGGAGATGCAGAGTTGGGAACAGAAGTGGACACAGATGTACTAAATGCAAAGAGGTTTCCAGGAATGGTCACAGAGCTGTAACTACTAACACTTAAGCACTTTTTTTTAAAAAGCACTTGTTCTTAGTGTCACAAAACCTTTGTACTTCTACTTTTGCTTTTTACAAGTAGAAAATTTAAAGAGGGATAAAAGCAAGTATCCAGATTCATACTGCTGAGAAAAGGCAAAAACCCAGAGATACTGTCCAAAAATGACATGAATCAGCTTAGGTTTTGCTGAACACTTTTGCTTCTGTACCCAGAGCACAAGAGAGTCAGAGGCATAGCTCAAACGTTTTATAAAGTCAAGTGAGAAGCTCAAGGTCAAAAGCAAACTTACCCACCATGTCCCCGATTTTGTATTCCTTCCAACAAAGCCTCCATCGCCAAATCCCCTTTGTTTTGGCAACTGAGAAAGCAAAAAGATCAGTAAGGAGAAAATTTATTTTTAAGGTCTAACGTTCCAACTGACAAACTTAAGAATGTGAATGAAAGCACACAAATGAGAAAATGCAGCATTTTTTAAGATGACTGTAGGAGCAGTCAAGGAATTATCACTTCAAAAAATATTAGGACCAAATACATTTCAGACTAAAATAACTTAAAATGATCTGAACTGCTGTTGACACTCTTTCAGATGACTGAAATCAAATATTTCATTGCTATATCCCAACTTCCTAATCTAAGGGGGGGTGGGCAGGGATGGAGGTGGGTGCTAGAAGCAGAGAGACACTGACACAAACCCCTTACAAAATGAGAGGAAGAAATTAGGGGTCACATGTCAGAGGAAAAGTGGTGCTTTAAAAAAAAAAAAAAAAAAAAAAATAGATATCACAAATAGGTTAAATGCCCTGAGCTTGAACTCCTTGGTCCAACCAGGAGTTCCTACTCATCCTTGAGATAACAAGCCTGTGATGTTTCCTAGAACACCCTCCCTCCCCTGAAAGGCAGCTACATGGGCCCTCCCTCCTCTATGCTTCATTGTTCCTAGTCCTTAACAGGTTTCACAGGAGTTACACCACAGTGGACTATGTTTTCTGCACATCCTTTTTCCTTACTATCCAACCCTCAAGGGCAGAAAACCAATTTTATTCATCCCTGCAGCTCCAGAGCTTAGTGTAGCATTTCAACATGGCATGTGCTGGATGCTTTTGGCTGAACTCATATCAATTCCCCTCCCTTTCACCTATCCCCCTATGCAAACTGGTCACAGCTGGAGAACTACAGAGAAGAGTGTAGTAGAGAAAGAAAGGAAGGGAGACAGAAGAGACTGCACAGAAAGGGAAAGACAAACCATAAAGAAAGGAAGGTGAGGAAAGACCATCCATATCTACTGTAGGTTTCTCACCATTTATCACAAATCTTCAAAACATTAATCAATGTCAAACCACTTCCCACTCCTGAGAAACAGTTTTTGTTTTTCTGTTTTTTTTTGTTTTTTTCCTTAAACCTTCAAAGGTTCAATCCTGAATTAGCCTTTTAGGTAATTCCCAAATACTGTGGTGTGGAGGCTCTGCTCCTTTGTCCTAATGTCTCATCTAAAAACTACATTGCTGTGAGGGCATTCTTTCATTCAACAAAGAATTCAGTGTTGTATTAACCACCAGTACACAGTGATGAAACACAGGGCCATTTTCAAAGAATTAATAGTCCAGTATGAGAAAGAAAAAATAACCAAAAATGTTCTCCCAAAGTGAAAAATGTAGTGACAAAGGCATTCTCCTGGAAACACAGAGAAGAATGAGAAAACTGGAAAATACAACCACTGAGTGTTATTTGCATCTATTTCTAAAGTTACTAACAAGATTATTAAACAGGATTATTCGTGCACAGATATGGACAAGAGGGTTTTTTTCCTGTTGGCTTATCCTTCATATTATACCAACATTAGACAAAATAAAAATCTAAAGAAAAAGGTTTTCATATTCTACTCTACTTTCTTTCAAACCACGATATGGTCAATTATAACACAACCTAGATTCTGTGCTTTGGTCCAACCTAGGAAACTGGGAGGCAGTACAAAGTTCACACAGTACCATGTAGCTGGAGATCCAGGATACAGTCCTGCTCTGCAACTAACCAGCTTTGTGTCCACCAGCTTTGTGTTCTTGGACTTCAGTATCTTCATCTGTATATGAACTATAATCTCTAAGGTTTCTTTCTCATTTTTTGCATAATTCTAATAGCCAATTAAACGTCCACCATAACTAACCTGCTCTTGACAGCTATACATGTTTATTAATATGTAGGAAAGTGCTATTCCTAAGAGTGGTGCTACTACAGTTATTCAAAATTATCATTAGTAAAATTATACTTAAGTCATTATTTAAAATGAACATTAACATATTTAGTAATATATAATAGTAATATGTAATGCATTGATATATTTTCTGAATGACATTTAATAATTAGCAATATTTACAGTAGAAGCTAAAAGTCATTGGATGCTCAAATGTTCTGCCTTGTATATATTGTCTAATTCATTCTTCACAACATTCACAAAAGATAGACACTACTACTTTTGAGGAAACTGAGGCTTAGAGGATTAAATAATTTGACTGTGGTAAAGTACAAATTACAGTCCTAGGATTCAAAGCCAGGCAGTGTGAGTCTCAACCAATGGGGCAACCATTATGTTTTACAGTTCCAGATCTTAAAATATCTTAATATCTTCTTTTGGTTTAATAGTGTCTTCTTGGAGAAAAGCAAAATCAAACCAAGTCAAAAAGTCTGGATACAGGAAAAAATAGCAATAGCACAATAGTGAAAATATTCCAAATAAGGGAAAACTGCCTTTTCAGAAATCAAAATAATGGTCTAAGACAGAGATCTGTTTTGAAAGGGGGATGGAGCGTGGAGGGTAAGGAGTGGGGAGAGATCAGCTTCATTCTCTGTGTAAAATAATCTTACTAACATGTAATGCATTTCTTTAACAATGCCTTCACCGTTGGCTTGACTAGCTGCCAAACACCATCAGTTCTCACTCCTTACGACTCAGATTTTCTGTGGACTTTTCTCATCTGAGTTCCCCATAGCTACAATCATTAATCTCCTTATCAACCTGACCGTCGTTCAACTCTATGCACTATATCACTTTGCTTTCTTCTTTGCCTGTGCCATGTGATAACTATGTAAAGTTAGATATTCTTTGTTCATAATATTAAATACAAATTTTAGTAATTACTGTTTGATAATCTGCTACTCCCGACCGCTAACATAGAATGCTAATGTGATTAAATGGAAAGTGTAGCTCTACAACTGTTAAAGGACAATCTTAGTTCCCTCTGCAGTTAGACCAAGACATTGACAAGTAAAAGTTATTGATTATAACTCTCCTTTGGAATGAAAGCTGTTTTAAATCAGTGAAATCCGAAACAGGATGATTAAAGGAAATGAAAGCTTTTTCACCAAGTCTAGGAAGTAGGGAAAACACACTTTAAATCTTACGGACAAAAGAATCCAGGATATTTGATAATGGGAAAATCTTTGAAATTCATTAACATGCTGGAAATTAGGAGCTAGAAAGAAACTGAAGATTAACTTCTTCATTTTACAGATCAGGACTACATGCCCAAGATCAAATTACTCATAAAATAGGACACAGGAAGAAAGTAAAAACTCTGGATAGAATTACGAATAAATGCATACTAATAGAAGGGATATGCCTCCATCAAGTCTCATTTGAAGGAGGATAACGATGCTCTATCCCTCATCTGCTTAGGTGTTACTATGATTACAAAGATCTATGGCTGTGTTGGATATACTATGGCTGCTCCAATAAACAATCCATATACTTTACCATTGCTCAGAAAGGTCCCTACTCAAACTTAAGGGGGAAAAAAATCAGCAGATAAAGTATCAAAGAAATTTTCCAAAATAAAATAAAATTTTAAAACACTGTCTAAACTATGATTCAAAATCCAGAAAGAATAAGGAGACTGAGAACTCTGAGTAGATAAAAAATACACTTTTATA
>NW_011889001.1:2729-4285 GCF_000151845.1 Pteropus vampyrus | reverse complement strand
TGAGAGAGAGGGGAGGCAAGGGAGCTGTTATATTTAATATTTAAAGGTGTATCAGCCAAATGCAACATGCAGATCTCTACAGGATTTTGATCCAAACAAACTTTGTAAAAAGATATTAAGGGACAGTTTGAGAAATCTGAACTCCGACTGAACACTGACATTATAAAATTTTTACTTTTTCATAGGTGGTTTCGTAAAGCTGAAAAAATGAACTCAGCTCTTGAAGAAAAAAAAAATAACATAAAAATAAAAAATTCAGTTCCTAAAACCTGTACCAATGTTGGCTTCAGGTGAATTTCAAATCAAACTGACTTTTTTTTTTTTAAGTAGAAAACTATGACAGAGTGGACTACTAATGATGTCACCACGGGCCACCTGCACCACATAAATGAGAACAGGAAGAAGTTTGGTAGAAGGATCAAGTCTTCTTTTAATGGAAGGAAAATGGCATCAGTACAATTAATAAACACGATTACTATAAATAATTTTTAAGACCTGAATCTACATAAATTTTAAAGGGCAGTGTGACTGAATGTTTATAAATCTCTAACACATTTTACTTTGTCGTTTTTACTATATTGATCACGGATAGTGATATAGTCAAAGGGAAACTTAGATGACCAATCTAAAGATGATACTGCATTCCAAATAATACTTTATCATTAAGCTACAGCTATTATAAATCTAAATGTAAATGTTTGAAGGTAACATGTTGATATTCTTTATTACGATTTCTTATCTATAAAAAAAATCAAGCATGTGGGGAACTGTATAATTACAAGGTATCTACCCTACAATACTGCTTTATTAACAGAATAACTTTTTTAAGATTTAAGAAATCAGATGTAAGGCTCAAGGAAAATTACTTTGTGCAAATAACTGTACTGTAACAATAAATGAACACTAGTCACTGACAACAGACTCATCTGCACTCTGATGTTGTAAAGGGACATAAGAAAAAACACATGAGCCTATATATAGTGTCTTCAAATATCTTCATGATTAAAATATTCCTAAGGAACCATACCTTTTAAACCCTCACTCTATCATTTAGTTGCCATCGTGATTTGTATGGAACAACCCATAAGTTCAGGGTTCCCTAACTTCAGTCCTTCATGATTTCTGCCACATTTCTGTATCTCCTGTACTAACATCAACGTTTTTAGACCAACTCACTTTTTAAAAATTGCTAAACTTCTCATCATAAATGAACTGGCATCACCTGCTGTGGACGACCTACGTCGCAAGAATGCTAGCAAGCTAACTAGATACAAGATAGGCGGGAGGGTTGTGCCGTGGGTTCCCTCCCCGGAAGAGGAGACTGGCCCAGCTGGCTCCACCGGGAGAGCTGAGGACTCGGGAGAAGTTCACCCACCCTGCCGCCCTCCTGCAGGCCCGACCTCAGGGACGTGCTGACCACCTGGCTGGCCTGGACCGCACGCCCTCCAACGCCATAGCGGCCTTCGCGGGCCCGCAGGGCGTACGCGGCGAGGCGGAAGGGCAGGGCGCCGGGGCGGATCTGGGCCAGCGGGGGCGGGCCTGGCGGCCTGCTGGCT
>NW_011889001.1:0-595 GCF_000151845.1 Pteropus vampyrus | reverse complement strand
AACATGGGATCCTACCACTACTGTTCACCTGGAGGTGCTCCTTTCAGGGCTCAGCCTGGGTGCCCTCTTGGGAAAGGCCATCTCCTTTACAAGTTTGGATGAGGATTTCTTTCAGGTCTGTGGTTGGTCACTTTGTATAACCCAGTTCAGGATTAATCTCGGTATGTTCATTTAGCTCTTGTGCCTGAGAGTGCCAAGATTAGAGCCAAGGCAGGTGGAGACTTGTAAAAAATGGTTCGGGAAAGGCTAGAGGGGCCAGAGAGACTTGGTTATTAGTCAGGGATTCACCAAAGGCATCCTGAGCAGGGAAAGGTGAAGGTGCAAGTTAGGAGAGAAAAGCTACATTCTTGCTGTGCTGTGGCCTCATAAAGGAGGCCTTCAAATATATTGCCTTCCTGTCATACTATGACACTGGGCTGTCAACTGGGCTATGTCTGATATCTGTTTAGTGTACACTATGAAGAATCCATCAGCCAAGGTTGAAGGCGGGCGGGGGAAGAGGGAAGGGACTGTGATCTTATAAATAAGTTGCCACCTGACTCAGATGAGAAGATGGATCTTTCTCAAGGTGATATTATGCCAAAAGACACATCTA
>NW_011889000.1:2265536-2266349 GCF_000151845.1 Pteropus vampyrus | reverse complement strand
GGCATTTTTATCTGTGAGAGCCATTCGTGTCATCGAACCCCCTTATGAATCAGATGAGGAAACTGAGGCTGACTGACAAGTGAATGGCTTGCCCAAGGCAACCTGGTGAATTAGTGACACCATCAAGACTAGCAGCCTGACTCCAAGACCAGCGCTCCCGCCCCCTGTTCTGAGCCCCTTTCCCGCACCTTTCCCCAAGAAGAAATGAAGGGCTGTCCTCTGAGCTCTTCGCCTTGGCCTCAAATGGCCACAAGAGGGCGCCCTTGGAATTGCTCAGGGTCTCTGGAGTTTCGGGAAGAGGGAGCCTTTTAGACTGTCTGCCCCAAAGTTCACGGCCGCCCGGGCTGGCAGCCTGCGCTCCGCCCCTTCTGAATTCCCACCAGAGCCTCCACCCCCAGCTCCTGGAAGGTGTTCCAGAGCCCCTGCCCACTACCCTCTCCTGCCTCCATCCTCTTCCCCAGGATAGTCTAGTCTGTCCCGAGTTGGCTTGGGATCCTTGGAGACCTCGTACTGGTTTGGCCAAGCAGGGGGCTCACGTTCAGCTCCGGGATGCAGCGATGTTGACTGGTTGTCTCGCAGCATCCACCCACACTCCCATGCGTCTATCTACCAACACCTTGCGGGCGGGAGCGGGGAGGGGCCGGGTCAGGGGAGGCGGAGGAGGGCAGAGGGCAGGTGACCCAGCCACACGGCCCATCTCACGGAGGGCGCTGTCCAGTGAGGACAGACTTGGTTAAAACACGCAATGACACGACGTGCTTCCGTGCGTTCATTGGAAAGCAGCAGAAGGGCTAAGGATAGGCGCCCGCAGGC
>NW_011889000.1:2263106-2265486 GCF_000151845.1 Pteropus vampyrus | reverse complement strand
TCCCCAGAGCCTGGAAACTGTCGCTTGAATGTGATTGGAGAAAAGGAAGCATCCGGGATCAGAAAGCCAAGGAGCTTGAGTTCTAGGCCGACCTGCTGTGTTACATCGCAAGACCTTCCCCGCTCTGGGCCTCTGCCCCTTTATCCGTAAGTAGCTGGGACAAGCTGGTCTTTGAGGCCTTGGCCACTGCCAGAACCACTTATCTCCATGGAACTTGGAGCAGCACCCACATGGCTGGTAGGGGTCATGACCACTGCCAGAGTCCTTGATGGACTTCAGTATCGAGGGGCCTCATGGCCTCTCCCGGCCCCTCTCTGCCAGTCCCGAGAGCCAGGACTTTTCCGTGGGCCTACGTGCTGCAAAGCAGAGCCTCTGCTGAGCTCAGTCCAACCCACACGCTCCTGGAAGTCCCAGGGCTCATTTCCTGCACCGGCTGCTTCTTCCTGGCTATGGCCATGACCCAGGGCTTCATGACGGTCTCGGCAGACAGGCCGACATTAAATGTCCAGGCTTAGTGGCCGCTCACTGCAGCAACTAACAACTGGATGTTTCTTGTTCAGATCGTTATCATCTCATTTAAATCCCATTGAGTAAAAGGTCTGGATTTGCTGCTGAGAAAAGCAAACCAGACATCCCTCTCAGAGACTTCCCAGCTCGCGGTCAAGGTTGGTGGGATTCATTGCTTTGCAGGAACCGGCCTCATTTCAGATCACTAATTAACATAATGAGTAGCATGCCCTCCACACTTTACAGTCAATGAATCTCTTTACACACTCTTTAAGTCATTCAACAAACATGGTAGGCCCACTCTGGTCTAGCTTTCCGAGGCTACAGACATGAACCAGCTCTGGGTATTGCTCAGAACTATTCACAGCTTGCCTAGCTCACAGCTAATTTGATTCTTTGTGAGGTAGGTTTCATTCTTACCCACATTTTGTGGAGTAGGAAACTGACAGAAAGATTAGGTGACTTATCCAAGATCCCACAGCTAAAGGGCAAGCTAAGCCCTACACACAGGCAGCAGACTCCAGCCCCCAGACTCCACCCCAGGTGCTGTGGCCTGGGGCCAGCACCTTCCCTTTCTGGGCCTCAGTTTCCCCGTCTGTATAGTGAGAGGGGGCCTGGAGTGGTGACCCAGCCCTGACGCGCACACATGCTTTGATCCCATATCTGCAGGGGATTTTGCAAACAAGAGTTAGCTTCAGAAATCAAGCCAGCAAATTCGGAGCTCTAAATCACAATAGACCCTTCCTGACGAGCCAACCGGGCAAGCAGGCGTTCGGGCCAAGCTCAAAATACGCACAACTCGCCCTTATAAGCTGTAAATACACTGCGAACTGAGTCCCCACCATCCATCATCCGGCCTGTGAGCTGACGTCTGCCATCTCCAAGCCAAGTTTTAGCCTCAAAGCAGATGTTCATTTCTCCCCACAGAGCCCCACGTTATAAACCAGCTGCTGGGCAGGGAAAAGGAAGGGAGGGCTGTGCCCGCGGCTGAACTTGGCCATGCAGCAGACAGCATGGGCTGGCGGTCAGCCACAGCCCGCGGATTGTGGAGGAGAATGAGTGAGCCTCTTCAAAAGCAAGAGAGCTCAAGGTGCCCCGTCCACCTGGTCAACCATCATTGCCCTTGGGGCCTAAGGACAGAGCTGCGGACCACGGGTGGGGCCGTCTTTCAAAAGGCGAATGCTAAAATATTATTCGGTAATAAAAAGAAATGAATTATTAAGCCACAAAAAGACACAGAGGACCCTTAAGTGAAAGAAGTTAGTCTGAAAAGGCTACATGTTGTGTGACTCCAACTGTATGACATTCTGGAAAAGGCAAACGTACAGAGACAGTAACAATCAGTGGTTGGGAGCAGGGAGGAGGGATGAGTAAATGGGAGGGTTTAGAATCGTGAAACTATTCTGTAGGATGCCGTGATGGTGGGCACATGACATTGTGCGTTTGTCAAAACCCATAGAAGTACAGCATAGTGAGCCTCAGTGTAAACTACAGACTTTAGGTAATAATAATGTATTAGGGTTGACTCATCAATATTAGCAAAGGTACCTACCACACTGATGCAAGATGTTAGTAACGCGGAGCCCGTGTGCGTGGGGGGCACATGGGAGCTCTCTAACTCTCTCAACTGGACGCCGAGGCTCAGGTCCCCCGAGAGGCTGATGTTCACTTCGGTGGAGCAGGCATACGTGTGCATCAGGGCGGGGACCCTATTTGTATTTGTCTAGAGGTCTAGGAGCTTGAGAACACGGATCCAGAAGCAGTAGGGCAGGGGTGGCAGGGGAGACTACCAAGGCGGTCTCTGATTTGGCACCAGAGAGGAAAAGGCTGGTGTCTCTCCCTCTGAAATATTATTTTGGTGCTGCGGTCACTT
>NW_011889000.1:2255764-2261001 GCF_000151845.1 Pteropus vampyrus | reverse complement strand
TATATTATAGTGTTAGAATCAAGACCCTAGGCACAAAATGGAGCCGCTTACGCTAAGCCCCACATCACTAAACCAAGACTTAACTACGGCTTCAAGTCTCCCAGAAGTGGAATCTTAAACTGATCACTCAGGAATCACCTGATCAGCAGTAGTAGGTGAAGGGAACCGAAGTTTTGCCCCCCCGAAGCTGCCTTTTGGGATATTGACTTTAAGCTGTTTATCAAGAAACGAGACTCAGAAAGAACCATTGACCATCCTCTCTTTCCTGCCCGAGATGCAGATAGAAAAACCTGCTTTAGGAAAGGAGCCTGGGCTTGATTACCTTAAGAATCCTCACTCTCGCATTAGTCAGGGCGACTCTGAACCTGGCAGCTCGATGCTCCCCGCTTTGCATCCCGCCGCTTCCGAGTTGCCCACAAAGCACCACGCGTGTTCCGCTCTTCCTCAATTCCTTGGAAATCGCTCATTCTCACCTCTGAAACGCCGCCGCCCACCCTTTCTCCTTTGTCCAAAGTGTCACATAGACCCAGTGTGGCCTCGCTATCTTTGGAATTTTCGTGCTTACGGGAATTCCCTTGTACATGTGTTAACATTTCGATTTTCTCCTGTTAATCTGTTAATGTGATTATTAGCCCAGCTGGATGAACTTCGAAGGTAGGAGGAAAAGTATTAAAATTTTTTTAGCCCCTACATCAGTCATCTGCCCAACGGCCCCCTGCCTGCCCCTGAGGGAAAGCGACCTTGCGATAACCAATATGCTTTTTACCTAATATAACTTCCTTGTTCTTCTCCCTTCTGGCTATAAAATTCCTTCATATTCTACAGCTTCTCGAAGTTCCTTTCTATCTGCAAGATGGGATGCTGCCTGATTGATGAATCATTGAATAAAGCCAAGAAGATCTTTAAAATTGACTCAATTTTAAATTTTTAAAAATAATAGTCAAATAAAGTTGCATGCTCTGAAGGAAATGACATAGGAAAATACAGTGGAGCGGTGAGGGTGAGGGGACACTTTGCCTAGGACGGCCAGGGATGGCCTCTGAGGAAGTGGCCTTTGAACTGGGGTCCTCCAGAAGGAAACTTGGGAAAAAAGCATTTTGCCGGAGGAAACAACACGTGCAAGGCCCCAAGATGAGGCTGTGCTCTGTGCGTTTGAGGGACAGAATGGCCAATGGCTTGTACAGGGGACAACAGATGAGGGTGAGGAATGAGCGAGGGCCAGGTGACACGGAATGTTCCAGGCCTTGGCAAGGAGCTCGGAGCCCTGGTCCAGTGAACAGAGGGCGGCTGAGGAAAAGGGGGAGCAAACTGGTTCTGGGAGGCCAGAGCGAGGTTCGGCTCAAGGCACAGCAATGACAGCGGCAGGAAGAGTGGCTGTTCCAGCTCACTTAGACGCAGCCTTCTCCATCAGCCGGTCACGTCCACCTGCGGAGTGCGTAGCCTTAAGGTGGTGGGCTCTCCGTCCCCAGAGTTATGCAAGTAGGGCACAGAGGACGGGCTAGAGAGCTGCCAAAAAGTGGATGATTCTGTGAAATCAGCAGAGGAAAACAAAACCAAACTTGATAATAATGCTTAACTAAGTTTGCAGTCGAGTGGCAAAGGACCCACTTCAAACGTTTTAGCAGCAGCCTGCTGTGATCAGAGCACACCCTAGAAATGATTTATTTACATATAAAAATGAGACATTTCCCAGCAGCCTCGATGCAGCCCCTGGGGTGAGGTTCTCATTGGCTGGAGCCTCACCCGAGTCTGGGAGGCTCTGCCCCACTGGCTCCAGCCTCGGTGGGGGGCTGATTGCCTCTCCCTCGGGGAAGGCTCCTCCCCGCCGCCCTGCCAGCATTCCCTGAGAGTTACTTCTCCAAAATAAACCTCGAATAAGCATTTAAATATGCTGCTGAGCATGAAGTACCGTCAACATTTTTATTCCAAGAATGCAAATGAACCCCTGAGGGGCCTAAAGGAGGCGAAAATGCCCTGGTCCAAATACTATCCTTAACGGCTGGAGTGAGGCTCAGCTAGTTCCTTCCTCTCGGGCCTGACTTGGGGAAGCTGAGGCTGAGGGGTTTGGTTCAGGTCACAGAGTAAGAAAAAGGCAGACTGGCCTGGGATCCAGTCCTTTGCACTGAGCACACCTCCGATGCAGGCACGTGGCCCTGGCAGGACCGGAAATGCGGATCATTCTACGGAGGGAATGGCTGAGCAAACACTGGCTGAGTCTGAGCTGGGCACCAGTGACCCAGGAAGAGAGAGAGAGTCAGTGCTCTCAGCTGCCCGGTAGCAGCCTCCGCTGGACCTCGTCTGGACGCTGTAGTAGAGGCTGGGTCACTCCTGAGGCTCAGGAATCAGGACACTGAACTTGGAGGGGAGGAAGAGGCCGACTCTTCCTGAGGACCCCCACCTCCAGGCTGCATTAGGGCTCCTCCTCTGGGCTCCAGCCATAGCCTAAGAAAGTCTTGTCCTCTCCCAGGGCCTGGCACAAAGCAGGTACTCAAAACCTGCTGTGACCTAGCCTAGTCACCACCCACAGAGGACCCTTCTTCACTCCCCACCTGGGCATCACCTTTCCAGAAGCTCCTGCAGAAAGGGGAAGAACAATTAGGTGTGTCCTGGGCAGGACCTGTCCAGCGTCCCCCTGTGACTGGCCAGCGGGTCTGGACTGGACCCTGAGAACGGAGGTTTCTGTCACCCAGAGACGCCCAGAATCTGGGGGGCGACCTCAGAAGTCCCATCTAGTGCTGACCCCACGGCCTTGGTCCCAGGCTGGTGGGCCTGCTGGCAGAATCTCCTTCGCTGGGACCTTCTGGGCCTCCTCTCCCAGAGCACCTCTCCTGCGGACGCTCACCACCAGAGGCTTGCTCTCGCCATCCCAAGAGCAGAAGAGACCTGGCATGTTCGTCCCTGGAGCATCACGCAGACTCTCAGGGGCCGGGGGATCCCATACCAGGCATGAGGATGAATGGGGTCCCCCAGGAGAGACAGTCTCTAACCTCTTCGCATCATGCCTCATGCTCAACAGCCTTTCCAGGACTATACTGTTAGGGTCTGCCTTCCTTTGTGCCCAGGAGGGAGGCCCCACGTAACTAGGTTCTGTTCATCCTGGCCATCTACAGATAGCCCTGGCCAGGGAGGAGTGTGCCCATGACCCCTCCTCACAGCACCGGGGCAGAGATTCCTGGTTTACCCCAGAGACCAGGGGCCTGCCCACCTCACCCCTGGTACTGATTAACCTGGGGACACAATGAGGTCACGAGAAGTAGAGCCGCTCTGCCGACCCATTTCTCTGCTGAACTGGAGTGCCCAGTTCCCTGGAGGACTGCAGCTGGCTTTGAACAGGATGGCTTTGCAGCTGCCTCCCCGCTTAGGGGCTGAGCACCATCCGCATTCGAACGAACGTCGACTTGCCCCTGACACCCATCTCCTTCCAGCTGCAAAAAGGATGCTCAAGGCTAGGGCCCATCTGCATATCCGTGAATCTATTCATTGAATATACTTTGGGTATATTCTGAGCCCTGTCCCAGTAACGACAATTGTGATGTTGGTGTCCAACCACGGTGCCTCCTCCAGAGCCCGTGCCTCCTGCATTTTCCTCCTTGGCCACCGTCTCGCCCTGCCCATTGCCCATTTCCTCTCCCACCTTTGACCAAGACTGTGTTATGAAGAATAAACCATTCACCGAGAAGCCCAGTGAACTCCCCATCCAGCCACCTGGCTTCTTCCCCACCCCCGCCCCACCTCATGGGGCCCTGACACCACCTGCCTGTCTGCCAGCACTGACCACTGCCTTCAGGGCACCAGACACCCGGCTTCCTCCCCCAGAGGCCTGCCACCTGCCCCCAGACCAGGACTTTTCCTGTCCAGGCTCCTCCCCTAACCTGCAGCAGAGAGGGAACCACCTCCGCCCTGTCCTGCCTATTGTCCAGATGTGACACAAGATAACGGTTACAAACATGTTGGTTCAAGTCACGCGAACATAAAGGATGGGGACACAAAGGCATTTGGGGAAGCCGCTGGCCACAGACATGGTCAGGGGAGCCTCTCACAGCGGCCAGCTGAACGGCGCTGTCAACTAAACCGCTTTGTTGTTCTCAACACTTCTGAGCCCGCTGTTTGCTGGGCCAGGTGCTGGGGACCCATGGTGAGGAAGGCAAAGTCCCACTCTTGAGGGACCCCCAGAATGGCAGGGCTCAGCCACAGAAGCCAGAGCTTGCAGACAGGGAGACAGGAGTGGCCGTTCTGACCACATCCAGCGCTTCTGCATAACCGAGGGTCATGAAGTCACTTCCGCCCCAAGTCTCTGCTGTTTGGTACTTGGCATGAGGACCTCTGCCCAGGACTACCAACCAGATGTGGCAGTCTGCCTTCCCGAGCCCCCTGCTTCTGCTCCTCTCTACCTCCGGGGCGGGATGGTGGTTTGCTTGGAATGCCCGCCCTCCCTTTACTGCCCCCTGGGCTCCTCCTTCACAAGGCCCATCCTCAGAGAAGCCAGTTTCTCTTCTGTTCTCCCAGGAGCGCTCCATCATACGTGATAACTTATTGGTTTACGTGTCCGTTCACACTCAGGACAAATGCAAGGAAAAGACCTAATTCACCTTTGTGTCTCCAACATCAAACACAGAACCAGGCA
This sequence comes from Pteropus vampyrus, assembly GCF_000151845.1. NCBI lineage: Eukaryota > Metazoa > Chordata > Mammalia > Chiroptera > Pteropodidae > Pteropus > Pteropus vampyrus. The sequence goes on along the minus strand of NW_011889000.1, from coordinate 2,256,377 downwards.
CTCAGTAAATATTTCGTGAATGAATGAGTGAGTGAACGAGTGAATGAATGAATGAGTGAATGAGTGAGTGAGTGAATGAGTGAATGAGTGAATGAACGAGTGAGTGAACAAGTGAATGAATGAGTGAATGAATGAGTGAATGCGTGAGTGAATGAATGAGTGAGCGAGTGAGTGAGTGAATGAGTGAATGAATGAGTGAGTGAGTGAGTGAATGAGTGAGTGAATGAGTGAGTGAGTGAATGAATGAATGAGTGGGGAAGCATCGCTGCCAGCTCCGCTCCAGTCGTCTTTTGTCATCTTGTCACCACCACACATCCGCCTCAAGCTGAGAATGATTCTTGCTAGAATCCTCTACCCTCATGGGTTAAATCGTGTCCCTCCAAAATTCTTACGTTGAAGTCCTGGTCCCCAGCACCTCAGGATGTGACCTTATTTAGGAATAGTGTCCTTGCAGATGTAATTAGTTAAGATGAGGTCACGCTGGAGTCGGTTGGACCCTTGATCCAGTACGACTGATGTCCTTATAAAAAAAAGAGACATTTGAACACAGACGCACACACAGAGAACACCATAATAAGATGAAGGCGGAGATGAGGCCGATGCTTCTGCAGCC
>NW_011889000.1:2251855-2255344 GCF_000151845.1 Pteropus vampyrus | reverse complement strand
GACAAATGCAAGGAAAAGACCTAATTCACCTTTGTGTCTCCAACATCAAACACAGAACCAGGCACTCAGTAAATATTTCGTGAATGAATGAGTGAATGAGTGAGTGAGTGAATGAGTAAGTGAGTAAGTGAATGAGTGAGTGAATGAGTGAATGAGTGAGTGAGTGAGTGGATGAGTGAGTGAATGAGTGAATGAATGAGTGAGTGAATGAGTGAGTGAATGAGTGAGTGAGTGAGTGAGTGGATGAGTGAGTGAATGAGTGAGTGAGTGAATGAGTGAATGAGTGAGTGAGTGAATGAGTAAGTGAATGAGTGAGTGAGTGAGTGAATGAGTGAGTGAATGAGTGAGTGAGTGAGTGAGTGAATGAGTGAGTGAGTGAATGAGTAAGTGAATGAGTGAGTGAGTGAGTGAATGAGCGAGTGAATGAGTGAGTGAGTGAGTGAGTGAATGAGTGAGTGAATGAGTGAGTGAGTGAATGAGTGAATGAGTGAGTGAGTGAATGAGTAAGTGAATGAGTGAGTGAGTGAGTGGATGAGTGAGTGAATGAGTGAGTGAGTGAATGAGTGAATGCGTGAGTGAGTGAATGAGTAAGTGAATGAGTGAGTGAGTGAGTGAATGAATGAGTGGGGAAGCATCGTTGCCAGCTCTGCTCCAGTCGTCTTTGGCCGTCTTGTCACCACCACACATCCGCCTCAAGCTGGGAATGATTCTTGCTAGAATCCTCTACCCTCATGGGTTAAATTGTGCCCCCCCAAAATTCTTACGTTGAAGTCCTGGTCCCCAGCACCTCAGGATGTGACCTTATTTAGGAATAGTGTCCTTGCGGATGTAATTAGTTAAGATAAGGTCACGCTGGAGTAGGTTGGACCCTTGATCCAGTACGACTGATATCCTTATAAAAAAAAGAGACATTTGAACACAGACGCACACACAGAGAACACCATAATAAGATGAAGGCGGAGATGAGGCCGATGCTTCTGCAGCCGAGGGACGCCCAGGATGGCCAGCACGCCCGCCGCAACAAGCGGAGACTCCTGAGCAGATTCCCGCTCGCAGCCTCGGCAGGACCCACCCCGCCCACGCCTTCGTCCCAGACTTCCGGCCTCCGGAACTGAGACAATGAACTTCAGTCGTTTAAGCCTCCAGCCTGTGGGGCCATGACAGCAGCTCGGGGAACTAACGCACCTTCCCGTTAGATTCTGCCAGTGTGAGAGGCTCCTGTGGGATTGGAAGGTGACCGTTATTCTTGGCTGTGAGCGTTGGGGCTGACTGACCGCTCCTCAGAGGTATGGCTTCTCGGACCTCCCTGTGAGCACCCTCAGTAGGGTGCCCCTGGGTACCTAGACATGGGTCCTTCTCCAGACACCCCTGGGCTCGGGGGCCCCTAGCTGCTCCATGGTGCTAGGGCCTTGGGCTCAGGTTCGGTGACTGCTTCTCCCGTCGTCTGGGCCCCCAGCTCCTCCCCTTCTCAGCCAGCCTCCCTTCCTCTCCTCTGCTGCAGCCCTTGTTCCTGTGTCCTCGGCAGTGGCTCTGCTCCCCTGACCAGACTTCGGATCGCCACGATGATGATGACGGCCGGATGCCCGTCCAGGGCTGCCCTCACCCTGAGGCCACACGGTCTTCATCAAAAAGGCAGTGAACAGGCCACCAGGAGTGGCCGGCAGATCTCCGAGCTGTTCACTCACAGTGACAGTCATGGTGACAGGCACACTGACAGATGAGTTTTCATGCCTCAGCTGTCACGCTGACCCCTGGTCATGCTCACTTAAGAGGGGCGACCTCATCATTCACCCGCAGAAACAGGTGCTGCACCCAAAACACCCTTGTCTGTCACTTGCAAAGTCAGACGGGGTGAGAGGCCCCCCTAAGTGTGTCGGGGAACCAGTCACAGACGCCACATGGGCTCCGGAGCCGTGTGCACAGCCAGCTCCCGCCAGACCCCACTCTGCCACTCACCGGACTAGTCATCCTTGAGGAAGTTTCCAGGGAGAGCCAGTCTTGGACGCACCTTCCCGTGAGGAAAGGTCAGTGCTTAAGTTTCAACAGATACTTCGAGGTCCTGGAAACCCAGAAGGAGCCCAGAAGTTCGCACAAAAACCCATGAGGGGTCACCCGACTCTGAAAGCACCCACCCCCGCTCTCGACTTCCCTTCCACCACCCAGGGGTGCTTTCCTCCACCTGCAGGCTCCTTCAGCACCCCGGATCCCCCACGCTGCTGCCCACCCCTCCACGCCCTTGCACTCGGCTTCCGGATCGCCTTGTCTGGCCACGAGCCGAGAGGCAAATATTACCCCCACTTCCTAGAGGGGAAACTGAGTCCCAGAGGGTATGAGTGCTGTGCCTGACATCACACAGGGAACAGGCGGCGAAGCCTCTACTTTGAACGTTAGAGCAGCGGTTTTCGAGCCTGAGCGAGCGGGAGCACATGCTCCCGTGCGTTATGGCTGAGCCCGTTTTGGTGGGACTGGTTCACATCCCAACATTTACCCTTGTCTTGATTTTCTCATCTGTAAAATGGGGAAAACCCCAGGGCTGGTCTCAGAGTTGTGGTGAGCACAAAATGAGTTGGTATACAGAAAATGCTTGAAACAACGCCTGGCATATAATAAACTCTCAATAAATACTAGCCGATATTATTATTAGTCATTCTTGTGGGTATTATTGCTATGAAGCTATTTCAAGTGTATCAGTCTTGTCTATACAATAAGATTCTAAACTCCTGAAGGGGCACAGAGCTCAGCACAGCTCAGATAAGTAGTAGATACTCAATAAATACTCATCGAGTGCATAAATTAATCATTACGTGCGTAAATAATCAAATCTCATAACTAATATATGAGGGCATGCATAGTAGTCATGGGAATAATACTATAGTAAGCGATAATAATCGCGATCGCTGTTCATCAATTAATATATGCCAGGATTCAGAGTAAGCTCTTTACGTGAATATTTCATTTAATTGTCTCAGTTACTTAGGAGGCGGCCACTGCTTGTAATGGGGAAATAGAGGCCAGAGAAATGAACAATTTGTCCATGTTCTTGAGCCACTAAGCAGTGGCATTTTACCTCAGATTTTTCTAATGCAAGAGCTCATGCTCTCAGCCACGATGCCATGAACCAGATTTTTCTTGTTAGACTGGAAGCTTCTCCAGGAGTGGAACTGAGTCTTGTTCATCTTTGCTTTCCTAGTACCAGGCAAAGGACTTCACATAAGGTAAGCACTCAAGAAAATGTTATTGGATGTGTTTGCGTGGATGGATGGGAGGATGGACGGACGGATAAGTTGATGGGTAAACGGGTGGAGGGGTGGCTAGCTGGGTGGGCGGACGGGTGGATGGGTGGATAGTGAAGGGAGGAGTGGTGGATTGCCAGGTGATGAACGCTGGGGTGGGCGTGTCTTCGTGAGAGCAGGTGGGCACATGAATCAGCGTTCGGATGGAAGGGTGGGTGAGTGGATCTGTAGGTGGGTAGACAGGACAATGAGTAAG
>NW_011889000.1:2237118-2250760 GCF_000151845.1 Pteropus vampyrus | reverse complement strand
GGTTCTGTGTTCTGAAAACCAGCTCCTCCGGTCAGCTCCCTCTTTGCCACGACCTGCTAGAACCAACCGACGTGGTTCACCGCATCTTCTTCTTTCCCTCCTTCCTTTTTTTCTGGTGGTGGAGCCCCAGGCTTCTTCCGAGGGTACCACATCTTCCCCACTGGCATCTCCCATCTCGGAAAAGAACCAAGTCCTATTTTAATTTCTGTGTCGTGGCTTTCGAGACAAGAAGAAGAGGAGACACTTAAAAATAAGAGATTTTCCTTCTTGTCCCTTTGGTAAACACTCCCAGGTCCTTCAGCTATTCTTAGTCGCCTGAGGAGTCACCCAGCTTGTTTTGTCCCAGGTCGGGACCCCCATACTGGAGATCAGTTCCCATGATACCAGTGGCCGTGCCAGAGGCCACAGATGGCCAGCCCTGCTGTCCACTCAGCCCCCTGGCTGGTTGCCCGCTTTTTTACACAACCTCTTTACGATGAAATGGAAGCCAGCAGAGCTTCACTCCATGTGTGCATGTGCTTCGAGCCTCCCAGCTGCTTTTCCATTCCAGATCTTTCCTCAGTTTAATGTAGTCTGGGCTCTGGGTAAGCGGCTTTCTCCTGCTAGCCATTACCCCATGGGTGTCACAGCGGCCAGGCCAGCTTCTCTCCTGGCCACTATCCCCACCCAGCCTAACCCAGCAGGGGAAGGAAACCAGGCTCTCTGAGTTCTCTACGAGTTCTGTGGCACAGTCACTGGTTGACTCAGCGGGACTGGTTTGTCCGCGCCCCGCACATTCTTGACTGGCTCTTGGGAGAGAACCCCAAGCCCTTGAAATATCCTGCTGGTAGGGGTGTTTTGGGGCCGTGTCAGATAGTCTACACAAACAATGTGATTTGTAGTGGGGGCCTTGAGACACACAGTATCAGTTTGACCTCTGGAGAGGCCGCAGACTGAGTAGGGTCAGCTACATGGGTGGCCGGCCACCCTTACACGACCGATGTAGACACAAAGGCTCAAGTGAGCGTCTTTGGTTGGCCACACTCCGTATGTGTTGTCACACATGGTTGTTACACAAATTAAGCCCTGTCTGCAAGACTCCCCTGGGAGAGGGCATGAAGACTCTGTTCCATGCACCCTAACCCCTTGCTGACTTTAATCTGTATCTTTTCACTGTGATAACCCTAAGTAAAACAGCTCTGAGTTACGTGAGTCCTCCCAGCAAATCGTCAGACCTAAGTGTGGCCTCAGGAACCTCCGAACACGTCTGCTACCACAGCATACATTCTATCTTATTACCTGTCTGTACCCTAGTCCCATGTCCCCAGACCATGAGCCAGGACCCCAGGAATCCAGATCTGGGCCCCAACTTCCTACCATCCACACTCCTCCCCGTACCTTGAGCTGGAAACAAAGCCAAGGCTCTAGCTTACCATAAATTTCCCCTAAACTGCCTTTTGACTTTTGCTTGATAAATTTTAAAACTGGGTTTTTTAAGCCAACATGGTACATGAGGGAAAGGCATACTCAAGCATTACAGACCGTGCTAGATTTCTAGCTGGGATGGCAGCTCATCTACAGCCTTTATAGACCACTCCTGGGTCTTGGATTCTGGATGGAAACCCAAAATGAGCTAAACTATGCAAGCTCAGCGGAGCCTCAGAACCCCCTGCTGCCATCTCCCCTAAATACTACTCCCGTCTGCTCACTGTTGATTGAGCCATCTCCCTTCACCCCAGAGCTCTGATTCTTAAAAAGTCAAAGGCCTCTAGAAGCTGTGAGTGGCACGTCTACTCATAGTCCAAGCCATGGAGGGCCAGAGGTGATTGTGGCCATGTCAGCATGGGGGGCCCTGGATACCCCCAAAAGGAACACCAGAACTGCTCTTTTCAGGGTGGATGCAGAATCTTCCAAGAGTTTGTTTTCTTGGCAAGATGTTTTTAAATATGGAAAACAGCCAAGTTTGAGAGTAAAGAAAATCCTATTTGATGATTTCATAGCTGGGCCTGAGTCTGGCCTGGCCTCACCACAGACTGGCTGGAAGGGACGCTGTCCTCATGACCCATGACTACGATGAGGCCACCGCCTCCTCACCATGCCCCGCCCCCTTCTCCCCTGCAAATGGGGCAATAGGATTTTGCCTGCTCTGGTTGATGGAGGCCTGGGGTTGAGAGGGGCAAAATCAGATTCTCTTTTTAAATTTAATATTTCTCCTTAATCAGTGGGCTCAGCTTCTAGAAACAAGACCGGAATCTAAATAATATTCGTTTGGTGCTTCTTGGTTTATAAAACTCTTTTCCAACCACGATCCCGTTTGATTTTCATGCCGAAACTTGGCAGGGCAGGAATTACCCGCCGCTCACTCCCACCCCAGCCCTTTTTCCACACAAGAAACAGGATCAGAGGGCTGACGTGGCCGAGAGGACAGAGTCAGGTGTCATCATGGACATTGTCACCTAGATATGTGGGCTCCAGGAGGAAGGGGAACTGAGGGGAAGGCTGGCCCCAGCCCACTGGAGGATGGCTCTGGGCTCTGCTGGCATTCGCTCACACTGTCCCCTCCGCCAGGAACCATCCCCCTCACTACTCGTCACGTTCCTACTCGTCCTGCGGATCTCCACCTAACTGTTACCTTCTTGACAAAAATTCCAGGACGGTGGCGGGCCAGCCGGACTGTGTGTTTCCCCGGGCTGGCACAGCTCCTGAGATGACTTTGTCACCTGCACTGTCATTCTGGGTTTGCCACTTACCTTTCTCGTTGGATCCTAAGCTTCTTGGGGACAGGGCTCTGTCATTCACCTCTGCAGCTCCAACCCCTAGCACAGCGGGTGTCCCTGAGGACACACACTCTTGGTTGTTTATCGGCTGAATGAATGAATGAATCCATCCATCCATCCATCAGATCAAGCTCCCATCCCATGTATTTATTATCCACACAGCAGATTTCCTCTCTCTCTTTTATTTTCTCATGCATTTATTTTTAAGGAGCACATGATTTTTGTTGTAAGCAATTCAAAAACGATTGACATCCCAATGTCTCTTGTCCCCAAACCCCTTTATTCCAGTCCTTCTCTTGGAGGGAACCCCGTTTTCAACTTCGGCCGTCTCCTTCCAGACCCCGTCACACACACTGCACGTGGAAGAATAGGGCTTTTAACATAAATTATGTTTCACTGTACACCTTATTCTGCAACTTGCTTTAATCGCGCAACGACACACTTGGACTCTCCTCGTTAGTCCCAGGGAGCTCCCCAAGCCTTTTAAAGGCTGATCCATCGTTTATGCATCTAGACTCTTCTTGATGGGCATTTAGGTTTTCCCCAATTCTTACTTCTGACGTATGATGTTACAGTGCCATATTTGAGTCGTACAACTTCCTTTCCCAGCTGGACTCCTTCCAGGTCCTTGCCGAGCCCTATGCCAACTCAGGGCTCCCTCCAGACAATGTCCCCAGCAGAGGCCTGGGCCCTGGCCACACCAAAGGTCTGAGGAAGGTCAGAAGCTTTAAGCGCCAGAGATCAAAGTCATTTTGTGTGACCTTTGTCTGTGGTATGTCACCATTTATGTAACACCCCACATGCCCATCGAGTCACTGCTTCAGCATCCCCAGGACCAAAGCCCTCATCGTCTCCCAAGGGGGAGTCACTGCACTGTAGGAGGAACAGGCCTTGGGTTCAGACCCTCCTTCCTGGCTTGGGGGCCTTAGGGCCTTGGGGTTTAAGCCTCCAAATTCTCTTCTATAGGTCAGAGACAGCAGCCCCTACTTCCAGGGCCACTGCGAGGGTTAAACGAGATGAAATGTCCGCCGTGCCTGGCAGAGTGCCAGCTCTTCGCAGGTGCTCAGCACCCCAAGCTGTCGAAGGCCAGCGCAGCCTCCCCTCTCCCCCGAGCTCCCTTCCTTCCCGGCCCATCCTGCTCCACCACTTGTCCTCATTTTGCCCCTGCTGGTGGCAGGTCACAGCTGAGGAACGGTGTTCCGGTGTGTCTGGAAACATGAACTTGGTGTTTCCTTATGTAAGACGGAGCTGGAAATTCACCTCCCGCCAAAGTCGCTGACCGTCAGCGTTCCAGGATCCAGAAAGACTTGTGTCGGGGCCAGCTCTCTCCTGCCAGCTCCTCCTGGCAGAACTGAGCTGCCAAAGTTGGAGGAAAAGAAGACAGATCAGCAAAGGACCCGCCAGGGCCAAAGTACAGACTCCTGAGGAGCCTTCACGCCCGGAGTCACACGGCAGGATGGGCGGGGCCGGGAGGCGGGTGAGGGAGGTGGCACGCTCCTAGGAAAGGTGACACGGGGTAGCCAAAAGGTGGTCAGCGTTGGCCAACTTGAGCTTCGCTTACTTACTGTGTGATGTTGGGCAGGTCGCTCACCCTCTCTGGAACTTGGTGTTCTTATCTGTGAAATGGGGACAGGGCTGCTCTCTCACTGGGGTGTTGCAGCAGCCCCTGTGAAAGTTCTTGGTGACATCTGAAGTCTGAGGCATAGGACAAAGCCCAGGCCTTCCTGTGAGGACCCTCTCAGAGGGCAGAAATAGGTGAGCACCTTGCTCGAAAGACCAAGGTCGAGGAAGCAGCCTCGGGCGGAGAATAAAGACAGAGTTACAGGGTAAACGAATGGGAGAGAAGAAGGGGCGGGAAGGAAAAACAGCAACTGCTTTCAAAAGCCCCTTTCCACGCCTTTCTCCCCTTCATTTATGTTCGTATTAGTCCTCCTGGCAGATGTGGTCTGCGCTGATCTCTGGTGGTGTCTGTGGATGTCGGCGGGGCTCCGGCACTTGCCCCAGTCCCTGGCAGGCTGGCCCCGCGTCCCTCCACCTGCACCTGCCACCCACGACTTGGAAGAACACTCAGAGGCTGCAGCATTGTATCCTCTGGCTCCCTCAGTCTTCCGGTGGAAAAGTTCCGTCCACTCCACCTCACTCTGACCCGCATAGCTCCCACCTTGCCCTCCCAGCACCTCGGCTCCTGGGATGGGCCAAGGAACCCCCACCTATCCCGGCCTCCAGCTTCGGCTGTCCAGACCAGTGGGGGAAATGAGAGAGAAGAGAATCAGAGTGATAGGAGAGACGGAGACAGAGAAGTGAAGCAAGAGAGAGAGAGAGAGAGAGAGAGAGAGAGAGAGAGAGAGAGAGACCGCGAGCCACACTGGGGGAGGAAGGAGAGAAGGACTCAAGAAAGAAAGAGACAGAGACACAGAGATGCAGAGAGAAAAAGAGAGAGAACTGGGAAGATAGAAACATCGAGCAGGGCCAAGGCTCAGAGCAGAAAGCTACGATTATTCTGCAGGCTGTTAGCAGGTGTTTGGGGGAGAAAACAGTTCTGCTGTCAAACGAGTCATGTAGAAAGCACAGGGTAGAGCAGGAAAGGGAAAGGCTGGTTTCTTTTCTGCAGGCCGTGCAGTGCCTCTGACGCGCTTACATAGGTGTGACTCTCGCAGTGGGCTCTGGAGTTTCCCAGCTGATGATGCCACCACCGCCACCACCACCAGGGACGACAACAAAAACGCTTTTAGATTCTCTGACAAAGAGATTCAGAGGAAATCACGGACACAGAGATTCAGAGACGTAGAGGTTGAGGGAGAGGCAGATGGACACGAGGACGTGAAGAGACAGACGTAAAGGGAGCTGGGACACAGAGAAACACGTGGAGTGGTAGGGAATTCAGTGCAAAGAGGGGAACAGGGCAGAGATGAACGGGAGGGCAGAGCCACAGAGACGGAGGAATGACAGCAGAGAGACACCCAAGGAGGGGATCGACGGGCAGCACCGCCCTGGCTTTCCACCGGGAGAGCCCTGGCTTATTACAAAACGCAGAGACCAGCAGGTTCAGCTCCCACGCAGCTGGCCCGAGCACGCCTCCTCCCTCAGCGGGCAACTCAGAGTCTGCCAACCCCAGAGGACAAACTCCCTGGGGAAAGACACTTGACCTGCAACCAAACAGATTCAGTCTTCCCTGAGAGGCAGGCCCGGAAGAGCCATCCATGGAGCAGCCGGCGGCCGACCACAGGCCGCAGCGGGAGCGCGGTGTTGGACCAGTCTCCGCTTCTGGAAAACGAAGATGATGCATCAAGGGTTCCCACCAGAGCTACGGCTCGCCTTCTGGAGGGCAAGGCTGAAACTGAGCTCTGAGAGTTAACCGAATTGTTTTTATAATGATTTGCCATTCATTTTATGGTTTTGCAAGAGCTTTTGAGATAAAAGATCAACTGGGTGACACCGTATTTCCCTGGCATTAATGCTGCCTCGACCCAGCAAGCCACCGCTTCCTTTTAATCCTCGGACTCTGCCTGCTCTGACAAAGAGGTGTCCCAGGGGACTGCTCTGGAAACACTAAGTCCCCACCGTGGCAGATCTATTTGTATCTTTGTCCCTTGCGGCCCCAACTGTCTCAATTTCCGCTCCAGGCAGGATGTACAAGAAGATTCAGAGCCCTTCCTCTGTCACCCTGGGGCTAGGGTCCATGCTGGTCACACAGCTGCCCCCTTCTCCTCCTGAGATCATTGCAAAGCACAGATATGAGTGGGCCTCTCCCCTCCTCGAACGCCTTCCATGGCTCCCGTTTGCTGCTCTGTCCACTCGGTCATCCTCCAGCCCTGCGGAAACGTTTAAGCAGAATTCTTCTCCGTCCTGTTCTCTTGCGTGCTCTGAGGCCAGCGTCTCCCGTGCTCTCAATAAACTCAGGCTCTTCCTTCTGCTCTGGCTTCCTATTCTGTGTTATGGGCTGACGAGTGACCAACGCCGCCCCCCATGTTTATATGTCAGAGTCTTATATCCCAGTGCCTCGGGATGCGACTTTATTTACACACAGAGTCTTTACAGACATAATCAAGTTCAAAACGAGGTTATTAGGGTGGATTCCGATCCATTCTGACTCGTGTCCTTATAAGAAGGGGACGCTCAGACACAGGCACGGGGAAGACGGTGTGAAGACACATAGAGAGACGATGACCTCCACAAGCCAGGGAGGGAGGCCTGGGACAGAGCCTTTCCTCACAGCCCTCAGAGGGACCCCACCCTGCCAATGCCTTGATTTTGGGCTTCCAGCCTCCAGAACTGTGAGTCAATAAATTTCTGTCATTAAAGCCAGCTATGGTACTTTATCACAGCAGCCACAGGAAACTAATACATGCTGCTTGGCCACCTCTGACCTCCAACCCACAGCCGAGTCGTGCTCACCCTCACCCACCACCTGCTCACACTCAACAGTTTACCCAACAGGCTCTTGACAGAACCATCTGCGGCCCCCAGGCATGTGTCCCAATACCAAGAGGCACATCCAAGAAGTATCTGCTGCATCCTGCTGCCCTCCCTTCTGCCTTTGAGGAAAGAAGACTCGAGCACATGGCTGATTCCCAGACCTCCAGCCAACGGACCAGGCCACCACGATGTGCTACAGGAACCTGTTTATACTCAACAAGCTCAAAATCGAACTCATCATCTCCTTCCCTTTCCCACTGTGTCCCCATGTCCCCATTAGGGATCAGTAGTATGAGCAGGCTCCCAGGGAAGGGAGCCCAGAATCCTTCCCCCTCGCTACCCACATCCTCTAGGTCATCGATTCCAGTCCCTTCTACTGAAGAAGTTTCTTTCATGCCTGTTCTCTTCTTTCCACGACCACTGGCCAGTGCCTGAGGCCAGTCCTCACCATCTCATGCTTGCCCCGTTCCAACAGCGCCTACCTACCCTTCCTGCCGGCACCTCCAGTATCTCCCTTGTCTGGCCCACGTTCCTGCCTCTGTAGAGCTGGCCATGTCATTGCCTTGTTCAGAAGCCTCCGTGGCTGATGCAATCTATACCCCTGAACTTGACCCACAGCACCCTTCATGCTTACCCTAGACTCATCTACCGTCACATCCCTACTCTATTACTACACTTTTTTTTTTCCAGACATGCCAGGCCCCTACTCACCTTCAGGCCATGGTACGTGACATTCCCTCTGCCTGGGATGCCCTCACAGCCCCCAACTTTGTTCACATCTCTCTATTAGCACTAACAATATTATATTGTCATTTATCTATGTTTCTCTTCCATCAGCCTGGAAGCTCTTTGAGATATCAAACCAGAGCTCAGCTTCATAAACATTTGTTGAGTGAATGCACGGATAGATGGATGAATGGATGGACCGATGGACCGAAGGATGAACGTACAAACAATTATCAGTCCCAGGCTGCACGCTGAGGCATGCCAAGTGACTGCCCTGGTCTGTCGCTAGTCCTGCAGCTGCCGAGAGGAAGAAAGGACAGCAACTGGGTTGCAAAGTCCAGCTCCTGGCTACACAGCTGGGCTCAGCTTGTTCCAGCTATTAGCTCACTAATACACAGGAGTGTATTCTTAATCTGGGGTCTATGGACCCCCCCCAGTGGTCTGCAGATAGAATTCAGGAGTGTCCACAAACTTAGATGGAAAAACTATATCATAGGCCACAAACCTCAGTAATGTTGGCAATACTTTGAAACCAAGAGAAATCACAGATATTTTCAATATTATAATTGTCGCATATATCTCAAAATATCATTGATGCTCATCGCTACTTTTAAAGCATCTCTACAGTTGCTGCCTCCTTTGTGTCCGAGAATGTAATGAGCCCAGATAAGTCCCCGGTAGAAACTTGACTAGAAATCGAATTTCAGGCCACACTAATGAATTGTAGCTTATGTTATTCAATGAGATAATAACACGGAGGTTATATAAGAAAATATCCACACACCCCTCTTTTTTGAGATGGAAATGGAAGTATTTGCGAGTGAAATGCCATGAAGTTTGCAAATGGCTTTAAAATACTCCAAGGAAAGATGGGGGGGGTGGGGGTAAAACCCGTTGACAAAGCTCCCATGGTTGTTGAAGCCGGCGCTGGCGCACAGTGGGTCACTGTTCTCTCTACTTTTGAATGCTTGGAAATTTCATAATGAAAGTTAAACATAAATTGAAAACAAATTGCCAAATAGATAACAAACGAGCTTCCCCGGGAAGCCGCCTGAGGTTCTGTGGAGTTAGTCAGTGGGAACTGAGGATGTTAAAAATAGCAGAGAGATTTCTTTTGTTTCTCCACTGACATCTCCGATCATTTATCAGGACGGAGCTTGGTCTCAAGGGTCGAAAGACGCGGTCCCGGTCCCCATTTGAATAGGTGCCCTCACAGCCCCCAACTTTGTTCACATCGTGGGTTGGAAGGAAGTGCCTTTCTCTGCTCCCTCCCCCCACCGCCTGCGAGCCTCGGTTTCCCCACAGAACACGAATCCTGACTATACCTGCTTTGACTCCCTTACAGGGTCCCTGCATGGTTCAGAGGAAATGCTAAGACTGAAAATATTTTTTTTTATAGTCTTTGTTTGTTCAAAAGTGAGACACGCTCATTGAGGAATATTTAGAAACAAAGATAATCAAAACAAAGAAAATAAAAACCGCTCACCATACCATACTGCAACATATAACTAATGTTATTATTTTCATAAATTATCTTACAGGTTGCTGTTTACCATGCACATGTTTTTAATTATCTAATTTTTTAATTTTTAAATTACAGACACAAATTATGTAAAATTTTATTTTTTAATTTAACATCAGGAACATCTTTTCGTTTCATTATAAATTCTTTTACATTTTAATCATCGCTCTGTTTTCTCTTATGTGACTGTATCATAATTTAATCATTCTCAGTCTTAGTTTCCCAGGGCTGCCAAAACCAAGTGCCACAAACGATGGCTTGAAACAAAAAGAATGTATTTTCTCACAGTTCTGGAGTTCAGACGTCTGACATCAAGGGCTGATTCCTTCTTGGGGTCCAGAGGGAGGATCCGTTCCACGCATGCCGCCCTCCCAGCTCCTGGGGGTCTCTGGCACCCCTTGGCTTGTGGCAGCACAGTTCCAATCTCTGCCTCTGCAGTCACGTGGGTGTCTTCCCTATTGATCTCTGTGTCTCTTCTCCTTTTCTTGTAAGGATGCCAGTCATGCTGGATTAAGGGTCTACATTGTTCCAATATGACCTCATCTCATCTTAGCTAATTACATCTAGAGCAACTCCAGTTCCAAATTAGTTCACATTCTGTAGTTCGAGAAGTTAGAACGTCATGGTATCTTTTTGGAGGAAACAAATCAATCCACAACACCTACATTGGTGGGCTTTCGGCATTTCTTTCTTTCTTTCTTCCTTTCTTTCTTTCTTTCTTTCTTTCTTTCTTTCTTTCTTTCTTTCTTTCTTTCTTTCTTTCTTTCTTTCTTTCTTTGCTATTGATAAATAATGTCACAGATTTTTGCACACAGTCATGATTATTTTCTTAAGCTCTTCAGAGTGGAATTTCTAGGGTAGAGATGGTATCAATCAGAGTTAGGGCAGGAAAAGAGAAATCATAAATATTTCGAACAGGGAGGATTTAACATAGGGAATGGATGATGCAGGTATTGAAGAAGATGAAACGCAAAATGATGCTCTGATGGCCCAGGGAACTGCAGGGAACAGCCACCACCCCCAGGACCTGGGGAATCAAATAGAAAAGGTAACGCTACGGGGACTCAGGAGTGTGGAGGAGAGTGTGGAGGAGAAGCCCCCCGAGGCTCACACTTGGACACCTGCAGGATGGTACTGCAAGGTCAATGCTTGGAACCCTCAGGGAGCACCCACTACGGGTGCTCAGCCCACAACTGACCTCTGAGGGAGCACCACCGTATGCCTGATGTGTAGACTGCTGACCGGTCCTACCCCAGAGGGTGCATATGGCATGGCTGCTGCTGGCAGGATGCGGACCAGAGTTGGAAGCTGAAAGATAATCCTTTCTCTCCTCCTCTCACCTCCCAATTTCCGCCATTACCTTCCTTCCACCAACTGGAAGCCTGCGAGGTGTCTGGGAAATGTAGTTTGCAGACTTCCAGCTCCAGCATCACAGAGCAGAAGTCAGGGGAGGGAAGACTGAAGATGAGAGGCAATGAGTAAATAACTGCCCTAAAGAGAAACCTTTTGATATGTATCATTCCACTGCCTTCCAGAAAGGCTGTACCAACTTACATTACCAGCAGGGCACGGAAATGTCTAGCTTCCCAAAAGCTCGATAGCACCGAATATTATCATATAAAACTTTGTTCTCAACTTGATAGGAAGAAATTATACCTTGGTTTTTTTGTTTGTTTGTTTGTTTGTTTTGCATTTCTTTGATGTTTAGTGATGTAGAATATATTATGTAGGTTTTTGGCCAACATGTTTATTACTTGTTTTGTGAATTGGTGAAATATAAAGCTAAAATAATTAAAATGTCAGATTTTACATCCTTTACCCATTTTTATTACGATATCCTTCTTTTTCTTATCAATTTATAGAACTCCTTCATGCATTAAGGTCATTAATCCTTGCTCTACAATACATGCTGCAAATAATATTTTTCTCATTGTAGTTTGACATTTAGTTTTAGTTATAGTGTTTTGATGTCAGATTTTTCAATTTATATGTGGTCAAATCTATTCATCTTTTCTCTTATACATTTACCTTTGGTTCCATGTTTAGAAAGCTCTTCTCTAAGCCAAAATTACATAAATATTTACATTTTCTTTATCCTTCATGGTTTCTACATGTCTAATGTTAAATTTTTTTAACATTTGAATACTTATATGGAATTTATTTGGGGATGTAGTATAAAGTTAGAAATTATTGAAAAATCAATTTTTTTCTATAATTTAAAATGCCATCTTTTATTTAATTCATATATATATATACATTTCTATGGATATATACAGATCTGTCTGTGTCTATTTTTGGATGATCCTTTACATTCTATTATTCTGTCTGATCATTATATGTTTGTGAGAATACAATAAATAAATGCAATAAATTGATTACTTTCTCACAAAAATGTGAACTTCCAACAGGCCTCTCGGTACCACCCGTGCCTAGAATGGTGTTTGGCACGTGGTTAGTGCTCAAGAAATATGTGTTGAATGATTGAGTGGACTATTTCTGTGCCATAACTATGTTTTGTTTTGTTTTGTTTTGTTTTGTTTTGTTTTGTTTTGTTTTATTTTGTTTTGTTTTAAGTCAGGTTTATTGAGGATTAACTTACATACAGCAAATTCTCCCTTTTTACTGTCCAGTCTAATGAGTTTTGACACACACGTAGAGTCAGGCAATCACCATCGTAGTGGAGATATAGAATAGTTTCATCACCTCAAAAAATAAAATAAAATTTACCATCTTAACCGTTTCTAAGTGTACAGTTCAGGCGTGTTAAGTGTATTCACATTGCTGTGCAACGGGTCACCAGCACTTTTACACCTGAAACTACGTCCTCATCCGACAACTCCCCATTCCCTGCCCCGTCCCGGGCCCCTGGCAACCACCCTCTACTTTCTATCTCTATGATTCTGACCAGTCTACGTCCCTCATATAAGTGGAATTACGTGGTATTTGTCCTTTTGTAACCAGTTTATCCCCCACAGCAAAATGTCTCAAGGTTCATCCACGTCGTATTGCGTATCAGAATTTCCTTTTTAAGGTCGAATAATAAATATTCCATTGTATCTATCATGCCTTTTTGTAGTCGACGCCTATCCTGCCTTTAGGTCCTGATGTGTTTATGTCTCTACAGTTTTGCTTTTTCCAGAATGTCACATAAATGGAATCACCCGGTATGTAGCCTTTCGAGGCTGGCTTCTCTCACTCAGCAGAAGGTGTTTGAGGTTCATCTACGTAGCTCATTACTTTTTATTATTGAGTAATATTTCATTGTATGGCTGTATCAGAGTTTGTTTATCCATTTCCCCAGCTGAAAATAAATTTGGGTTGCTTCCAGTTTTAATTAGTGCAGCTTCATCATGCATTTTTATAGTGAAACCATCCAGTAAGCTGCCAAACGTACACCAGTTGTAGCCAGAACTAGAGAAGATCTGGTGTCCCTGGAATGTGGGGATAAGATTTCCCTTTGGTCGTGACAGCAGGAGGAACCCACTTGTAATAGATGCGGAGAGCGAGTGACTTGCAGGAAACAGCCAGGTCCTGCCAATGAAACTGGGCCAAGTGGGCTCACAGGCAGTGTCATGGGGCTCTAAGGGCATGGGCTCCGGAGACAAGGAGCTCTGGGTGTGGACCTCCCCTCTGACGCTTCCTCCCTGGGTGACTGGGGCAACTTCCTGCCCTGTGTGATGCCTTGTTTTCCCACCTGTAAAATGGGGACATGACAGTCCACTCCTCACACGAAGTAGCTGCTAGCCCGAAGTAAGTGTTTAATAATTGCCACTTTGTATTAACTATCGTCTTGGTAAAGTGAGGCTGGATCTTGAAAAAGAAAGCCACATACGGATGAACTCAGCTGTGTTTTTTTCTGAAGAAAAATGTGCAAACAATGCAGGTGATTATAGTGGTTTTGAAACTTGGCTGCAAATGCTTCAACATTCTTTTCAAGAGATGAGTCTCTATCCTCTCCCCTTGAATCTGGGTGGACTTGGAATTGCTTCTGCCAACAAAGTAAGGATGAAGTGATGCCACGTGACCTCTGGACACTGATCCAGGAAGGCCACACGGCTTCTGCCTTATTTACTGGAGCTCCTCTCTTGGAGCCCGGAGCCACTGTTTACTAGTAGCCTGATGCCTGAAGCGGCAGTGGTACAACCACGTGGTGAGACCACGTAGAAAGAGAAAGAGATCCAAATGGGCATCCCGGCCCAGGTACGGGATGGGCGAGTAAAGA
>NW_011889000.1:2232986-2234828 GCF_000151845.1 Pteropus vampyrus | reverse complement strand
CAAAAAACAAAAAACCCATAGCCTTATTAAACAATTGGTGTTTTGACTCCTCCACAAAGCGGGGTCAGTAGTTCAACATTAATGCCTAGAGCAGAAAGGGGAAAGAAAATGGCCAGACACGGTGGCAAGAGTCACAGCTCTGGGTTCAAGCCCCAGTTCTCCTACTTAAGGTACCAGACGCCCAGGTGAGTCGCCTCACTGCTCCAAGCCTCAGCCTCCTCCTCTGCGTATGGATCAGCTGTGACAGGATTGTATGGGACAGTTGTGACAGCATCGTGTGTGGCAGTGCCAAGAAGGCCCCAGCACAGGCCCCGCTTGGCAGCAGGAACAAGTAAGTCTAAGGATTTTATGTATTGGGGTTAAAATAGAGAGGGCGTGGGAAACCTGGTAAAATAAGCTTTTTTGAAAGGGGGAGAAATTGGGGGCTAGGAGGACCTTGACATTCTGGTAGCCAGATGGGGCGTCACCAGTGTGCCTTTAGAAAGTGTTCTGTGAGTGATGTCCCCTAACAATCACTGACCCAAGGGGCCTATTGGCTGAAAGAGGCTGGGGAAAGTTTCTTCTTGTAGCTGAGGACAGGCTGATGGTTGAAGACCTAGGCTGGGCTTCTTTTGGGCAAAGGCTGCCCAGGTACAGATCCCATCTGAGTGAGAGGTTCCGAAGGTGCCCCCCTCTCGTGACAAACATGGCATCAGGACCATGAAATCATTCTGTCTCCCCATAGATGACAAGCAGACAGAGAGGTGGGAGCGAGGATGAAGCCCCAGCCTGGTGACTAGGATCTGGGGTCACGACGTAGCATGTTAGGATGGAATCCTCTGTCCAGAGGTACGCTCTGCAGCCTGGCAGCCACTGGCCTTGACAGTTGTCCACTGTCCCCAGAGCCCATGGCACTGACTCCCTTCCTACTTAAATAGGCCAGACCTTTGCAGAATGGGGAGGTTACAAGCCCAGGGCCCACCTGTCAAACTTCAGCTCGGCAGAAGGTCCTAAGTCAACAGGTAGGGCAAGGTTTGCTTAATAAACACAACAAGGGGCAAAAACCTACCTCTTCCCACTTGGACCCCCTTCAATGGCGCCAGCTGCCATTTCCCCCACTTCCAGACTCAGTCTAACGGCCCTGCGCATACTGCCACGTTTGTCTTTCCAGACTGCAGTTCTGCTCAGGTGGTTCCTCAGCTCAAAAAGGCTGCCGTGTCTAAAAAGTACCTTCACACTCCTCACCCTCGAATTCAAGACCTCCCTGCCTCAAGGACACTCTTAAATGCTGCTTCCTCCAGGAAGCCTCTCCCGGTTTGTTTTCCTGAACCATGTGCGACTGCTCTTTTCATAATTCCCATCAGTTTTCGCTTATACCAGAGGCCTGTCCCAAGGCCCAGGGGATGAGACACAGCACCAAGGAAGAGAAGCCTTAAGGAATAGAACAAGGAGAGCTGATGGCTTCCCAAGGAGCCCAAATCCACACTACCATCTGTCACACACAGAGTGACCCACCACGCCAAACAGCGCGGGGGGGCCGAGTGCTCGGCAGCTGCTGTGGCGTGTGCGTGTTGGGGGCGGGTGGGGGTGGCTGTGTGTGTAAGGGCAGCCCAGGGGCCGGAAATACCTCAAGCTGACAAATTTAAATCAAATTACAGAGTGTTAGAACTAAAAGAGACCTC
The DNA here is from genome assembly GCF_000151845.1 of Pteropus vampyrus. Classification (NCBI taxonomy): domain Eukaryota; kingdom Metazoa; phylum Chordata; class Mammalia; order Chiroptera; family Pteropodidae; genus Pteropus; species Pteropus vampyrus. Next base: position 2,233,167 of record NW_011889000.1, on the reverse strand, counting down.
AGACCGTGCAATCCAATCCTTTACACGCGAAGAGGTTCTGAGAAGGGGTCAGGGGGTGGATTTCCGGTTAGAGATCATGGGAGTCATTATTTAATTCACTCAGTCATTTGATTGTTTGTTCTTTTAATCATTCAGCAATGTCACTAAGCCCCTGCAGATTCCAGACCTCGAGTCAAACTTT
>NW_011889000.1:2230683-2232936 GCF_000151845.1 Pteropus vampyrus | reverse complement strand
GGGGGGTGCCCTCCTGAAGGTAAACGGCCCTGTGCGATCGACTTGCAGGACGGCAGAGACGACAGGCGCTTGGGAAATTACAGCCCCATCGGGCTGCCGTCATCTCCTGGAGCTCACGAAAGTGATCGGCAGCGCTTCGGCCCTCATTTTAAAGATTAAACAGGAGGGGGACAACTCCATCCGATGTCAGCCCAAACCACGTGTGGCCCTGGTGCTGGGACATGGGATGGATTAAGTGCCTGGAAAGTGGAGAGAAAACGTGAACCTCCATGTTACCGGGAAAAGCCAGCCAGGTCCGAGGAGGCACGTGGTGCCTTTGTCTCCCAGCCACAGGCCAGATCCTGTGCTCTGCCGGGTCCAGGCCCAGGTTCTGAAGCATCGGTTCCGAGAGGGCAGGGACCATATTTATTTTGTTCAGCACAGATTTGTTCGGCACTCAGTAAATATTAGTCAAATGAATGAATGAACAAATGGATCCTATTCTGTCTTTTTAGCTATGAGACTTCGGGCAAGTCACTTCAAACAAGTCAGTTTCCTCATCTGTAAAATGGGACCAGGCATATCTACCTCCCCAAGGTTGTCGTGAAGGTGACATGACATCACACAAGGAAAGCACAGTGGCTGACATATAGTACAAGGTGCCCAGGCAAGGGAGAGGCCAGGTGGGAGAGCCGTGCCCGGAGCCAAAGCCCAGAGGGCAGGATGAGGGCCAGAAGGGCAGCAGGGTCAGCAGTGGCTCCATGGTGCACGGTCTGGCGTGCTTGGGGCAAAGATAGATCAGCTCTGGCTCGCCGTTCCCACTCTCCTGCCTGGTTCACTTGTCTGTGCCCCGTCTGCCTCAGAGGAATCAAGCAGGAGGTTCTGACGTGGGCTTCGTGAGTCCTCACTCTCAGTGGCATGCAAAAGACTCGGAAAAGCGGGGTCGCTTTGTCAGGAATGGTTCCGAAGTTGTCATGGGGGGGAGGTGCACTGATGCCGGTCCGTGCCAGGCAGACAGGGAGTGGCCGATGGGGCAGGAAAGCAGGCATGGCCGAGGACTTTACGCTTTACCATCAAGGCGATGGGGAGCTCTGGAAGGTTCTGGAGTGATTACTCAAAAAAAACCAAAAAACAAAAAACCCATAGCCTTATTAAACAATTGGTGTTTTGACTCCTCCACAAAGCGGGGTCAGTAGTTCAACATTAATGCCTAGAGCAGAAAGGGGAAAGAAAATGGCCAGACACGGTGGCAAGAGTCACAGCTCTGGGTTCAAGCCCCAGTTCTCCTACTTAAGGTACCAGACGCCCAGGTGAGTCGCCTCACTGCTCCAAGCCTCAGCCTCCTCCTCTGCGTATGGATCAGCTGTGACAGGATTGTATGGGACAGTTGTGACAGCATCATGTGTGGCAGTGCCAAGAAGGCCCCAGCACAGGCCCCGCTTGGCAGCAGGAACAAGTAAGTCTAAGGATTTTATGTATTGGGGTTAAAATAGAGAGGGCGTGGGAAACCTGGTAAAATAAGCTTTTTTGAAAGGGGGAGAAATTGGGGGCTAGGAGGACCTTGACATTCTGGTAGCCAGATGGGGCGTCACCAGTGTGCCTTTAGAAAGTGTTCTGTGAGTGATGTCCCCTAACAATCACTGACCCAAGGGGCCTATTGGCTGAAAGAGGCTGGGGAAAGTTTCTTCTTGTAGCTGAGGACAGGCTGATGGTTGAAGACCTAGGCTGGGCTTCTTTTGGGCAAAGGCTGCCCAGGTACAGATCCCATCTGAGTGAGAGGTTCCGAAGGTGCCCCCCTCTCGTGACAAACATGGCATCAGGACCATGAAATCATTCTGTCTCCCCATAGATGACAAGCAGACAGAGAGGTGGGAGCGAGGATGAAGCCCCAGCCTGGTGACTAGGATCTGGGGTCACGACGTAGCATGTTAGGATGGAATCCTCTGTCCAGAGGTACGCTCTGCAGCCTGGCAGCCACTGGCCTTGACAGTTGTCCACTGTCCCCAGAGCCCATGGCACTGACTCCCTTCCTACTTAAATAGGCCAGACCTTTGCAGAATGGGGAGGTTACAAGCCCAGGGCCCACCTGTCAAACTTCAGCTCGGCAGAAGGTCCTAAGTCAACAGGTAGGGCAAGGTTTGCTTAATAAACACAACAAGGGGCAAAAACCTACCTCTTCCCACTTGGACCCCCTTCAATGGCGCCAGCTGCCATTTCCCCCACTTCCAGACTCAGTCTAACGGCCCTGCGCATACTGCCACGTTTGTCTTTCCA
>NW_011889000.1:2224058-2226708 GCF_000151845.1 Pteropus vampyrus | reverse complement strand
ACTGTTAAAAAATAATAATAAAATAAAATGAAAAGCCGGTGGCTCCCCAGGGCAGAACTGAATCTGTTGGAAAGATGTCACAGAGAAAAAGCCTCTGGCTCAATCCAAGAAAGAACTAAAAGCCAGAACTGGCCCCAAGTGGACTAAGTAGTGAGACTCCTGTCCCAGGAGGTAAGCAAGAAGCAGCAGAAGCCGCTCAGTAGGGATGACCCCAGGGTCGGTGGTCTCCCATGTCTGAAGCCAAAAGAGCTACTTTTCAGACCCCACAGAGCACATGCCACCACCACCCTTCCCAAAACCAATGCTGACGAGCCCTGCCGTGGTGACAGCTCTGCAAGCTCCCAGAAGGGGGCCTCGCCCACGTCCAGGATCCACAGCGCTCAGGAAGCAGCCATGTGACAGCCCCGCCCCTGAGGACACCCCAACCCGTGGGCCGAGAGGCCCCCTGGGGAGTTCCCACGCAGGCTCCTCGGTGGCTGAGTCAGGAGCTGCTTTGCCGTCATCTCCGCCAGCAGCCGCACCCACGGCAGGCGCTGTGTGGGTGGTGGGGACTGACACTCTGCCCACCGCCTCTGAGCGTCACGGTGCCACCATCACACAGTCTGCCCAGGCACTGTCCTCCGCCTTCACCTGCCGAGCACCCGCCGTGTGCAGGGCAGAGGCCAAGAAGCTGGCCCAGAGTCCAACAGTGTGTTTCCAGGCTGGCCGCCCCACGACCACCCCTCCTCTGCTCCTGGGGCCCCAGCCCTGCTCAGCCCCAAAGCCTGATCGTGCCTCAGCCCCACCCAGCAGTGGGTCACCCCTGAGGAGGTCTCTGTGACCTTTCTTCACAGCTCTCCCACCTACCACCCCCAGCCCAGGGCTTGCCATCTAGCTGGAGGCAGGGCTCCCCAAGAAAAGGCAACGTGCAAGGTTTGGGCCTGACAACAGCCCCAGAAGGCGGATCCTGTGGGCAGGGGTGACCAAAGTGAGCAGAGGCCTTTCTGAGAGGGGCAATGGCAGGGAGAAGCCACATGCAGAGAGCTCTATGAAGCCCAGGCAGAGAGGAGGCAGAAGCCTGAGACTGGGCCGGGGCTCAGGGTGACTCTTGCCCCCAGAACGTGCTAAAGAAAGCACAGAGCTGTGGGCCCAGAGGGGCAGGTCTAAGGGAGCCTGGCTCGCAGAGAAGCAGTGATGCCCAAGGAAGGTTGGAGGCTGGTGTGGGTTCAAATCCCCCTTATGGCACTTACTCTGTGAGACCTTGAGGAAGTTGCCACCCCAGCCCCAGTCTCCACATCGGTAAGATAGGACCTTGCACAGTCTCGGGAGAACAGACTCAGACAATGTATAGGACACAGAGGGCAAAGCGCCAGTGTCCAGCACACAGTAGGTGTTCCCTGAATGGTTACTCTTAGTAAGCCCTGCGGACTCTGGGCTCTTAAAACCCTCAGACCAGTGTGTTCCTCAGGGTGCACAGGTGTCGGACGACCTGCTGGACAGAAGGGGGCCTCCCAGCCTGAGCGAGACAGCTCTCCACTGGGTCAGAGCCCACCCCAGGGCCTGGCCCCTCCGAACAGACACCAACTCGTCACACTTGTGTTGCCGTGGAGAAGCCCCAGAGATGGAACAATGGGTCGCACAGCCTGGCCTACGGCATGGTCCCTAACGGTCCCCCTCTCGGCAGCTCCAGCGCCAGCAGCTCACTGACCAGGAACATCGCGAAAGGCAAGGGCTGAGTGTCCTCACTCCACGGGCACAGTGAGGGGTCTGGATGTCCGATCGCTTTCCTGGGGGCTGGTTGTCCAGCGGTGGTTAGTGGGGCTTCCTCAGAGCCGCACTCATGGGTGCTGTTGGCTGAGTGGGAATCTGCAGCTTCTCAGCTGAATGACCTTGGGCGAGTCTCTCCCCTTTCTGAGTGCACTTTCCCGCCTCTGTCAGGTGGGGTAACGTTATCTGCTTCTCTGGGTTACTGGAGGGATTGTGCAGGGTCGTTTGAAGTGTTAGCAAGGATGTGAAAAAAATGGGATCCTGGTGCATTGCTGGTGGGAACGTGAAATGGTGTAGCCGCTGCGGACAACTGTTTTGCGGCTCCTCAAAAGGTGAAGCATAGAATTCCACATGCTCCAGCAACTCTGCTCACAGAATCCCTAAAGAATTCAAAAGAGAGATTCAAACAAATACAAGTACACACGCGTTCATAGCAGTGCTATTCACAGTGGATGAATGGGTAGGGAACTGTGGTATAGCCACACGATGGAATATTATTCAGCCATAAAAAAGAGCGAAGCACTGATACATGCTATGGCACGTATGAACCTTGAAAACTAACTGAGAGAGGCTAGACACAAAAGGTCACCTAATGTATGATTCCATTTATGTGAAATGTCCAAAATAGGTAAATCCAGTGAGGCAGAAAGCAGGTTGGTGGCTGCCAGGGGCTGGGGACGGGAGAGAATGGGGAGCGACCGCTTAATGAAGGGCTTTTAAATTGGGGTGATGACAAGAGGTTGGAACTAGACAGAGATGGTGGTGGCCCTCATTGCAAATGCGCTAAATACCACCAGATTGTTCTCTTAAAAGTGTGATGTGTGACTTTCACCTCATTAAAAGCAAAAGGTGATTTGTGCACAGTGTCTGACATGATGGAGTCAGACACCTGACTTTAGATCCT
>NW_011889000.1:2218682-2223433 GCF_000151845.1 Pteropus vampyrus | reverse complement strand
GTCGTTTGAAGTGTTAGCAAGGATGTGAAAAAAATGGGATCCTGGTGCATTGCTGGTGGGAACGTGAAATGGTGTAGCCGCTGCGGACAACTGTTCTGCGGCTCCTCAAAAGGTGAAGCATAGAATTCCACATGCTCCAGCAACTCCACTCACAGAATCCCTAAAGAATTCAAAAGAGAGATTCAAACAAATACAAGTACACACGCGTTCATAGCAGTGCTATTCACAGTGGACGAATGGGTAGGGAACTGTGGTATAGCCACACGATGGAATATTATTCAGGCATAAAAAAGAGCGAAGCACTGATACATGCTATGGCACGTATGAACCTTGAAAACTAACTGAGAGAGGCTAGACGCAAAAGGTCACCTAATGTATGATTCCATTTATATGAAATGTCCAAAATAGGTAAATCCAGTGAGGCAGAAAGCAGGTTGGTGGCTGCCAGGGGCTGGGGACGGGAGAGAATGGGGAGTGACTGCTTAATGGAGGGCTTTTAAATTGGGGTGATGACAAGAGTTTGGAACTAGACAGAGGTGGTGGTGGCCCTCATTGCAAATGCGCTAAATACCACCAGATTGTTCTCTTAAAAGTGTGATGTGTGACTTTCACCTCATTAAAAGCAAAAGGTGATTTGTGCACAGTGTCTGACATGATGGAGTCAGACACCTGACTTTAGATCCTGGTTCCTCCAGTTAGTCACTGGTGACTTGTGGCAAGTCATTGCACCTGTCAGAGCCACAGTTTCCTTATCATAGAATGAAGAAAAAATTCTTGCAGGCTTGTTGGAAGGATAAAACAAGATGATGAAAAGAGAGCGCCTAGCATGGGGGCTGGTATACAGAAGGTGCTCAGTAACTGAGAGAATTAGAGAAGCAAGAAACATAGCTCACCAGGTGACCAAAGGCACCAACTCTCAAACTTTGTCCAATGGAGGGACCTCCCTCGGACCCAGGGCAGGGCAGGGCTTTTCCACTCCTCGTAGTAGTTCTAATATTTGTGGAGCACCTACTGTGTGCTGCATGGAGGCTATGAAGTTGAATAGGGTGGGACTCCCAGCCTCGGGAAGTGTCTCTGGGGAGCTCACGCACACATAAATAGCTCAAATGAAGAGGAAGCAGGTAAACGGCAAGGCGCATGCAGAGAAGGAAAGCATGTTCCAGCTGTGGAGCATGTTCCAGCTGCGGAGCATGTTCCAGCTGCAGAGCAGGGGAAAGTAGGGGCGGATGCAGTCAGGGAAGAACACTAGCAGCTGGACGTTGGGGGATTTGGGGGCGGACTGAGGCACCCAGGGGCTCGGCGTGTGGCGGGCTGCAGATCACGGGCCTCGGTGTGATCAGGGTGCCTCTCTTATAAATAACACTTAGTGAACACCTGTGCACATTAAGCTGTTCCAATATTGTGTCCCGCTTTCTCAGAATCAAGTCTTCAAAGTGGATGTGGATTATGGCACGTGTACATTTTCAAGGCTTGTGATAGAAATTGGAAGCACATTGTCAGCTTGTTTTCCCAAAGCAGTTGTTCCAGCTTTTGCCACCCCAGCAACCTGAGAGACACGCTTCTCATCCCGCTGCCCCATTACCGAAACACTGTCATGTTATGATTTTTTAAAATCCTTCCTAATTTGATAGCAAAGAGGAGTATTTCATTGTTGTGCTTACAGCTTTTCCATTTCTTTGATCCATGTAAGAGTGAAACATGTTTTTCATAAGCTTATTAGCTGTTTGTCTTTTCTCTTGTTGCAAACTGTCCTTTTGTGGCACATTTAAAGAGTCTCCAAGGTAAATCTCAGAGAAACAATGGCCACCCAGCCCATCAGGAGTGAAGCGGAAAGCTGGCTTGCAGAGGGAGATTTTGTGGCTATCAATCTTCGCGACAGTTGCACCAGCATGAAGAAACGAAAGCCAGGAAACGGAGTCGGGGTTATAAGCAGCATATTTTAAAATTAACTTAAAATAGAAGGCTTCGTTTAAACTGTCACCTCTCCCCCTCCCCTCTCCCTACACGCGTACACACACAGGGACATACACAAACATACGCCCACAACAGTGCAGAATTATTTACAGAGTTCTAGCTCAGCTGAGCTTCTGTGATGACTTTTATTAATTATTGAATAATTCGATAAATAATTCACGATTTTCCTGCTGGTGATGGCATCATCAAAAACTCGTGAGCACAAGTTAAGCCAACCCATGGTTTTCCTGAAGCTGGAAGAAATCCTGATTGCGTTTCCATGTATGTGTGAATGCGTGTGTGTGTGTACACACCCAAGCGTGTTTGTGTGTGTGCGCCGACGAGTGTGGAAGCCCGTCAGCGAATGAGGATGCAAGCGATTGCACGTGAGAGGGAACATCGAGACGGTCGTGTGAACGCATGAGCACAAGGTATGTATCTGGGTAAGAGTAAGTGGCAAAGGGATTTCTCTGCTGACTTTATACTCCACACGTTGTTGTTATAAGTTTTCGGTCTCTGGTGGTGGGAGCAACAGTCCTTTCTTCATTAGCTATACAGATCACTCTTAATAAAAACATCCAGATTTCAGGTAGAGGAATTTAAAAATAGGCATCATTGGGAAGCAGCGAGGAGCAGGGCAAGGATGACGGGAAAAGATGAAGAGGAAGACAAGCCAGGCCATTAGCCTCTGCAGTGTCAGCAGGGTTCTGGTCCGATCCCTGGGGGAGGGACTTGGGGCTCAGCCTGAGGATGGAAAGGAGGTGGCTGTGGGGGCTCCAATATGCATACCCTGTGTGCTGTGGTGTTGGTTACTTAATGTTTCTGGGCTTCTGCCCATAACATCTTAATAATAAGTCCCTACCCGATAACCACTGGGAGTTATTGTTAGAGCTTTGAAGAGAAGTGAGTGCTATGTGCCCAGGGACCCGAGGGCATCATGGGAATGGAAAGAACATGAGACAAAGGACCATTCTCGGTTCCCCCTTCTGGTCTCTGGCTGTGGGAAGGGGCAAGTTGTGATCTCAATTACTGAGAAAGAAGCATTAAAATCGCCAACCTTGCCTATGGCCATGCCGCCCTGAACAAACTCGATCCCGTTGAATCTCGGAAGCTAAGCAGGGTCGGGCCTGGTTAGTACTTGGGTGGGAGACCACCAAGGAAGACCAGCTGCTGGAGGAGTGAAAAATAAAAAATAAGGAATTGTAAGCTAACAAGGTCCTTGCAGTCTGTGAGGTCGACCAAGGTTTGCGTCGCCTAAAAAAAAAAAAAAAGAAAAAAATCGCCAACCCTGACATTGTGGCTGTGTACACTTCACTCAGTCCTGTCACCTTTTGCTTCGTGCATTTCGAAGTTATTACGTGTGGACACAGTAACGATCGTTATGTCTTTCCGTTGACTAGAGCCCTTTATCCTTGTGAAGTGTCCCTCCTTCTCCCCAACGATAGGCTTTGTTCTGAAGTCTACTTTGTCTAATATCAATGCAATCACGTATCAGCTTTGCTCTGGTCAGCATATGCAATGTACACTTTTTCCATCCTCTTACGTTTAATCTTTCTATATCTTCGTAGTTAAAAGGTGTCGTGTGTGGGCATCGTGCAATGGAGCCTTGCTGTTTTATCCAGTCTAACAATCTCTGCTTTTTAATCGGAGTGTTCAATCCACTTACATTTAGTATAATTACCGTTATGGTGGGGTGTAGGCCTACAGTCTGGCTATTTTTCTTCTATTTGTCTCCACTTTTTTGCTTTTCTGTTTCTCTGAAATGCTTTCTCTTGCATTAATTCACTTTTTTTCTGGTATTTTATTTCCTCTATCGCATTTTTAGCTATACTTCTTTCCATTCTTTTTATTGGTTGTTGTGGGGGTTCTAATATACAGCCTTAACAAAAGGACAATCCAAGACAAACAGCTAATAAGCTTATGAAAAAAATGTTTCGCTTCATGTTGTATTTTTCTGTTCTAAAACATTCATATGGTTTTTTTCTTTCCATTTCTCTGCTGAGATTTGTCATCTGTTTACTCAATCAGGTCATCCTTTCATTTAAGTCCTTGAAAATATTTATAATACCGTCTTTCATGTCCTTGTCTACTAATTTCAACATCTGGGCCATCTATGGGTCTGTTCGAACCAACTTCATTTTTTCTTAATTATGGGACACCCAGGAGTTTGACTACCATCTCTTCACTCTTCACCTCTGTGACTTTAGGCAGATTAACATCTCTTGGAGTGTTTCCCATTCTATATAATAGGAATAGCAACAGCTATTTTGTAGGATCGTCTTATGGTTCAATCAAGATAATGTGTTTGAAATGTCTGGTACATAGTAGGTGTTTAATGAAAGGTGGCTATTATTGGTCTTCTAGATTTAGGCTCACGAGACATCTCTCTCCCAAGAAGTTATTTCTGATAACTCCATCAGGAGTTGATCGCCCCATCTCTGTGCCCCTCAGCATCTCGAGCTTACCTCTCAACCATGCATTGTTGTACTGTCTGCTCACTCCCATCTCTCCTGCCAGACTCTGAGTCCTCCAAAGTGGAGACAGGCTGTATTCAGCTCTCCGTTCCTGGCTCACTCAGTAGGTTGCGCTCACCTGAAGTGGCCCATCTCCGAGAGGCCAGGAGCAGTTTCACAGGCAGTACAGTTGATTACAGTCCGTAGCGTGGCAGAGAGTGGTGGTGGTTCAGGAATTCCCCACGGGCCAGCAAACCAGGTCGCCTGTGCCTCCAGCCCTGTAAAACGATAATCGAAGCTCACGCTGCATTAAGCATGGCTTGTCGTAGGCCTCGTGGAAGTGCA
>NW_011889000.1:2210056-2218632 GCF_000151845.1 Pteropus vampyrus | reverse complement strand
TAGTTAAAAGGTGTCGTGTGTGGGCATCGTGCAATGGAGCCTTGCTGTTTTATCCAGTCTAACAATCTCTGCTTTTTAATCGGAGTGTTCAATCCACTTACATTTAGTATAATTACCGTTATGGTGGGGTGTAGGCCTACAGTCTGGCTATTTTTCTTCTATTTGTCTCCACTTTTTTGCTTTTCTGTTTCTCTGAAATGCTTTCTCTTGCATTAATTCACTTTTTTTCTGGTATTTTATTTCCTCTATCGCATTTTTAGCTATACTTCTTTCCATTCTTTTTATTGGTTGTTGTGGGGGTTCTAATATACAGCCTTAACAAAAGGACAATCCAAGACAAACAGCTAATAAGCTTATGAAAAAAATGTTTCGCTTCATGTTGTATTTTTCTGTTCTAAAACATTCATATGGTTTTTTTCTTTCCATTTCTCTGCTGAGATTTGTCATCTGTTTACTCAATCAGGTCATCCTTTCATTTAAGTCCTTGAAAATATTTATAATACCGTCTTTCATGTCCTTGTCTACTAATTTCAACATCTGGGCCATCTATGGGTCTGTTCGAACCAACTTCATTTTTTCTTAATTATGGGACACCCAGGAGTTTGACTACCATCTCTTCACTCTTCACCTCTGTGACTTTAGGCAGATTAACATCTCTTGGAGTGTTTCCCATTCTATATAATAGGAATAGCAACAGCTATTTTGTAGGATCGTCTTATGGTTCAATCAAGATAATGTGTTTGAAATGTCTGGTACATAGTAGGTGTTTAATGAAAGGTGGCTATTATTGGTCTTCTAGATTTAGGCTCACGAGACATCTCTCTCCCAAGAAGTTATTTCTGATAACTCCATCAGGAGTTGATCGCCCCATCTCTGTGCCCCTCAGCATCTCGAGCTTACCTCTCAACCATGCATTGTTGTACTGTCTGCTCACTCCCATCTCTCCTGCCAGACTCTGAGTCCTCCAAAGTGGAGACAGGCTGTATTCAGCTCTCCGTTCCTGGCTCACTCAGTAGGTTGCGCTCACCTGAAGTGGCCCATCTCCGAGAGGCCAGGAGCAGTTTCACAGGCAGTACAGTTGATTACAGTCCGTAGCGTGGCAGAGAGTGGTGGTGGTTCAGGAATTCCCCACGGGCCAGCAAACCAGGTCGCCTGTGCCTCCAGCCCTGTAAAACGATAATCGAAGCTCACGCTGCATTAAGCATGGCTTGTCGTAGGCCTCGTGGAAGTGCAGTTGTGCTTTGCCTCTAATAGGCTCCCGACATTTCATTTTCATAGTTTCGATATCTCGTTATTTCTCACTGTTTCTATCACAAAACCATAAATATCTGGTGCATCATTAGGCCTTTCTCCCCACATGGCACGCTCGTATCTGGAAGACTCCCGATCCTCCCCCATCCCTCTAACTCAGACACCTGCCTCCTGGTCCCCTCTTCTTTCCAATGAACTTGTGAGGCAGATATCAGTGATGGTGAGGAGGATGATGAATAGCATGATCGAGGCTACAGCTAACGCACTGAGGGATTACTGTATTCCAGCACCATTGCGTGTTACCCCATTTAACCCTTATCAGCCCAGAGAGACAGGTGTCATTATGCTCATTTAATGGAGTCCTCAGGGAGATGATGAACTTGCCCACAGCCATCCAAGCGGTAAGAGAAAGCCTGGTCCTGTGGACCCTGTGCCCAGCACTCTCTTTGGCTGTCTGTCCACGGTGGCAGCAATCCCTGACCCCACCTGTCACATCAAGGTGCCCATGGCTCATAAAGCTCTGGGGAGTGGCATTTTTAAAAAAGGGCTGTGACTATCTGTAATAAGTAAGGCGGGTGTGGTGACATGAGGAATCTGGAGGGGGCAAGGGCTGGTCCCACAAAAGTGGTAATGACAGACATCATTTGTTGAGGGCCAGGTGGAGCCAGAGCACACAAGGGGCGATTAACACATGTGACCTCCCTTCAGCCCTCACGGTGGTCCTGTGGGGTAACTATTACTCCCATCTCACAGATGAAGGAACCGAGGCCTGGAAAGATTCAATAGCGCGCAGCTCCTAAATGGGCCTGCTTTCCCCTGTCCCCAGGCCTGAGTCCATCCTATGCCTACTTCTCTGCCTGTTCCCTCCTGGTCACCACTCAGTTGAGCTGAGATGTCGCCTTCCTGGCCTGCGGCACCGCCGCCCCCAGGCTGGGACAGGACCTTCCCGGCCTCACAGCAACCTTGCCTTTCGCCCCATCGTGAAACGTTACACGCTGCTGCACTGCCCGTTTCCTGCTCTGACTCTGCATGCGGGCTGCGAGCGACTCACAGCTTACATGGCTCCATAGGTCTGAATGAGCTGCCAAGCGTAAAATGCCCGGCACAGTTCCTGGCACCTAGTAGGGACTCAATAAATGCTGTTACTTTCATTGTCCCCTTTGCTCATCACAATGCCAGGCACATGGCCGGCCAGGAAACATTGTCAAGTGGAGGAGTTAATGGCTATGGTACAGCTGAGCATTCACAGGGCCAGCAATGCGAGTCCCTAAAACCCACGTGTCGTCTCTGTCACCTGGGCTGGACCTGCAGGACATTTCCCATCCACCCATTGCTAATGTGCCCAGACTTCCGGACGACACCCCCACCCCACCCCGCCCCATCTGCAGAGGTGGGTGTGCACAGTGGGCAGCCCCCCACCACAGAGCCCACAGAGGTTTCCAGTCATGTAGCCACCTCTGGCTCCAGCTCTGGGACCGCTGCCTTTGAGAAAGTCCGATGAAGCACCCTGGGAAAAGAGGGCTCTTGATCTGTCCTCTGCAGGGCTAGTGGAGGGTTAGGGAATCCTCGGAGATTTTTCTGGGGACACCCCAACAGAAAATGCTGACCCTCCTCTTCTAGAAAGAGCAAGGGCTTTAGACCAGACTTGTCAACTGACCTTCACTGGTCACCTAAGCCAGATCGCGCCTCTTGCTGCCCTCCCCTGGGAAACTTCATTCTGGCCCAGGCCTTTCTCTCTATCCACTCTCTACACCCCATAGTCTTTTTCATTCCGAGTCAGCCCTTCCTTGGATGCACATTCCAGCTTCTCTAGCTCCTTTCCCCATCCCCTAATAATGCATGCCCCACGTCCTGGCAGAGCAGCTCAGGGAGGTCCCAACATCCAGCTCTCCCCTGCCCGAACACTCAGCTTCCCAGAAAAGGGGGCTGCACCCCCAGATCCTCAGCTAGTTCTGACCAAGGCGGACTCACCAAGCTAGAAATTTTGTGTCCTTGGCACATGCCCGGCATTTGGGAGTCCAACGGGCCTTCTCCTTCAGCCCCACTGCAGTGCCCAGATCTCCCCTCCCTCCCCTCCTCACTCAGCATGATTGCCACCATTACTGCTAACTCTTATTAAGGGTTTACAGTGCATCAAGCATTGTTTGGAACACATCACATGAGTAAACATAATTTTGTATAACTAGATTTCTACACTAGTTTGATGGACTGGACCTGGTTCTAGAAAACCAGTCCACTTGGTGGAGGCCCTGAGACCCCCACTCAGGTATTTAGACACTGTACACATCGTAGGCAGAACATCTGAGTCTCATCCAATCTGCCTTCCATAACTGAGGTTGCCAATTTGCCAGCTGCATCACCAAGTTGAATTCTCTTGGGAGGTGACACTGGCCCCAACTGAGTCCAGGTTCATTCCAACACCTGCATACTGGATGTGGGATGTGGAACCTGCCCTTGGGGCCAGACCAGTGTGCCAGTGCAGCTTTGGCTTCCTCCCTTCCCCCAAGTCCAGGCCTGGGTTCCCAGCCTGCCTCGTGGTCAAGTCCACTGGAGTTAGGACATGAACTCTCCATTTGACCGCTCAGAGTGACCAAGTGACCTAATACCTGATTAATTACCTACTTTGATTAGCTTGGTGACTGCCACCAGTATGAGTTGCCTCTCCAATTCTTTTCTTCCCACTGTCCTCTCAGCCTCTATAAAACTGTGATTGCAGGGAAATATGACTGTGACTGTCGCTGAGGTTGGGAAAATCCATGGAGAGATCAAAGTTTAGACCGAAGTTCAAGTCCCCCAACAGAGAAGATGACGTTCCAGTTACTGTGGCTGCAAATCAAAGCACAGCGCCATGACTCAGCCCTTTGTCATGCTCGTGGAGTCTGCGGGTCAGGATTTTGGCAAGGGCTCCGGCGGGCGGTTCTTGCTTGGAGCCCCTCATGCTGTGCAATCAGGGGTCATTTGGGGCTGCAGCCATCTAAAGGCTTGACCGGAGCTGGAGAATCCACTTCTAACGTAGAGCACTCTCATGGTTGGCAAGGGGGCACTGGCTGGTGGCCGCAGGCCTTAGTTTCTGTCCACGTGGGCCTCTCTACAAAGCTGCTTGAGTATCCTCATGATATGGCAGCCAGCTATCTTCCTTCAGAGCGAGATATCCAAAACCCAAGATGGAAGCTCCAATGCCTTTTACGACCTAGGCACACACTGTGTGACCAGTCACTTCCACCATATTCTATGGGCGACCCAGGCCGGCCATGATTCAGTGGAGGAGGAGACTACACAAAGCATGAATACCAGGAGGCCATAGTCATCGGGGCCATCTTGGAGCTGGCTTCCATAGATGACATTCCCACAGAGGGAGCAGGTGCCCAGGTGAGAATGGAGTTGGGGATCAAAGAGAAGATGCCACATCCCTCTCTAGTTTCTAGATTTGGAGGTATCAAGTTGCTAGCCGTTCTCTCCTAAGTTGCGAGTGCTCACCACATGACATAAGGCTGAAGTCTGATGTCAACTGCAGTGGCGGTGGGCAGTTCCTGGGCACCTTGCGGGGTTCCAGCGCTAGCTAGCCACATTTTGCCACCTGGTGCTCGTCGGCCCCCACAGAGGGAAGCCCGGAAATGCAAAAGGGTTAGCAACCCCTCCCAACAGAGGATGGGAGTCAGTGGAACAAGCCTCAGCCCCCTGCCCTTCCCAGAAACAATTCTGAGGCTCATTCTATGCAGTTCCTTGGGGGTCCCCAGTAGAACTGAGCCCCAGCTGTACACAGCAGCACAGTAAAGCAATCACTATTGCATTTTTTTCATTCTGTTTGTCTCTCCCTCTCTGTTCTCTCCCCCCCAGAAGAAACTCCTTTCACCCAGCTCCTTGCCTCAGACTTTACTTTCAGGGGAACCCATACCAAGAAGGTCTACTTCATCTCACATTCCTTGTGAACCCCATTTTCTAAATTCATAATATTCTCTTATTCAGCAGACCCTTTTTGAGCACTTGATCTGCACCAAGCACAGAAATGCAAAGGTAAACCAGACATGATGTCAGCCCTGAAAGACCTCAGCCTCGCGCACAGTGGTCCTAGACAGAGACTGTGACACAGCACATTGATGAGGGCAGGGACCCAGTGTCCCAGGATGTGACAGGAGCCCAGAAAAGAGGTCTCTAAATCAGACAGAGGTCTGTGAAGTCTTCTCAGATAACTGATGCCTGAGCTGAGAGGCACGAAGGATGAAAAGTCATTAATGAGACAGAACAAGGGGTGAGATTGGTTCGGGCCAAGGGAAGTGCTTGAGAGAAATAAAAGGGAACAGTGTTATCAAGGAACTACTGCTGAGGCTCTTCGTTGTCCTTTGACACTTCCGGGGAGCTTTTCCAAGTGCCCAGTCATATAAATCCTCATACCAACTTTGTGCGATGGGCAGAACCATCCCCATTTTTTTTAGCTGAGAAAAATGGAGGTAAGACTTAAGTAACTTGCCCGCGGTTACCTAGCTAGTAAGTGGCAGAAATATAATTCAAACAGAGGTCACTCAGATCCCAGGGTCTTAACCCCAGGAATGCAGCTGCTTAAACGAGGGACTGACAAGCTCACATTTTGTATTTTCCAAAGATAATTTAGGGCTTTGTTAAAACATTCCATTCCATGTGCCAGAGCATGAGAGAAAGGTCCTTGTCTACACGGGGCCCAGAGAGGTCAAGGGCAAGCAGCGCCCCCAGGAGGCTGGAGAGGGGTCGGCATTGGTAATGAACACGCTGACCCTCCCAAGCAATGGCGACTTTCTCTGGGAAGGCTCAACAGTCCTCCTTCCTAAGACAGTGCCCTCCAGTTCTACGCTTTCAGAGTCTGGCATTTTATTAAGAAGAGTGGCATTTGCTTTCAGGTTTATCCCTGTTAGATAGTAAGCGACGCCTAATGAGCAACAGGGGCCTCCGGGGTGCAATGATATACACCCCGACTGTTTTTGACTCGCTCCGCTCTCTTCCAGAACAATCTTAATTAAGTACAAGGTGCCAGTAGCTCTAAAAGAATTTACCAACTGGGTCTCAAAGAAACTCGGATTAATAGCGGAGGCACAAAGATGTCGCCATAACCAGGTCACGTGACATAATACAAATGACGGTCTGTTGCTATTTTTAAGTAATGTTTATTAGAATCCCTTGGCGTGTAATAAATTTAATTTGCTGCCGCTTGCAGCCCGACTTACACATGGCCTCCTGAGGCTTCGCTTATTAACACACTCAGGGAAGAAATGAGTTTTCTCTTTAATTCTCCCATTCCATTTCTCCTTTCTAATGGGGCCAGACTGTGAAACTTCAGGAGAGAATTTCTCCATCGTCTCCAGTAAAAGTTGTCTTAAACGCTCGAATTTTCTAATTATCACAGAGGCACACGGCACAAATTCATGTCTGATAGCTCGGGGCAGAGCTGGATAAACAGCGAATCATCCACGCTCACGTGAGTGTGAGCCCTCAAAAGGGAGGGCAAGAAGAGGAGGTCTGTGGGCACCAAACGCATTCCAGCTGGAGATTTGGAGGCCTTTAAACAAATCCAACTACTATTTATTGGCCCCTCTAGAGAGCCGTAGTACAGCTCTGGGCTAGGAGACAGGAAACCTAGGGTTTGGTTCTGCTTTTAAGGTCGATCAGAAGACTTCGGAAGGCATTTCAAGATCTTAACTGTCTGATTCTTTCCATTTCTTGGCCTGAGGACCAGATTCAAAGACTAAACATCTCAATCAAACTATGCGATAGAACGGGAGTCAGTAAACTTGTTCTCTAAAGCCAGCTGGTACATGTTTTAGGCTTTGCAGGCCAAGAGGCAATATCGAGGATAGTATGTAGATACTTACCTAATAAAAGAGAACACATTTCCATAGATTATGATTGATGAAATTCAAAATACAGTGAAGTATAATATTTTGTAATATAAGTCCACTAATGAGAAGAGCGGAATTCTTTTCTATGGGATAGCAGTATTTTGTTTAACTGGGGTTAAAGTTAGTATACTCCATTATCAAACTAATTGCAAATATTCATCTGTAATGACCATTCTTAGCTCATGGGCTGTAAAAAACAGGTGGTAGATTGGATTTCCCCTGCAGGCCATGGTTCGCCAGCAACTGGCATAGAAAAGAATCTAAGGGGGTGGACTCTGTGGTCAAACTGCCTGGGTTCAACTCCTGGCTGCACCAAAGTTGAGCTGGGAAGCACTGTATCTCTTGTATCAGCTCACTACGGTCACGATAAGGCAGCTAAACTTCAGCAGTGTGCAACGAGAACTACTTACTTAGTCGTGACTCCGCAGGACCCCCTCAACCTGCCTTGGGCTCTGCCGATCTGGGTGGGCTTGCTCACACACCCACAGTCGGTTGCAGATTGCCTAAGCGGCTCTGCTGATTGCTTAAGAGCTCAGGCTGGGCTCGCCCACAGGCCTGAGGTTCAGCTGCTGCTGGCTGATCTAGGGTAGCCTCGGCTGGGATGACTCGAGCAACTTGACTCTGTTCCACGTGTCTTTCACCTTCTGGCAGGCTAACCAGGACACATTCTTCACGTGGCCACATGCAGTGAAGCAAAAGCGAGCAAACCCAGTTACACAGCGCCCTCCAAGCTTCCACTTGCATCATATTCTCCAGCCTCCCATGGGGCCAAAGCAAGGCCCAGGGGCCCAGAGTCGGAGAGGGAGGGCAGAGCCACGTCACATGGCAAAGGGGGAGAACGCAGCAGGGGGCACACGTGGCAACCACTGATGCAGACTCCCGCTTTTTGCTTGTTTCCTTATCTATAAAATCGTGACAGGAATAGTAGCTACCTTATAAGGCTGCTGTGAAGATTTAAGGAGTTAAAGCTGTAAAATCTTTAGAACAGAGCCTTGCACTTAGTAAATAGCCAAAAAATGTTAGACATTCTTATTGCCTAGTTTACCTTCTCTGGGTACCAGCATCTTAATTCTAATAGCCTGGTAGAATCTATGCATTCTAAAGATCTAAAGATAAAAGTACCTGGAAATAACTATTTCCTCTGGAGTTCTTTTAAAGCTTTCTCTGTGCTCAGTGAGGTAGGGACCGCAGATGCCAGAGCAGGTCTGGTGGTGTCTGGTCTCAGCCTCCTGCTCCGCCCGTTAAGGATGTGCAGAGAGGCTGAGGGAAAGACATCCCTGTGTGTTCTAGGTTGTCTGGTCCCAAGCCGTCTGCACAGACTGTCTGCCTCTTGTTTAGAGCTGTTTTCCTCACCCTCTCAAAGCTCAGTGTCTTCATAGGTTGGCTGTATGAGGGCTTTGCTTCCTTCCCAACAGTCCACCTTGCCGGCTGCTGCTGTGGGGCCCTCAGACCTGAACT
>NW_011889000.1:2205656-2206949 GCF_000151845.1 Pteropus vampyrus | reverse complement strand
GCTCAAACTCAGTTTGGTTTAGTACCGGAATCAATACATTTTTCTGTTAAATCATGAGGCACTCCGCCATGACTCATTTACTCACAGAACAGGGTAAAAAGGGCAGTTGTACATGTCCCTGTATTGCAAACTACAGCCAGCACAGAGGAGGACAGGATGAGCGGGGTGGGGTGTTGGGGTGGGTGGGGAATGTTCCCTGGGCAAAGTGATGTGAGCTGGAATTTGAAGGGTGATTTGGACCTTGCCAGGAAGACAGAGGGAAAACATTCCAGGTAGGGGAAACTGTGGGAGGAAAGGCAGGGAGGTGCAAACAGCAAGTGTGTGCAGAAAGCCGCCGTGTAGTCGGTCAATTAGAAAGTAGTGGTGCCAAGTTGCTGAGGGCACCAGGTTCTCAGCCTGGGCTCACTTCTATCACAGTCCTTCCCATTATATTTACAATCATCTCTTCTTCTCTTTTTTCTCCCCCACCAGCCCGGGAGCTTCTGGAGAGGGGACAAGGACACTGTCTCAGGCAACTCTGATCCCCAGTACCCACATCTGGCACGTAGTTTGGAATCTATGTTTGTCAAGTGCCTAATAAGCATGGATTATCTCAACCACATTTTAGGGACTATCAGACCAAAATGATCCTTCGGCATTATACTCTGAGATAAGCGAGCTCTTCGAAAAGTTACAATGAATAGCTGGGTGCTGGGCTGGCCAGCGCAGGTGTTAGCAGGAGATCTCCAAGCTCCTGGATGCTTCTGACATTTCTGACTAAAGTAAATGGCAAAATCCTCATGCCCTGAAATATCTACAAAGCTCAAAGACAGACAGGTTGCCAGGCAGAAGCCATTCCATGAAAATCCCAATGTAAACAAAAAGAAATGTAGTTTAACAAGTCCTCCCTATGATAAAAAGTCACCCAAACACTTCATCATAAGGCAAGATGCAAAATGTAAAACTTTGTAAACTGTCTCTCTTTCCATTCATTCATTCAACAAATAAGTACCAGGCCAGCATAGGTCAAGTGTCATTCTAGGTTCTGGAATATGGTGGTCGCTTAGCCTGGGTTCTCCTTAAAGCAGAGCATGAGGCAAAGACTCGTCAGGTGATCTATGTGGGAGGTTAGTCCAGAAGGAGGGGAAAGAGCCAGTTAAGGCCATGTTAGAGAGTCAGTTCCCTCTGTGGACCAAAAGGCCTCAGTCCACTAGGGACTTTCGAGGAATTGTATAGAATGAGCCTCAGAACTGTCCTCCAAGGAAAGGAGCCTGGGACATGTGTCCAGATCCTTGTTCTATTGTTCAGCTTGCT
>NW_011889000.1:2199425-2203916 GCF_000151845.1 Pteropus vampyrus | reverse complement strand
ATTTAGATCAAATGTGTGAACAAATGCCACCAATTTGAGAGTGAAGGTACAAGTCCAATTTTCGAAGTGGTCTATTGTAACTTCCTAAAAAGACGTAAAAGCATTAGCAAACCAAGCTATAGACCCACTGCTGCAGCTGGTCCTAGAGCCGTAATTGGTATGGATCATCTTCCCTCAACCAACACCTCCCATTCTAGATTTCTATGGTCAGCCCTTCATCTGTTCTGGGGTTCTTACCTGAAGGGTCTGTGGATGTCGCAATTGCCCATTTGTGGTTACCTCCGAGCAGAGAAGCCCCAGCGAATCCCGGTGTATCAGCTCGGTCGCCATAACAAAATACCATAGACTGGGAGGCTTAAACAACAGAAATCTATTTTTTCACAGTTCTGGAGGCTGAAAGTCCCACAAAAAATTCAAGCAAGGTAAGCTTCTGATGAGATCTCCCTTCCTGGCTTACGGACAGCCACCTTGTCCTCATGTGGCTTTTCCCCTGAGCGTGTGTGTGTGTGTGCACGCGCACGCGCGCGCGCACACACACACACACACACACACACACACACACACACACACAAAAGTTAGCTCTCTCTTTCTCTTTTCATAAGGATACCAATCTTATTGGATTAGGGCCCCACCATTATGAACTCATTTAACCTTAATTTCCTCCAAAAAATCTTATCTCCAAATACAGTCAGTCATGTTACAGTTAGGTCTTCGACATATGAATTGGGTTAGCGGGGTGGGAGGAGGCACAATTCGGTCCCTAGCACCAGACATGCTCTTCCCTGGGCCCGCTGTGTAACAGCAAGCATGGATCATGGTAATCGGGGGTGATCATCTACCAGTATAGCAACTCCTCTCTCTGACTGCAGGTCCACTGGCGTGAAGAGCCCAAGGTGCCCAGGTAGTAGTTACAGCGCCCAGTTTAAGGGAGCCCTTACTATATTCATTGGTGGAAGCTTCACTGTACAGGAGCCAGGGCCTCTAACCCTTCAGAGGCTAAGTTTATAGGAAGGAGAAGCACAGAGTCTGCCGATATCTCACTAGCAGTTGGGCTTGAAAGGGCCCATCCACTCCTTTGTTCCCAGATTAGTGTGTTCTAACTATTGGAGACATATCTATCAATTCACAGGAGAACAATGCCTCAACTCCAGGCTGTCGTCTCCAGGCCGACCCAGAGCTGAGCCTTCAGCAGAGCACGCAGTCATTCAGGGAGGCACTAAGAGAGCCTCGTCGATGACTACAGGGTGAGGCCTCCCGTCCAACTGGTTGCTGAGAGCCTCCTTGGCAATGGGTGCCCTCTAGGGAGCATTAACATGAGGCAGAAAAATCCTTTGAGCCCATTTCTGTGAGTTCATCCTTTCACTGTTAACCTGCACTCCCGTCATTTACTCCTGCACAGGAGTCAGCGCACGTCTGCACCTCAGGCCGCTTCTCCTTCTACCCTTAAATAGGGATGTAATGCATCAAAATGTTGTGTTGGCCTTCATGTAAACGAGGCCCTGGTCTTTTCATCCTCCACCAGATTGTCATGGGGAACTCTCCTTGCAGGCTATAGGTACAATTGAGGAAGAACTTCACCAGAGGTGAGCGAGATGAAAATCCAGGCCATTTGGCCACCTGTTTAGATGACTTACCTTTCCTTCTGGACCTGCTAGAGCCTAGTCCTGAAAGTATCGCTTCTCTCGCACGTTGGATCGCTGCTGTTCATGACCAATCCTATGACTCAGTGGCATCGCATGGTCTTTCTTCAAAGGAACCCCGCCTCCTTTTCGATCAATGGGCTCCAGGTTATGAGCAAACACGGCATTTTCCATTGTAGTAGCTCTTACACTCTTGATTTCAAAAAATTAAATGTCAGCTCTCCTTCGATCTCATCATTAGTGATACCATGATCTAATATAGATATCTATGGTTCAAGGCACCCTGATAGCTACTCTAGACTTGCTGTCCATATGGTAATTATGTCCCCTTTGTCTCTCACGACTTAGTAGGCCAGCTGGCATTTGCCGTTACATTGACTCTCATTGACATTAAAGAGTCAATTTCCCCACCATTGAACTCGGCCTTCAGAGGAGCACCACCACTGCACCTCGCAAAGATGCTGGTGCTCTCCCCTCGCACCCAGGGCTTCTCTTTCTGGCTCGATGAAGGGAATGCTCTCTGGGCCATCCCGGGAAGCATAGTCTGGTAGTGGGATCCCAGGTCTCATGACTCTAATATTTGCACGTCTCTGGGCCTTCTATTTCTTTTCTCAATATTGCACCAAAAAATTTCTAGCATCTCAATGTAGACTATTGTCACGAGAATAAGCACCATCTTGCAAGGTACCTGCTGCAAGGAGGTCATTGCTTGGTCTCCAGGCCAAGAGTGGCTGTTCTATTCTGACAAAGAGGAAAAGAGGTGCTTCTACCAGCCAGAGGATTTAGGGAGATTTGGGGGTCTGCGATTTTCAGGCTTGTCCCCCGGCATCGCAAGGTCAAATTCTTTCCCTATCAGAGCCCTGACTCGGACTTGGACGCCTGTGTAGCTGTGCCCTTAGCGTTCTTTTCAGCTTTTCCACCCTTAAAATCAGATCCCGAGCCTAATTTTCAGCATCTGTCTTGTGGCTGTCAAGAGATGGGAGAGTCTTAAAGCTTTCACAAAGCATGCCTTACAGTGGCAAACAGCTTAGCTTCTCTGAGTCGATCATTTGCTTTAAGGCCAGGGGTCCCCAACCCCCGGGCCACGGACCAGGACCAGTCCATAGCCTGTTAGGAGCCAGGCCGCACAGCAGGAGGTGAGCGGCAGGTGAGCGAGTGAAGCTTCATCTGTATCTGCAGCCGCTCCCCAGCACCAGCATCACCGCCTCAGCTCCACCTCAGGTCATCAGGCATTAGATTCTCATAGGAGAATCAGTCCCTGGTGCCAAAAAGGTTGGAGACCACTGCTTTATGCAAAACTTCCAATACTGTCAGAAGACTCCATCTAAGCCCATAATCCTTATGGTTATCATTTTCCCACATCAATTGAGTTCAGCAGCCACTTGACCTCCCCAAAGCCTTGCTTTCCACCTGCATCTCATTCTAATGAGCTGCACGTGAAGCTTTTAGAAATTACAGTGCCACTATATGCCACACAGGACCCTGCTTACCATCCGTACTGGGGCCCCTGTTGCTTCCAGATGGTAAATCCAGTTCCAACTCCCATCCTGAATATTTGCGTTCCAGAGCCTCTCGTAGTGCCAATTGTCCCTGGTTCCTTCGGAGACAGAGCAATGCTTATCAATACTTTCTTAAAGGACACAATCCTAGGGCACGAAAATAAGGAGGAAAGGGAAGTGAGGCGAGGAAGGAGGAGAGCAAACGCAAGGTTGTGTGTTGCCAAGCTGGCCGCATCTACAGAAGAAAACATTGCCAGTTGCTCAGTCATGCCTGTTGGATGTTTCCTGACGTGCTAGATGAAACCACTATGATCCAAGAGCCGATCTCTTATCTTTCATTGGTCAAAATTTGGCCCAGGTTTTAACTCTCCTGAATTTCTGAGTAGAGTTACTTGGCCCTTGTGGGCAGATCCCGGAAGTGAGAGGAGTCATGGTTTAAGGGGACCCATGATGGAGCCAGGTCTTCACCCTAAGAAAGGCTGTGATATTCCATTGTGTTAGGAGGGCCAGGTGACTCTCAAGCAGTATAGGAATTCTGAAGGGCATGATGGATAACGCATGCTTTCCAACATGCAAAACCTGCCCAGGTTCTCCCAAGGCATTGCACCTCTGGTTGGGGATCAGTACTTCTGAATCCCAGGTGAGCAGCTGTGTGATCCTGGGTAAGTCACATCTCCAAATGGGGCAATTACATTTATGTCACAGAGTCGCAAGAATTTAATTAAAATGTAACGTTTAAAAAAAAAGAACATTTTTAAATGGCAAAGAGGTCCATGTATAAACGTCAGGGCCGGCTGTCATATCTAAAATCGAAGCCTTGTACTGAACAAAATAACCTGACTAGCTTAAGCAGAAAGGCATTAAAATGCTCAGGGTTATTTTTACCTCAGCTAACCAATAGGGCTTACTCTTGTGCCTCGTTCTCCTGCATCTATTGGTTAGAAAAAGTCATCTAGGAAGATTCCACACACGCCAACATTTTCTTTCCATCCCTCCTCCCTCCATAGTCCGCTGTTGAGTACCCAGCATCCAGTGCTGTCTGGCCCTTAGTAGGTGCTCACGAAAACTATGTCTGAAATGAATGATGACTGAATGAGTGAATGAATGAACGAATGAACTAGTATCTCCACATCTTTGCCCAAGGGGTTCCCAACACTTGAACTGGGCCCCCCTCCCAGCAGGGCACCTTAGCTTAGAAGCCCTTACTGACCCTGCCTCCTGTCTTCATTCCTCCGTCCCCCACCCCCACCCCCACCCCGTACAGTGCAGGTCCCTTTCTCACACCACAGCTGACAGTGGACAGTGGAATGGCTGATTTTATTATCTGTCTTCCAGATCAGACCCTATGGCCC
>NW_011889000.1:2192852-2196675 GCF_000151845.1 Pteropus vampyrus | reverse complement strand
GTGCATGGCTGTTTCTGGGGAGATGCACGGGGCTCCCTCCGTTAAGTGTGCTTGGCTGTGTCTGGAGGTGTGCATGGGGCCAAGGTATGCACGCAGGATTCTGGGGGTGTGCACCAGGATGGGGTGTGAGTTCTGGGATGCCGGATGCTGCGTGTGTGCACGAAGGGTCATCGAATGTACAAGCTGGAGCGAAGGGTCAGGCTTGGTTTACGAGGGTGCCCCAGGATGTCCGGCATGCCAGCCCAACTCGGACTGCTACATGTGCGCGTGCGCGACCGCGGTGGTGCCCGCGCGGCACCCGCCTGACCCTGGGTTTGCTCCCCTGACAGTTCGCCCCAGAAAGCGGGTGCCGCGGGCCGAGATGCCCCTTCGGGACCTGGTGCTGCGCGGTGGTTGCTGCTGGCCCTCCCTGCTGCTGCACTGCGCCCTCCACCCGCTCTGGGGCTTCGTGCAGGTGAGCGGTGGCCCCGGCTGAGCGGGCTTGGAGACCACCTGGGTAGGACCGGGTTGGGGCGGGCGTGTCACTTCACTCGACTCCAGCTTCCTGCAGCCGCCCCTCTGATTGGTCCCGGGGAGAATTTGGGTAAAGAAAGGATGCTAGAGCCTCCCACACTCTGCCCCCAAGAGATAAGAAGCTCCAGAGGGAGGCTTCGGTCGTGGCCTAAGGCCTTTAGGACAGGGCCTTGGGACAGAAAGGGCTTAGGGAATGCCTTCTTCATGATAACATTCTGTTGCAGGAAAAAAAAAAAACAAAACCATAGAGCTTTTACAAACTTAAAAAGAAAAAACATCCCAAGAATATACATCCTTTACTTCCAACCAGAACCACTAGTAAACTTCAAATTAGCCTTCTTAATTTGGACTTCAACACAAAAGGGCTGTGTTTCTTGTAGGGAGTGGAGTTGGGGTATGGACAGATTGAATGTGGTGACCAACATGGAGAATGTAAGAGAAAATGGTCCATCTGTACGGATTGCCTGAGGTTGCCATCCTCACCCGGGGTCCCCTGGTCCCCAGGACAGAGGCCAGGGGGCCAGCAGCTGGAGTTACCTCTGTTAGGATCAGAGAAAGGATTAGAGAGGATGGTTCCTAGCACCTCCCAGAATGTACAAGGTCAGTGGGACAGTGGAGTGGTGAAGAGGTGGACTTTGGTGTCAGCTCTGGGTTTTGAGCCCCAGCTCTGCCCCTTATTAGCTGGGCAACTTTAAGCTGTGCCCTTAACCTCTCTGGGCTTTGGTTTCTTCTTCCTCACTGTGCTTTATAAGTAGTTGATGAGATAAAGCAAGTAAAGATTACTCAGCACAGTGCCCAGGCCATAATAAACCCTAACTGGTAGCTGCTGCTGCCATGATCAGTGTTAGTAATAGCAATGCCGCTCTTTTGTCTGGCTGGCCAGGTGCTCTTACATCATCTGTTCAACGTTTTCGAATTGTTAGTGGTTCAGCAGGTGCTGGAGGACGTTTTTACTGTTTGGGGCATTGCAATACTCTGGGTATTTGCGGCTTCATGTTCTCCTGGTGGCATTTTGGGGACTGGGGATTATTCATGGTTATCTGAGTAGGAGATGACACTCCGAAGGAGAAAGGACAGGATGAGACTGCTTGCCAGTCTGCTGTGGTCCATGAGCCAATCCCAAGTGATGGGGCCCTTCTGGGAACCAGCTCGGCCAGTCCTGCTTGGGTGGTGGTCTTGGTGGCCACGGGGAGAGAACCAGGGGCTCTAATGCTGGATGGAGCATGCTGGCCGAATGGGTGGGCTGGCCAGGGTACACCCCCCACCCCCAGCACCAGGCCTGTCTTCTCTCTTCTCTGGCTTGCCTCTGTCTCACAATTGTTTTCCTTTCTGAATTGACAGCTTTGTTTAATGTGTGAAACAACAGTTATTAAACTCAGCTGTGCCTCCTCAGGATGCAGGATTTTATCACTTCTAAACACTCGGGCAGTTTGGGACCAGCTTCCCTCGTTCAACTTTTAGTTGAACCTCAGATGTTAAGTTGATTTCATTTTTATATTCATTTGTTTACAGTTTTTCATAAGACTTTTTACTAGGGTAGAGCACAACAGAGATGTCCATCTCTGAGATTAGAATTCCACCGTGTGAACCAGCAGGATTGAAACAGGAGACCCACCACCTCCCCACCACCACCAAAAGAAATAATTTTATGAGAGCAGCTCGGTTTTTTAACAGTGTCCTTCAGCCAGGCAGTACTCACACAAGTGTGTCCTTACTTGCGTGTGTGTGTGTGCTGCTGTTATGCAATGCAAATCAATATTTGTGCAAATCAATTTGAAAAGGAATCCTCTAGACACGTAGAATGGGTAAAATCTTGGCTGGAGGCTCTGGAAAAATTAGTCCACGAATGATAAGGACTGAGAATCCAAGGGAAAAGGGCGTTGGAATGGCTGGTGGATCATCTGGTTTTTAAGCAAAACAGCTGAATCCGAGGAGACAGACAGAAGAGGAAAGATGGGAGTGTTCGAAGCCACGCGTTTCCCTTTACGTGGAGAGTAAAACCTGTCAGGTCACAGGGGCTTCTCCAATACAGAGAAGGAACTCAGAGCGATCTGCGCTTTCAGGAGCGTTTTGCCAGAAGAATCCCCCAAAGCCGTAAATATTTGAAAGGGTGAGACCAACATAACAAAGTCCCATAATTAATAGGATAATTGGTGAAGCAAGAGACCTGGGGTCTCCAAAGCAGCAGCTTCCTACCCTGACATTAGCCCAAAGCCTCTGGCTGCTGCTGAGATGATAAGAAACTTAATCATTAAAGTCAGATGACATTTAAATTGCCGCAAGGTTGGTGGGGGCACTGTTAGCCTCCCCCCTTTTCTCTTTAATGTGTCTGGAATTGAGCTTTTGAGCTTTTGTGATTTAGGGTTCTTCTAAGTTCACTTCCAGATGATTCCTTTTTTGCAAGCGAAGAGGATGACAGGCTGGCAAATTTATTAGGTGTGACGGGAGTGTGTCTCATCAAGTTACTGTGGTGCTGGCCTGTCTCCATAAAAGATGCCAGAAGCCATCATCTCTGTGGGCGTCCTAAAGCCATTGTCAGGGAGACAGACTCTGATCCGGGCCTCTGAGTCCTTACGTGCTGACAAGGTGCCACCCCAGACCCAAACGATGCTGACCTGCCCCTCTGGCCGGTCACTACAGCTTTGCTTATTTACTCGGCAGCATTTATTGGGCACCTACTGTTTGCCAGGCCCTGTGTTAAGTGCGAGGGACTTGGTGGTCTCTGCCCTCGTTGCATTGACAAGCTAGCACTAGAGAGATAATTAAATGAGTAATTATCGAGAGCGCTCAGCAGGAGCAAATAGCTTAGAGATGAGACCTGGTGGAAATGACAGAGAAGTCTCACAGGTATAGTGCTTCAGCTAAGATGTGAGCAAGAAGAAGTCAGGAGCCAGGGTGCAAATGTGAGTGGAGTGTCCAGGCGGAAGGAATAGCTCCGAGGCCGGAGCGGAGACGCCAAGGCCCCTGTTGTAAGCCACTAACATCATGTCTTGCAGTTCAGACTTGATCCTGAGAGCTATGAGGACTGTCAAAGGTTTTAAGCCAGAGATGACACAATTTCAGATGGGTGTTTTAGAAATCTCAGTCTAGCTCCAGCAGGAAATATGGATTCTGAGAGGGGGCCAAGGTATGGGACAAAGGGGCTGGTGAGAGTAACGTTGCTAGAGTCAGCAAGTAAAAATACAGGACATCCAGCTAAATCTGAATTTCAAATAAATAGCAAGTTGTTCTTTAGCATAAGTATATCCATACAATACTTGGGACATACTTATACTAAAAAATTAGTTGTTTATCTAAAATTTGACAGGGC
>NW_011889000.1:2187847-2191678 GCF_000151845.1 Pteropus vampyrus | reverse complement strand
TGGTGATGGTTGGTTAAACAGTCGTGCCGGCTCCCTTTTGAGTGGAGCCATCACAGGAGAGACTGTCGATTTCTTAAACGCAGTTCACTCCTTTGCTTCCTCCCCCTTCCGCCTTGAAACTTGGCCCCGGTCTCTTTGCCTATAATTTCATCGCATTAAACTCTCTTAGACCTCTGTGCCCTTACATCCTCTCGCAAAAATAGGTCATCGTATCAGGCCAGGTTAAACAAACGTGCTGCTCTTGAACTCTCTCGTGTAAATCGCACCTTGGGAAGTGCGACAGTAATTGCCTTGGCAATGGCATTGCTTGAGGTTCGCACACTTGGTCGAGTTTAGTGGAGAAGCGATCTCAGAGGCCGGCCATTGGGAGAATGGAGCTTCTGAGCAATCCCCACAGTCTTAGAAGGTCCGAATCCAAAGGGCAGGCCGGGTGATGGTGGCAGAGCCGACAATTGCTCTGGTGGAGGAGCCAGTGGATTTGCCACTGACGTGTAAAGAGTTAATCGTCTCCGTAAAATCATTGAGAAAAGTCCCACCATCTGAGGTTATGCTCTTCCCAGTGGGAGATCAGATTGCCTTTCAGAGTCTGAAACAGTCAATGGTCCTTTGAAAACGCTAAAAGGTGGTGAGCAGGAGCTTCTTGGCCTCGCAAGGCTGTAAATCAGTTCACCTCCCGCTGTCATCCCAGGGGCCATTACCCAGCCTGTTCACATCTGCCAGGGGAGCATCTGAGCCCTGAGGGCCCTCTCCGCCAGGCCTGGGACACTGTGCAGCAAAGGGACTGCACTGGCCTTTAAAGGCAGGTCACATGGGGCTAGTCGAGGGGAAATTGGGGTTCTGGGTTTCTACTCACTAAAATGACAGCCAGAGAAATTAACCGCAGGCGTCACTGAGGTGGGGGGGCGGTGACCGCCAAGCCTTTCCTTCGTGCCCTTAAATCAGCTTGCTCCCTAAGATGGGCACAAAACGCTAGACTCGAGGATTTATGACAGTCTGCCTTAGGGAGGGACACTGGCAGTCGGGCTAACCCAGTCTAAACGCTGGCCATACATTAGAAGTTTAACCCGGGAAACTGAAACGCCATGCTCGTTGTGCCCGGCTGCACCTGCAGCAATTCTGATTTAGTTGGTCATGGGGAAGGCTCCGGCATGAATATTTTTTAGAGCTGCCTGGAGAGTCTGATGCGCAGTCAGGGCTGGGAACTGTGGGTCGAGCACGACCCACTCCTGCTACTCTTCCTTGTTTACAGGTGAGGAAACCGAGGCTGGTATTGAAAAAACACCAAACCAGGTTTCAAGGGGCGTGGATTCTGGTCCAGTTTTTAATATTCATTTGTTTGTTCATTCATTAATTCACCAAATATTTCTTGAATGCCAGGCATTCCCTTGAGTGCTAGGTTATGATAGTGAGAGGAAAAATAAAAGGCCTGGCCCCTGCCCCGTAGAGCAGCGGTCCCCAGCCTTTTTGGCACCAGGGACCGGTGCTCCTATGAGAATCTAATGCCCGATGATCTGAGGCGGAGCTGAGGCGGTGATGCTGATGCTGGGGAGCGGCTACTGATACAGATGAAGCTTTGCTCACTCGCAGCTCACCCCCTGCTGTGCGGCCCGGTTCCTAACGGGCCATGGGCCAGTACCAGTTCACGGCCCAGGGATTGGGGACCCCTGCCATAGAGCCTATAGTCCAATGGCGAAGATGGGTAGGAACCAGGTGATTACTCAAATGTAGATTTCTTCTCCACAGAGTGAAACCTGGTGCCAAAAGAGCCTATTAAAAGTAGATCTGACCTGATCAGGGAGGTCAGAGGTATTTCTCTGAGGAGATGACAGACAAGCTGAGTAACGGGCCAGCAGGGGGGAAAGGGTGGGAGGACATTCTGGGCCACTGGAACAGCAGACACAAAGGGAGGGAGCATGGCGTGAGCTGGGGTTGGAGACATTGTCACGGGCCCCCGTGCAGGACTCAGTGGCCATGGGGTCCCCTGAGCTGTGGGCAGGCATTCGGGCGTTGTTTGAGGGATGCAGGTGATCTGGCCGCGTGTTTAACACAAGGCCACTTGGGCTCCCCTTGGTCACGTGGGACGCCTGAGCTGGGTAAGGTTCCTCTTGCAAGGTGGGGGACTTCGGCCATCCCGGGAAGGCCGTCGGGAGCTGTGGATGGAGAGAAGGCGAAGGCTTGGCCTTGTAACATAGTGAAGAAGGCTGAGGAGTTTGGGTCTGGTTACTGAAGAGGTAAAATCAGTCTCCTGTCACCATCCGGTTGTGAGAAGCTTGGGCAGCCACTTCTCCTGGGCCTCAGTTTCCTCATCCGTGTGATGGGGAGATTCTCAGAGTTAACCTTCAAGTTCTTGTCTGCCTCTCTTTAATATTGAAGTCACTATGATAGTCCCATAGCTGGTCCCTGGCAGAGCTGAAAATAAAACCTTGGTCTCCCAACACGCCAGAGCAGCCTCCCACAACGTCATTTTCCTTGAGCCAACCCAATTTCTGTCTGTGCTTCCTGCTGCTGTCTGGGGGAAGAACCCCAAGTTCTAGCCAGGCAGGAAGTGGGTGCGGTGGGCCTGTTTCAGCTCCCAATTGCCTCATTGTCTTCTCTTGGGCGCATGTGCCCATTTCTGCAGGTGACGCATGGAGAGCCCCAGAAGTCCTGCTCCAAGGTGACTGACAGCTGTCAACACATCTGCCAGTGCCGGCCCCCTCCCCCACTGCCCCCCCCACCGCCACCCCCACCGCCTCCCAGACTGCTCTCCGCCCCAGGTGAGTAAAGGCTCACTCTGTTTCCGGTTTCACTCTGTGTTCTCCGGGCCCAGAAGGAACCCGTGAGCATGGCAGAGGGCAGCCTCGCTCCCTTTGTAATTTTCCACTGGCCGAGCAGGAGGGGAGCCAAGGCCCAACTTTCCCCTGCTGTCTGCAGAACGCCTTTCCCGCAGAATGCTCCTGCGAGATGGAGAACGATGCTTCTCCATCAGTTAATCAGATAAAAGTCAATCTCCATTTGATGAGTGACTCGGCCTGGATCGCTCTGAAGGCCAGACCTTCAGACAGGGGCGGGCACTGGGCGCTGGTCTTGTATACCCCTGCCACGCACATGGTTTCATTTTTCGATTTTAATTCAGGTTAAAGGAGGCAGTTAGTATAAAAACGAAGTGGAGGCTCTGGGAGCAAAGTTACACGGTTGCCTTTCGGCCGTTTGCAGAGAACTCAGCTAACCACCCTCTACCCCTCACTTGTTTGCCGTGACTTCATCTATGAACAATTCAATTGCCTGGCCATTCAAACAAAGGAGAGTTTCTTTAGCCAGAAATGGCCTCCATTCTGACCTCTACGGGTTAAGTTCCCTGCTGACAATTGCTGGTTGATAAGATCTCCAACAAGAGGTTTTATAATTTGGATCAATCACTCACATTTCGGCCTGTGGAATGCCCATGATCACGTGTGGATCTCTCCATTAAACACATTTCCATTGAGTTATTTGGGGTCATATTTTAAATAACCTTGACGACGCTCGCTCTCTGGTCGGCTGTGTTTCTGGGCTCTCGGTGTCCAGGCGGTGATGCAATGTTCTCGGGGATCTGTGCAGGTCATGTGCATTTCTGCATTTTGTCTGCTAGGCTACCTGTTTTCGTTCTTACTGACATCTGTGGCCTGGCGCTTCTCGGAGTGGGGTCCTCGATATCGCCTGAAGCATTTGTTTTAAAAGTGCAGCTTCGGGGGCCCACTTCAGACGCACCCAGTCAGACTTTGGGGTGGAGCTTAGGAATTGGCTTTATAACAAGTTCTGAGGTGATTCAAACGCAAGGTAAAGAACCTCAGCCTGCCAGGTGCTCTGCTC
>NW_011889000.1:2183536-2185377 GCF_000151845.1 Pteropus vampyrus | reverse complement strand
CAGGAGGAGATTCTCACTCGGGGTCTTTCATGTGATTGTCATCAGTTGGCCACGGCCAGAGCCATCCTGAAGGCTTCCTTGTTCGTGTCTGGTGGTTGGGGCTGGCTGTCGGGTGAGTCCCCAGCTGGGCCTGTCTGGCAGAACACCTACCTGCGGTGCCTCCCTGTGGCCAAGGCTTCCTCGCAGCATGGCGGCTGCGTTCCCAGCTTGAGAAGCAGCGTCACTGCCGCCGCATTCTGTTCCTTGGAATCAAGCGACCAAGGCTGCTCACTTGATTCAAGGAGCGGGGAATTCGATTCCGCTTCTGGATAGAGACGCGTCAGAGAATTTACGTACCTTTCAAAATGGACAGACATGCACACACCCTTTGGACTTTTCTTTTTCCTTTATAGCAGTCATCCCACCCTTTAAATATCTAATTAATTATTGACTAATGATCCTTTGTTAGTTACAGATCATTGCTGTGTGTCTGCTGTGTCCGCTGATAGCCCCAGCTCCTTAGCACATGCTCCTTAGCACATGCCCAGCACATCATGGATCCTCAGTAGCTACTAATTCATTTCTTTAGCGAAGATTTTTGACTGTCTTCCGTTGTCAGACACTGTGCTAGGTTCTGGGAAGGCAGTGGTGAGCAGGACAGAAGGGTCTCTGCAGTGATGGAGAGGAGGTGGAGATGTTGTTAGGTTTTGTGGGATGAACGAGCAGATGTCACGAACAGTGCTCCCTCCGCGGTCCTCTCAGGATGTTTGTGAGCTCACCGACGGGCTGACGAAGCAGACCCCAGTGGTGCCTGGAAAGGCTTAGCAGTGGCTCGAATGTCCCCCAGCATGTTTTAGCAACTGCCATTTCTTAAGGACACAATCTCGGAGACTTCCCGGAGGTTCTGATCGCTGGTGCTAACCAGATTTTCTTCTGGGTCGTCACAAGTTTGAGGGAAGCAGCAGAGGAGGTTCTCAGAAGCCTCTAAAGCTGAGGGTGATGGAGCAGGTGAGGCCAACCCTGGGGACCTGTCTTCCCCGAAGGGTGCCGGGCTGCTTATGAAAAGTGAATACCACAGAGCCGTCCTTGCCCAGAGCCAGCCTGTGATGAGGGACTGTGGGCGTCAAACGTGGGCCGTGTCACTTTTGAACATCTCTTGCTTCATGGGCTGTGGTAGTGCCAGGATGGTCCTCACTGTCACCATTGATTTGGACTCGGGGGGTATTGGATATTCATCATTTTCAGAAGGCAGAGCTAATGTCCTATTATCTTTGAGCCATTTGCTTGGTCTGCAAATAGGAGAACGCTGAGTCTGGTCTTGGCCTGGCTCTCCCCAGCTGGGTGCTGGGTGCTCAGCCTCTATGAGCTTTTGTTTTCTTGTCTGCACATAAGGGATGATGATCCTTTTGAAGGTGGTTGTGAGGGCAGAGTATACGTGAGGGCCAGCCCAGTGCCCGCTACATTCCCACTCAGTAAGCGGGCTCTCCTGTCAATACAGTCCTTGCTTGACTAAATCTCTTACCCAAACTGATCTCAGCTCCCCCATCCATAGAAAGGGCTGGCTCCGCCTTGAATTTCACTCTATACTGAGCACAGTGCGCTTGTGAGAGAAAGTCTTGTCCCCAGATTTGAGCGTCTGCCATTGTGAGAATTTTAATAGTTGCTGGCTTCCTTGTAAAAAGTGACTTTAAGTACCGATTTTTCCTTGCCCGATTCCATAAATGGAATTGTTTGTCTTCCATTTATTTGTTTGTATCCAGCAAATAAAAGATTACAGATTTAGGTGGACTTTACTCAACAAACCTTTATTCATCGATTTATTGAACAAACATTTGCCAAGAGGTTGTGGGGTGGCAGGTCCC
>NW_011889000.1:2177537-2182546 GCF_000151845.1 Pteropus vampyrus | reverse complement strand
CACGTCCCCCTCGTCCAGTTCCTGCGACCACTAATCTCCTTCCTGTCCCTGTGAACTTGCTCTTCTGGACATTTCACATAAACCTGGGTGTTTTCTGGCCGCCTGAGCCTCAGTTTCCTCATCTCCTAGTGGGAGCGAAGCCTCCTTCCTCAGGGTTGAGAGGCGGAAGGCAGAGGCGTGTGCAGAGCTGGCCACTGCCCTGCACAGAGCGGGCGCTGGGAGGACGTGGCCCCATCATGGAAGGCGACCCTGGCTAAAAGGCTTCACCTGCTGCACTGTGATCGAGGGCTGGTTTTGGCACCTTGTAACTCTGGCCTTGTGTGGATGTCATTTCCCTCCTAGGGCTGTTGAGAGGATCAGGCGGGTTCACAGGTGACAGTGCGGCTGCCATATCATTACAGAACTCATCCAGGATGTCTCGCTTGTGTCCGGGACAAAGCAGTCGTTCTGACCTATTAAGTTTCTGATCCCACCCCTGAGGACCGGGATTGTTGATTCATCTTTGTCCCCTGAGACAGCCCACAGCGTGACACATGGAAAGTTCCTACTAAGTGTCTGGACAAATGAATGCATGAGTAACCAGACAGGGAAGACTGAAGATAAACTCTCCAGGAGAAAGCGGTAGGGAGGGGACCCACTTTTTTTTAAGAGACTGCCATTTGCAGAACACACAAGAATTGCAGGATACACACCGCACCACGAGGTCCCAAGTGGAGGCCGGGAGGAGGACCTGACCCAAAGCAGGTGTCCTGCAGGAGGCATGGCTGAGCTGGGGAGAAACGATGCTCCTGGTGAGGGCTGGGAGTGGAGGTGGGGACGGGGGCATGGCAGGGGAAAGGACTGGAGGCCGCTGGCACCCTGTCCATCCGCCCCAGGACTGGAAGTGCACAGGACGCACGGGAAGATCGGCCAGAGCGGGGAGGGCCCAGCAGGAATCTTGGACATATCACTGGGCAGTGGAGGGTCTGAGCGGAGAGCTAAGTTGCCTTTAGACAGCCCTGGCTGGGGCTGGAGTGGTGGAACACTAAATGCAGAGATCAGCGGGGAGGGGGGCCCAGGAAGAGACTGGTGCCTTGAGCCAGGCAGTGGCTGTGAGCAAGGGGGACAGGGGCTCAAGACCAACCGCTGTCGGGGGCTGAGGAACAGGAAGACTGCCAGCTGGCACTGTCTGATTGGCTGCCTCTTGTGGAGCCAGGACATGGAGGGAGTGTGATGGGCTCAGGAGTCCCAGGTTTTGTCACATAGCATGGAAGGTGCCATGAGATGTGCCATGAGACAGCAGGGGAGGCATCGGCTTGTGGATCTGGAGTTTAAGGGCAGAGGCTTGAGCTGGCCCTAAAGATAGTGGGTGGGGGAACCAGTAGCATTGGCGCCAAAGGCCCTAGAGATCACCCAGGGAAAGCGTGGGGAGTACACAGCCTGGGGCTCAGGGGGAAGAGGAGCCTGAGAAAGGCAGACAGAGGGGAGGGAGGAAAACCAAGTGGGGGGGCCCTGGGAGGCAAGAGAAGGAGCCGAGGACTGTGGGGAGTTCCCGAGATCAGCACCAGGCGCTGGTATCCACCCTCCCGTATCCATTGACCTGCTCCTCCCGGGGTGGAGAAGAAGGAAGGAGGAGGAAGCCTGAAGAGTGAAAACAAAAACATGATTCCCACTTAGGGACCATGGGAAGTCAGGGGGTGATCTAAAGCGGTATAATCCCGGGAGGCTGCAGGGAGGAGGCAGAACTCACTGTGCAACCGGAAGGTGGGGAGATGCAGTCGGCCTTAGGGAGATGGGGAGAGATGCAGTCGGCCTTAGGGAGGGCCAGGAGCAAGGTAAGGCACCTAGCGTGGATGTGGCTGGAAACAACCAAGGTCTGCCAGTGGACAGCCTGGTCAGCGTTGTCACAGTAGTGTGCTGATGGGGGCTCAGAGGCGGAGTCCCCAGGTCACTGGGAGCTGCGGCCGGGGGAGACAATGGCAGGCAGATCTTTGTTCATTCAAACCTTTCTTGAGCATATGTACATTTTGGGAGCTTGGGGTACACCGTGAAACAAAATAGACGCAGAGCTGGTATTCTGGTGGGAGAAAGAGGCCAGAAAACAGTAAAGCTGATAAGCCCGTGAGGTGCATAGTTTGCTGGAAGTGGTAAGTGCTGTGAGAAAAGGAAGTGGACCAGAGCTCACTGGGGCTGGGCCAGGAGGCAATCAGAAAAGACATCGCTGGAGCAAAGGCTTGCAGGAGATGAGAGAGCCAGGCACACTGGTACCTGGGGAGAGCGCAGCCAGGCTGAGGACTGGGACGGGAGCTCGCCTGGGGGTTTGAGGGGTAGCCAGGGGCGAGTGTGGCCGGAGCAGAGTCGGGGGAGGGTAGGAAATGAGACTGGGAGATGCAGGGAAGCCCACTGTGAGTGTGTCGTCTGTACTCGACGTCAAGTGGGAGGCCGTGCAGGGCTTAGAGCTGAGAGGAGCATCATCTGACTTGCTCCTAATCACTGGCTGCTATGTAGACCCAACCATGGAGGTCAGGGCAGAAGCAGAGAGCAGTTAGGAGCCTGTAGCAGTAATCCAGGCAAGAGGTGACAGCCACTGGGAGCAGGTGGCCTCAGCGGGATGGTGAAATGGTCAGACTCCTGATGGGAGCCCACCGCACTCCTGATAAGCTGGGTTCCGACGGTGGTATGCTGAGGGACCAGGACAGGGGTCAGAGAGGGACAGCTAGACCCTGCAGTTGCTCCAAAGCAAGCAGCAATAATGGGGGTCTTCCAGGGATGGTGGGACCCCCAGACAGAGCCATTTGGTTGCCTGTCCCAGCCGGCCCTTCGATGACCACTCTGACTCAAGCCAGGCACTGATGAAGGGCTGATGTTGGCATAATTAGAGGGGGAAATGCTTTCTGCATCTGCCGGGTGGGTGATGGATGTCCCTTACCCAGAGTCCTTCACCACGGTCGCAGCGCTGTGACCAGGCTGTGCAGCCTGGCTCTGCCCCGCCGCCCTCCTGTGGGGGCCGCGGTACTGGTGTTCCCGCAGCTGCCTGCCAGCCATCCTCTGGGGCCCAGGCCGGGCCCAGGACAGAGGCCCATTGTGGAGCGACCCTCCTGGGAGGTCGTTTCTGTGGCTACGGTAAGAAACATGGTGATAGTTTCTGCGAAGTCAATCGATGCTGACAAATGAAATAGAAGAGAATAAAGACGCTAAATATATGCTCAGAAGCAAGAAGTCACTCTTGGTTTCTGCTTTAAAAAAAAGTTCACAGCCCAAAACTCTTCCAACTTTGTTAGCCAAGAACCAAATGAAACCAGAATCGGGTTCACAGCAGGCGTCCAAGAGGTCCTTTCACTCACTCACTCAACACACGACTGAACACACTCTGCGCCAGATGCTGTGGTGGGAGCTGGGGATGTGGGGTACAGTGGTGATTACAGGGCAGCAGTGGAGACTAAGGAGAGAGAGCCCGCCTTGGGCAGGGGGCCAGGGCAGGCCTCTCAAGCTGCCTGACGCTTGAAGGAGAAGGAAGTAGCATTGTGAAGACTAGGCAGAGGGAACAGTATGTGCAAAGTCCCTGCGGTGGGAGCAACTCCCAGGATGTGCTGGGGAGAATGATCGGGGGGACAGTGATGTGAAATGAGCCTGGGGAGGTCGGTACCACCTTACGCAAGGCCCTGTAAACTGCACTTTACGTAGTAAAGCGCTGGATTTTTTTTCCAGAGTGCCATGGGAAGCCATCAAAGAGGTTTGGACCATGGAGAGGACACTCACAGATTTGCTCTTAAGACACTGGCGGCCGAGTAGAAAATGGGTTGGAGGAGCAAAAGGGTTGTGGAGAGCACCAGTCAGGATGCTCCGGCAGGTGTCCAGGAGATAGAAGATGGGGCCTGGACCGTGGCTGTGCCTGAGAGGAGAGAGAGGCGGACAGATCTCTGATGCAGCTTGGAGACAGAGCCAGAAGGATGGGATGGAGGCAGGGAGGGACAGGCAGCAGTCAGAGGGTAGAGATGTGAAGACGAGGAATTGATGCCAACCAGCGTCTGCCAAGAGTACGGTGGCCCCGGGACCGTCTGCTGAGCACAAACGTTGATTTACTCAGCTACTGTGTAGTGAGCACCGCTGATGTACGGGGCTTAAGAAATTTTAAATCCCAATTGTGCCAGAAATGCCAAGTTACCTTGATATTTAGAGAATCGCTTTCTTCTTTCAAATGGATCCTCTTTCTCCTTCTGCGCCCTCGTACTTCAAGTACGTACTTTGCCAGGTTCGGATGCATCTGCCCCACCCAACACGCACACACGCACACGCACGCGAACACGAGCACACACACGCACACACACGAACACACACGCACGCGCACACACACGAACACGCACACACACACGAACATGAACACACACACACTGATACTGCCCCGCCCTCCCTCACGCTCTCCCTCTCTCACCTTGAGCTGACTCTTGTCCTACCCGTGTTCTCAGTCAGGGGTAAAAAAACACGTTAGGAAATGTGGAAGTGTTCATTTTTCGGTTGCCACAGTGACTGGGAGTATGGGTGCTATTGGCATTTAGTGGGAAGGGGCCAGGGATGATAAATGTCATCCAAGGGACGGTCCCTTTCCTGAATACAACAGGGATCCTGCTGTGATACCGCACGGCCAGGGAGCCTTGTTTTGGAGCAGCCGGATTTCCAGTTCTAACCTGGTGTCCCAGATTTCCGCGTCTCAAGGAGAGCTGATTCTCTCCTCTTCTGGAAATCTCAGCGACCCCCACTGCTACCGTGGACGACAGTTCCTCTTTCGATGAGTCTGTCGCACTCCTGTCTGATAGCTCGAGGCTAGTCCACATTCATTTATCAACCACTTACAAACACCCGCCCAGCAACAGATATGCAGAGTATGCACGACAGGGTCCGGGGCCTCCGGGTCAGCATTGCTGAATGGCCCCCGGGGGCTTTGATGACCCCACTAACTTCCAGGCCCCGGGGAGGCAGAGAATGGATCCCCTTCACCCCACAGGGCACACACAGTGCCTTGCTCATGGAAC
>NW_011889000.1:2169434-2176426 GCF_000151845.1 Pteropus vampyrus | reverse complement strand
GCCAAAATAGGGAGCAAACAATGTAGGGGAAAAGTTGGGTTTTATTCCACCTTTGGTAAGAAGCCTTTGAAGGGTGTCGAGCAGGAGTGTAATATGATTCGATTTACATTTCACAAGAAAGCCCCTGGCCGTGATGTGGAGAATGGATTGGGGTAAGGGACAGACTAGTTAGAATGCTGTCGAAAGCCCCTGGCCGTGATGTGGAGAATGGATTGGGGTAAGGGACAGACTAGTTAGAATGCTGTCATAATGGGTGCACGTGAGGGCAGAAGGGACCCCAGAGGCCAAACTTGAAGGAACACTTGCTGTACTGTTGAATGGAGGGAGGGGAGAGGGAGAGGGTTCTCAGGAAAGACCTCCAAGTTTTTTAACTGAGCACCTGGGTCGAATGGGTGACTGGGAGAGGAGGGGGCTGAGGGGTGATCGAAGCAGTGTGGTTTCGGACTCGTGACATCTGAGCTGGCCTGTGGACCATCCACATGGAGAGACTGAGTCAAAGTTGAATGTTTGAGTCAGGAGCTTGAAGGAGATGCTGGAGCTAAAGCAATAAATATGGGTATCGTTAGCATCTGGCTGGTATTTGAAGCCATGGGATGGGATTGATCTTTTGGGGTTGGCGGGGGGCAAGAACAGAGGCTGTGGGGCCTTCCGCCACCCACCTAGGGGTAAGAAGCTGAGGCAACCAAGGAGAGGCTGACTGCAGCCTCAGGACCTAAGAACCCTACACTTTTCTTTCTGTTTTTCAAGAGGACAGCTTCCTTTCCCTCCTCTATCCCCAAAGAGATAGATTTGGGCTCTTTTCCTGGTTCACAGAAGATGCCTTCTTGCTGTGTCCTCGCGTGGAGGAAGGGATGAGAGGTCTCACTGGGATCCCTTTTATAAGGGCGCTAATCCCATTCATGAGGGCTCCACCCTCATGACCTCATCACTTCCCACAAAGACACCACCTCCTAAGACCATCACACTGGGGGATAGCGTTCAACATATGGATTTTGGTGTTGAGGGTCACAAACATTCAGCCCATAACAGGTGCTCTCACTTGGAATGTACATGAACACAGACAGGCCTGCCATCTGAAAGGAAACACCAGAAATCTGTGACAGCGCTGGTTTCCTCTGGGGAAGGGAACTGGGTACCTGGCCTCAGCCTCAGGCTTCCACTTCCTTTTACCGGCCAGCTTCTGGATGTCTGGAGGACCTTCGGGGTTACTTTTTACACATTATGGTTCAGGAGAGCCCCTGGAATTGGGAAGTGTCAGAGCCAGGTGAGGGGCTGAGGCAGAGCTGGCGGAGCCTCCCTCAGGGCCTCGGTCCATGGCCTTTGTTTCTGGAAACTTCTATTGTCTAAAGCAGGTGGGCGTGGCTGGTTCCTGAAGTGTCACCCTGTCTGTATGAGGCAGTCTTCACCTCTGGGGCCCCCTTAATGTCCCTGTCAAAGGAAGATGATGAGACAGTCGATTACGGTGACTCGTGTGGCCAGCTGTCATGAAAAATAACAGGTAGCAGTGGCTGGGTTGCTGAGGTGTCCAACGTCCACAGGCTTTTGGAAGAATGACTATTGGAATGAAAATGGGAGACTTCATCCTGAACGTGATATAGAAAATTACTCCCCGATTTCTCCCTTGCTGAGAATTATCAGCCCTTTCCCCCTAACTGCTGGAACCCAAGGTGGGCACGAAGCAAACTTCGAACCCCCAGGTCTTGCTTCCTTCTCACGAACTCTCCCACGGATTAAGTGCTGCCCGCTACCCTCAAGAGTCGTAGATATTCCTCGTGGAAACCACAGGGTGGAGGCCATGGCAGAATCTGTTCTTCCAGCTGGACCAAGGCACCCTGCCACTAAACGCCATTGACATTGATCTTTGCCTAATTTGCAGTAGGATGCGGCAGAAAGAAAAAGGACCGAAGCCTCGCCCTGTCCTGGAACCCCGGCTCCAGCATTGGCACCTCTCGCTGAGCTCGTTCTCACTTCTGTAAATGGGGACAGTGACACCCACGTCTCCTGAATCGAATCGAATGATTTAAATTAGCACCCGCGTCATGGTGCTCAACAAATGCTTAGCCAAGGTGGCTACTGTTATTATTCTTTATTAAGCTCAATGAAATTTTTTTAATATAAAGATATTCCTTTATAAAATTTTCTGAAACTTTAGGCGTTTGCTCATCTGCTCGA
Source organism: Pteropus vampyrus (assembly GCF_000151845.1). Lineage (NCBI taxonomy): Eukaryota > Metazoa > Chordata > Mammalia > Chiroptera > Pteropodidae > Pteropus > Pteropus vampyrus. Next base: position 2,174,254 of record NW_011889000.1, on the reverse strand, counting down.
AGATGACAAATAAGAAACACTAGCGAAGGCTCCGAAACCACCTGGCAGGCCCAGTACAGAACGTCCATGAACATGGGTGGTAGTGGCCATGATCTTGTGTAGATGGCGATTGTAGCATCTTTTTCCAGTGGGAAAGACGTTCCTAATTCACATGGGATTTAATGCATCTTGGTCTGCGACCTTGAGCAGCTCACCCAGAGCAGGTCAGAGAAGTTCTGCTCCACTGTGCCCTCCAGTTGTCAGGGGGTCTGGTTAGGCAAGGGTCAGTCTGGAACCCCTATTGTTAGGCCTTTCTTCTGGAAAAGATGACCAAGTTCTGCCAGGTGGGTCAGGCAGGAATGTCCATTGGTTTATATCCTTTCCTCCACCAGAGAAAACCAAGACAATATGAGCCGTGCCTGTTCCTAGCTCCCAAGTTTCTCTGTCACCCTTGCCAGCAATCAGAGAAGGCCAAAGGCCACCACTTCCTGGAAGAGATGTTGGCCTGCCCTTGGCCCTCTGGAAAATGAATGGGCTCCTTGTTTTCAGATTTAGAATGAATTGGACTGTGGGTGGCAAAGTCACATTGTCTCCTGCCTTGGCAGGGAGAATTGTGGGTGCCTTGGAAGAGTGCATTCGCCTCTTCTTGGACACTTACAGGCAGTGCCACTGCTCAACCTCTGAGTAGCCCAGGGTCACCGCGGAGGCAGTTGGCTTGGAATCTTAGGTTCCTGCTGGAAGGCCATCGAGCTTAACCCTTCCATGGGCTGGGACTGGTGTGGTACACTTGTCTGTGCTGTGCCATGTTGGAGGCCTCCATCTCTGCACCAAGCATAGGAGCCAGGGAAGAGCCCTGGAGACCTTCCAGCTCCTGGTTTTCAATTGGTAGATTTTGTTCCCCAGGGAACATTTGGTCGGAGGGCCGCTACTGGCATCTAGTAGGTAGAGGCTGGGGATGCACAGGACAGACCCCCACAGCAAAGAATGATCTGGCCCAAACTGTCAGTAGTGGTCACGACTCCCATCTGGCAGATGGGCATTGGAGGTCCAGATTGATGAAGTGCTTGGAGAAGTTCAAAGGGTTTCCAGTGCAATGCCAGGGGCTGGGTTGTGTTGCCTTAATCTTTAGACTGAGCTGCTTTTCCAGAAAGAATGAAGTTAACCAGGCAGGAGCTGGTTGCCAAGTCGAGACCTGGCAGTCTCGGTATGCCCATCCTTCGGACAGAAGTTAATCATGGGTAGCAGTAGCGGGGTTCCCGTGGGCCACAGGCAGTGGCACAACCGCTCATCCCTGAGGGTGGAGCCACGGGGCAGCCTTCTGCTCCGTTATTATCTCGAAGGCAAAAGGACCACCTTTTAGGTCACAAGTGTCCACTCTGCAAGCCGTGCGGCTATTTAATGAGTGAGGGTGCATGCAGACCGTGGGCGTTAGAAATGCCCAGCTCATCAGAGATCGGAATTGTCGGGTCCCCGCACTGCTGTCCCCATTTTGGGGGGAACTCTCCCAGCAGCGGCATCAGAAGCCTTACAGCTCGGAAGATCCGACTCTGTCACCCTTCCCACAACTCTGTGACTTCGCCTCTTTGCCCCTTAGGAGCCCTCAGTTTCCTTACCTATAAAATGGTACTAATAATTCCTTGTCTATCTCCAGGGGGAGAGGGGACGGGATATGATAATAAATTTTAAAATCTAAGAAAAAGTGCTTTGAAAATAGCACTGTCGGCATGTACGTGGCTCTTATTTTGCTGTCAATGGCGTACAAAAACTACCCTCTGGCTGCCTTCTGGGAAAGGAAAGCCATCTTACCTCACATCACTCTGGACCGGTGCCAACCAGTGAACTTCCCGCGATGACGTAACTGATTCACACCTGTGCTGGTCCAGTAAGGTAGCCGTCAGCTGCGTGTGGCTATTGAGCACTTAGGATATGGCTAGTGCAACTGAGGAACTGAATTTTTAATTTAATTTAATTAATTTAAATTAAAATAGTCACATGTGGCTAGTATAACCATGGACCATCCAGATGGGTTGTTTTATTTTTGGGTTTTTTTTTTTTTTTGCCCTTAATACTATGGTTTTGTCCCAAAGCCACAGACTTTCCAGGTTTCTTTCTTTCTTTTCTTCTTTTTAACAAAGGCCAACTGAGCAGCTGCGGTATTTCTCGCTAGGTCCTCATCCCCTCATAGTCACAACCGGGACAAAAATCGGTCTTAGCTTAACCCAACGAGGACCTTTTAAACAAGACAGGCTCTGTTCAGAGAACTAGCAAAGGTGGTTCCGGGAGGGAATCACTCGGAACTGAGAAACCACATAAATCCTGCCGGGATGTAATTTCATCTCTTTGGCAGGCAGGCCGGGGTCTTCCAGCACCTCGGTGACCTCATATCTGAGATTCCACACGTGGAATCTATTCTCAGCGCTGAGACGAGGATTTTTAAAGGACACATTCCCAAGAGGCAACAGCGGAGAGGGACAGCGAGGGTGTAACCTCAGGCCCAGCTCGGCAAAGGCCCGAGCCTGATCTTGCTCTGAACGGGACTCTGGAGGTTAGTTATGTTTCGTGTCATCCCCAGCCGGCAGCCGGGAGCTGGACTGTCCCACCTGGCACCTGTCAGTCACTGGCCAAGGACCCTTTGGGGCGTGGGGGAGTAAATTCCCAGGCTCTCCGCAGTGGGCTCAGCTGCCCCGGCGGCCCTGGGACCATCTTCCAGAGAAGAGTTGCAGGTGACCGGGAGAGTCAAATAGAGCCGCACGTCCCCTGCACCCCAGCACAGGTGGGAAGCAGCTTCCTCTTGTCATGTGCACCTCCATGGCCCACACTGGCGGGCAGAGGTAGCAGCTGATGTCCTAATGCCTGACAAACAAAAAGACCCCAAGATGTACCTAGAGGGGACAGTGGGAGGGAGGAAGGGCCAGTGGCTCTCTCGTTTGCTTAAAAACGCCAGAGGCATGGAACCAGAGGCATGGAACCAAGCCGCCGACACTGAGGGTCAGCCTGTCATCAGATTAGAAGCCAGAGCCTTGGAACCTGGCAGGGACGGCTGCCTTAGGAATCAGGCTGCTGCACTAAAGGACAGATAGTGCAAGCGGCTCCTGGGGGCCGGTCCTAAACCCGCCCGAATCCCATGGCCTCTGCCCGAGGCCCTAGACCTGCCTCTGGGGGACGGTTGTCATGGCAGCCCGGCTCCTTGTCGATTGCCCCGGTAGCAGGGCCCGGGATGGCAGTTGGCACTGTGGCAGGTGTCCCCCACCGACCTGCCACGAAGTGCCCTCACCCTGGTTGATTGACGAAGAGCGTGTCATTCCAGTGCTTTGTCTGGCGTCACTTAGCAGATGTGATGTGGCCAAGTTAGGGTCCACATTCAGCTCTGCCTGCCCCTGACCTTTGCTGTCTCACCACATTGCCACAGCGCCCTGTGCCACATGCCTAGGGACCTTCCACCAGGGTTGCCACTCTTAAAACTCCTGGAGGACAGCGCCCTGTGCCACATGCCTAGGGACCTTCCACCAGGGTGTTGGTGTGACATTTGGAGTAAAGGGCCATTCTAAAAATAAAAGGGAAGGAGTGGAATGTTCACTTGCAAAATAAAATCTTGGGGTACAATTTCAAGGTACCCTCAGACAGCTCTCTGAAGCTTACCTAAGAATCTCAAGTGAAGGCTGCCTTAGGTAGAGGTAGGCAAACTTTTTCTGTAAATACTTCAGGCTTTGTGAGCCATACAATCTCTATTGCAGCTGCTCAGTTCGCTAGAAAGCATCCATGACAATGCGTAAGCAAATGGGTTATGTCTGTTCTAATAAAACTTTATTTACAAAAAACAAGTGCTGGGCCAGATTTGCCCTGTGGGCCAGAGTTTATCAACCATTTGTCTGACTTGATCCTGAACCCCTCCTCCAAATGATTACAGTTGTTTAGACAGAGAAGATTCTACCTGACTGGGCATTTAGTAGGCCCTATCATCTGTTAGGTGCCCTCTAGAGGGAGAGAAAGTGATCCAACACCTACTGAGTATCAGCTGAGTGCTTGGGACTCTGCTGGGCATTTAATATGTACCAACAGATGCATTTTCCTATCCCAAGGTCATGAGCATCTAACAAAGATGAGCTCACTATTCTCAGTCAACTCACATTGGCTCCCCGCATTCAGGGCATTATTATTTCCTGTTTTATAGTTTTCTGTTTGTGCCTAAGGTTCGTGTACAGTTTACTTTCTCCGTGAGGCAGGAACCATAGTGTGTGTTTATCTAGTGATTACTGTATTAGTCTGTTCTCCAGCAGATCGTGAGCATCACAAGGGCAGGGTCCCTATCTGTGTTGCCGACCATCATATCCCTGGTACCTGGCATAGTGTATGACACAGTAGGCTCTTAGCAGATGTGTGTTGAGGGTATGGATTAGCGCTTGAATGATGATGAGTCAGGGCAATGAGGGTGGGCTCGAGTGGTCACCCGGAGCTTTTCCGAAGTGGCACCATCTCGTCACTTCTCGACAACTCTGCACTGTTTCTAAAGCTGGCAAGTGGGGCCCTTCTGGGCAGCAGTGCATCCACAGCCCAGGTAGGAGCAGATCTGGGAGGGTACCCAGGGCCAGGAACAGAGAAAGGGCTGACTGCAGCTACTAAAACAGAGAAGGGCTGTTGAGTAACAAGTCCTGGCTCTCGGGAGCCTCACAAAGAGGCTGTTTGGGCGAAGAACAAGGGGGGACGTGTTCTGCAGTTGCCACCAGAAGCAGAATTCATTCCACTGGGCAGCGGCCTCCTGTTCTCGGCTCCCACCTCGGCGGCCACCCACATCGCTCCCTGGCATCAGGAAAAGTCATAGAGACTTAGACCCAATTCATAAA
>NW_011889000.1:2164890-2169384 GCF_000151845.1 Pteropus vampyrus | reverse complement strand
GGTACCCTCAGACAGCTCTCTGAAGCTTACCTAAGAATCTCAAGTGAAGGCTGCCTTAGGTAGAGGTAGGCAAACTTTTTCTGTAAATACTTCAGGCTTTGTGAGCCATACAATCTCTATTGCAGCTGCTCAGTTCGCTAGAAAGCATCCATGACAATGCGTAAGCAAATGGGTTATGTCTGTTCTAATAAAACTTTATTTACAAAAAACAAGTGCTGGGCCAGATTTGCCCTGTGGGCCAGAGTTTATCAACCATTTGTCTGACTTGATCCTGAACCCCTCCTCCAAATGATTACAGTTGTTTAGACAGAGAAGATTCTACCTGACTGGGCATTTAGTAGGCCCTATCATCTGTTAGGTGCCCTCTAGAGGGAGAGAAAGTGATCCAACACCTACTGAGTATCAGCTGAGTGCTTGGGACTCTGCTGGGCATTTAATATGTACCAACAGATGCATTTTCCTATCCCAAGGTCATGAGCATCTAACAAAGATGAGCTCACTATTCTCAGTCAACTCACATTGGCTCCCCGCATTCAGGGCATTATTATTTCCTGTTTTATAGTTTTCTGTTTGTGCCTAAGGTTCGTGTACAGTTTACTTTCTCCGTGAGGCAGGAACCATAGTGTGTGTTTATCTAGTGATTACTGTATTAGTCTGTTCTCCAGCAGATCGTGAGCATCACAAGGGCAGGGTCCCTATCTGTGTTGCCGACCATCATATCCCTGGTACCTGGCATAGTGTATGACACAGTAGGCTCTTAGCAGATGTGTGTTGAGGGTATGGATTAGCGCTTGAATGATGATGAGTCAGGGCAATGAGGGTGGGCTCGAGTGGTCACCCGGAGCTTTTCCGAAGTGGCACCATCTCGTCACTTCTCGACAACTCTGCACTGTTTCTAAAGCTGGCAAGTGGGGCCCTTCTGGGCAGCAGTGCATCCACAGCCCAGGTAGGAGCAGATCTGGGAGGGTACCCAGGGCCAGGAACAGAGAAAGGGCTGACTGCAGCTACTAAAACAGAGAAGGGCTGTTGAGTAACAAGTCCTGGCTCTCGGGAGCCTCACAAAGAGGCTGTTTGGGCGAAGAACAAGGGGGGACGTGTTCTGCAGTTGCCACCAGAAGCAGAATTCATTCCACTGGGCAGCGGCCTCCTGTTCTCGGCTCCCACCTCGGCGGCCACCCACATCGCTCCCTGGCATCAGGAAAAGTCATAGAGACTTAGACCCAATTCATAAACATCCCTTCCTAATTAGGCACAGGAATGATGGAGACAATTATTAATAATGTATTGGGTGTTTTTTAAAATGACCCCCTTAGGAGCCGAGCCTGAGAACAGTGTCCTTGATGATAAGCAGCCACACTGCCACCACGCTGGGCTCTGTGCCCAGGACGCCAGGCGGAAATAAATAAACCAGAGGAGTGAGTGTCCCGTGGAGCTCGGGCAACAGGCTGAGAGTCACGGATGGAAGGCCCAGGGGCCCCTTCAGTGGGGAGGTCCCAGGCACCAGCATGGGGAGCAGAGAGGCTGGGGCCCCAGCTGTCCATGCCCCCATCCCTTCCCTTGCTAGCCCAGGCCAACCCTGATAGGACCTTTGCACAGGCTGGCTACCTCTCTCCCCGACCCTGTAGGGCTCAGCCTAAACATCACCTCCTCCAAGAGGCTTCCCTGATGCCCAGGGTACTCTGCAGTGGGCCACCGGAAGGGTGTCTGCTGCCTGCAGGATCTCTCATGTGCATCTCATTTAATCCTTGCACCAGCCTGAGGAAGAGGTTCTGTTGCTCTCTCCCAGTTTGCAAGAGAAAGAACTGAAATTAAAGAGTAAATTATTTTCCTAGGGTCAGAATCTGGAATTTAACTCCAGGTCCTTCTGATTCGAAGCCAGCGGGGGTAACCACTGTGCTCAGCGAGGGGAGGTACCCTAGGGAGGAGGGGCGGGGAGCAAGAACCAGCGGAGTTGGGGAGAGAGGCCGGTGGGGAGAGGAAGGGTGGGTGGAGAAGGCGTTAGAGGGCTCGGCCACAGAATTCGGCTGCTGGCGGCCTAGCCGTGGAGCAGAGGGAATGCCGACCTTCCAGGCTGGGGCCTGAGCCGGGGGGCGGGCAGGGCAGGGAGCGGGAAGCTCACTGTCGGATGCCACCAGCACAGGAGGTGGGCGTCTGAGGGATGCTGCACGCGTGGGGTGGTTGCTGAGAAGAGGCCGAGGGCAGAGAGGGTGTTTGGGGGCCGGTAGGACCAGGGGCCCTGGCAACTCTCCTGTGAAGCCCAGCGAGGTGTCCAGCCCGGTCAGCCATGCTGTTCGGGCCCCTCTGGAGTTCTGAGTCAGTCCTGGTAGCACACCTGGGTCTGTCTTCTGGCAGAACCCCTCGCCGTACGAGCTTCCACGAGCCAACAGTTTCTTTCTATGGTAGATGAGAGCCCAGAGGCTCAGCCACAGCTGCCCACCTGCCCAGCTGACTGCAGCAGGAAGGGGCTCCTGGCCGGCTTCGGGAGGCAGTGCGGGACTGCCAGTGCGGGACTGCCAGGAGGACTGCGGGAGGCGTGGTGGGCAAGACAGACGGCGCCCAAAGCGGGCCCAGTGCAGCCCGCTGCCCAGCGCTCCGCTCACCCTCCAGCCCTGGGTCGGGGGCAGGGACCTCCATTTAGGCTGCAGTGTCCTCAACATACTCCCTTCTTCCAGAGTGGAGAGGGGGTGCCCCTTCTGGAAAAGGCGGGCACGCACACACACGGGCACCCAGGAGCCGTGCCTGCCTGTCTCTCTGTTCAGTGTGGTTAAGGAATTCATGCCTTCTGCCCCCTGGGGTTTCTCGCTGCGGGAACCTCTGGTCTGAGAGGAATCAGGAAGACTTATGAAGGGGGGATCTGCGGCACCCAAAGCCGCAGCCAGAGTCCTTGGTGGCAGAGACGGGATGGCAGGGCCCCCCAAGCTGAGACACAGATGTTGGCTGTTTTCATCTGGAGCAATGCCAACGGAGGTGACTTCTTTCTCTCTGGAAATGGGGGCTCATTCCAAAAGTGTGCATATAGTGACATGTTCCATCCTGCGTTTGTGGTCTTAAAGTCCTGCCACACCCTCTGGCCCCTTCCGGGTAGGAAATGAGTAAGTGCCCCACTCCCGAGCTGGCCGGTGCAGGAGGGTGGACGCCTGGCACAGGCCTCCCTGTGGGTGCCCCGTGCCCATGAATGGATAGCAGTGGGCCTGAGTGGGCCCCTTGTGTTGGGAGACAATGGGCTCTGTGCGGGGGTGGGGAGAGAGGGAGGAGGCCGAGGGCCCTGCTCCGCCCCCTCCTCCTCAGTGGACTCTGGGGCTGGGGACACAGAGGCGGTGAAAGAGACAGGGCCCTGAGCCCACGAAGCGAGCTCTGAAAACTCATGTCCTCGAGGCCCTCGGGGGCTGAGAGATTGAGAACCAGGGTCTCCCCCTCCTCTGAGCCTCGGCGCCCTCCTTTGTCCTATGGGTCTATGAAACAGGCTCCGCCCTCAACAAGTGTTTTTGCAGAGCTCCTGGACCCCCTCGCCATCCTCATGAGCCAGATAACACCAACCGGCGCTTTAGGTGAGCCCGCCGAGGAGGGCGAGGGCGCATGCGCTGGCGAACGCCCCTCCGCACCCCAGCGCCCAGTTGGCTTGGGGCATGTTCTCCATACGCAGCATGCGCACCCTCCCAGGTGTGCCCGACGGTTTCCTCGAGCCCCTTCTCGTGGGCTAGAGAGAGCGCAACCAAAGAGGACCCTACAAGCCCTAAGGGCCAGCAGTGCCATGACTGTCTCTTGGCGCGGGGACCTCCTCCGCCTCTGTTTGGGAAGCGCATCCCCTTGAAGGACACTGATCTCTACGGCTTGGGGACCCCGGATAGACCCACGCTGGGCTGAATCGTCAGTGGCCGTGATCGGCCTGGTGGGCTGGGAGCTGGGCTTCCAGAAGCCCGAAGCAGAGAGCAACAGCAGGCGCCTCCTCACCCAGCTTGATTAAGGCCAATTAAGTATGCCCTCCAGGATCAGCCAGAAAACCGGTCAGGCATTCCGGGTGTGAGTCACCAAAGACTTTGAAAGTTAGAAGGGACGTCTGACGGTGCCCCTGAGGCCCGCTGCGCGCCCGTGGTGTCACCGGCAGTGTCTGGCACTCACTCGGGCGGCACTCAAGAAGCGGGCAGCCGCGCGCTGGCCTCTCAAGGTGGCCACACACAAGGTCGAGAGGCTGAGCTTCCATCTCCCCACGGATAAGTGATGTTAAAACAGAGACCATGGCTATCACTTCCTTCTTCTAAGAACCGTTGAAAGGTATCTTCCAAACTGAGGCTGTTTTCTCTGATTCACATCGCTGTTCCTTTGATTCATTCATCCCTCACTGTTCCCTCCCGTCAGTCACACATCTCCTGTGCACAAGCCCCCACGAGGAGACAGAAGTGACAGGTTCCCGGGTCCTACGTGAACATGTATTGAAATTGCCGTGAGAACCATCACAGGGCACACCTGGGCTCACATCCTGACAGGCCCCTGGCT
>NW_011889000.1:2159201-2163845 GCF_000151845.1 Pteropus vampyrus | reverse complement strand
CAGCTCCTGCCTTTCTGTCACATTTGCAGAATCTTGGCCAGGAGAAAGGGAGAATGGCAGAGGAGACAGGGCTCGGGCAGCCTCGGGTGTGGCACTTCACACCCTGGTGGCCTCAGCCGTCCCCGGTGACCACCTGCCTCTCACAGGCGTCACCCTCCCCCTAGAACCTTAGCACGTTGTGGCTTCCTCCCCTCGGCCATAAATGACCATCGCCTTGCACATCGGCATATCTCTCCTCTTGGAGGCTGCTGGCTCCTTCAGCAAGGCAGTCAGGTCTTGGCCAGCTTTGTAATGATCCATGGGCAACTGGCAGCAGACCTGGTAAGGGCACAGTTTACATCTAATTCATCTTTGTATTCTCAGCCCTTAGCACTGTGCCAGGTACAGAGAGTGCTCAGGAACTGTTTGACGGATGAATGAATGAATGAATGAATGAGCACCTTCATGATGCTGTCTTCTCGAATATGACCCATCATTCTGCTCACATGATGAGCTGTCTTATTACATCTGGGAAGGAAGTTCAGGCAGGGGCAGACCTGGCCTGCAGCCCAATGATCGGGGGGTCCCAACCCTATCCCCTGGGGAAGCTGCTTAATCCCAAACCCCAGCATTTATTCTCTTTTCTGAAATGATACCTCTTAGGCTTTCTCCAGCTCCAACATTCCCTTAGCTTTTCTAATGTAAAAAGAATGATTTAAGCGAGGATGAGTAAGGATGAATTCTTCCAACACAATAGCTGTTTTCTTGGCAAAATCCAAGATTTATACCTAGGACTAAGTTTCACAAAATACCTCTCTCTTTTCATATCTGTTAGTATTTTTCGCTTGGGTGGCTTCATCACACACATGTGGTGAGCAGTACACTGCTAAATATTCCAGGGTGCCCCGTGCAGAAGGACCCTCTCAAACAAGTCTCCTGCTTTCCACATGGTTTTGGAAAGAGTGAGCCAGAAAGGAAAATCCCACTTCATTAAGAATGAATGTAAATTAAAGAGGCACTCTGAAATTTCGTGTCGAATTCCACGCGAGGTTTAGAATCCGCTCTTGTTTTAAGTTGATGGCATTTCTCAACAGGGACCCTGGTGGCATTTTTCAAGGGACAGTTCTACCTTGTGTGGGTATGTTCAGGTAAAGGTAGTCGATAACATCCGTAGCTTGCTGGGCTCACTGTGGCCACCAAAGACAGCCCCCTATATTTCCAAGAGCCCTCTGGAGGGGGTGCGGCCTGGCTGAGATGTTTTCCCAGCCATGGGAGTGTTGGGTGACATGCCAGCCATTGCGGGGGGTGGGGGGTGGCAGGGAGCAGGTGTGAGGGCGTCTGTGCGCTGACAGCCTGAGGTGGGATTGACAGAAACCAAAATTGCTTCCCTTTGCAGTGACAACAAGGAGGCAAACCCTTTGGGGTGCACCTGTGTATCTGGTCATTTCTCTGACTCCCCAGCAGTGACCACTGCCGCAGAGAAGGCTGGGCCTAGATCTACTCTGAGGCACCTTGGGAAGACACAGCCAAGCCAGGGACACCCCCAAATGAGGCCTCCTCTGATGGGGAGGATTTTGTGTTGGCTATATCACAAAAAAACACTGAAGAAGTTCGTCGTGGGGAAGATGAGAATCTCTTTGGATCGCCTTTCCCTTATTTTAGAGTTTATTCCTATTTTGAATTCTATATTCTACAACTTTTCAACTTTGGGTTTCTGAAGGCTGATCTTACCCTGGCTGAGGGGAGCCATGTGGTTTGGTGACATCCTTGTCCCGGCCATTTCTCAGAAAGCATTTCTGAATCAGCTTGGTCTCTGTGATGATCCGAGGTCCACCCCTGGGGACCTTGCATTTTTGTTAATGGGGTTATAAAACTTGTTCCCCGAGAAGCACGTAATGGCTTCCTGGATCTCCTGACCCAGCTGCTGGGTTGATAATTTAGGAGCCTGTACCCACCCCCTTCTTTCCGACTTGCCTTGTTCCAAACAGGAGTCTGAGAGGACAAACACTTGGGGAGAAACAGCAAGGCATTTCCTTAGAAAGTGTCATAGGCACACCAGGGGACCCAGCGAGCCTACCCTGAGGTGTCTGCCCAAGACAAATATGAAGCATGACTATGCCAAGACCTGTAGGCAAATGTTTACAGCAGCTTTACTCACAAAAGCCAAAACAGCCTAGGTGTCCGTCAGCAGGTGAACAGATAAACTGTGGTGCGTTCACACAATGAAGTCCCGCCCGGCAATGAAAAGGAAGGAGCTACTGAGAAGCGCGACAGCGTGGACGAGTCTCAAAACCACTTGCTCAATCAGGGAGGCGAAGACAAAACACACCCCGCGTGGTTCCGTTTGCATGAATGTCAAGAACAAGCGAATCTAATCTGTGATTTTTGAAAGTAGAGTAGTGGTTGCCCCCAGGGTGGGGATCGACTGAGATGTCCACTTTCGCATGTATTCACGTCCCGAAGACCAGCCTGAAGCTATAGTGTCTGTGTGTCTGTCCATCAATCCATCCATCCCCCACCAACATCCCCTCTCTCTCTCTTTCCCCCTCCCTCTCCCTTTCCTCCTCTCTCTCTCTCTCTCTCTCCCTCTCTCTCTCCCTCTCTCTTTCTCATCCCCCCACCCCGCCCCATCCCTCTCCCTCCAGTCGTATCTGGGTCTTCCAGGACCTCTGGGAAGAAACTGTGTGATGGCTGCTTTTCTCAGAAAAGAGTGAATTTTTTGCAATCCTTGTCTATACCTGGGATGCAAGTCCATCCCACAGAGCCTGAGCCAAGGGGGAGGACAGGTTCATCCAAGGACCCCATGGATTGAGTAACAACAAAAGGACCCGGTGTCCGATGCTTTGTGAATGACAGACTTTTCCAAATTTCGGCCCGCCCCTGCAGGTACTCACCACATGGGCCAACTCCAGGAAGGGAGACAGCGTGCCCTTCTCAAGAAATTAGCTTAAGAACTGATGTTGACAAAGCTTCCTTCCTCTCCTTCCCCTCCCCAACCCCCAGTGTCCCCAGGAGCCCTGCTTCCCACCCCCACCTTCGGAGGAAGTGGATCTAATGCCTCAACTGAGAGAAGGAGATGTTCTGTTATTTTTCATGGGAAATTAAACCTGACCTTGCTGTCAGTTAGCTCATGCCAAGGGAGGATGGATGGCCCGTGGCACGGCGCTTCACCCCTGCTTGGAGCGTGCCGCCTGGCTGGGGGCCAGCCATGATGTCACCTGCTGCCGGAGTGGGGGTAGGAACAGCAGGACAGGTCAGAGAGCCTTCATCTGGGCTATGGCTGGCCGTGAGGCCACCTTTGGTGTCATCCAAGACGGTCCGCCTCTGACGCCGGCCGGGATCCACTTCTCTACCAGGGGACACTCAGGCTGCTCCTGTCTCTTTCAGCTCCCAACTCTACCTCGTGCCCTGTGGAGGAAAGCTGGTGGTCAGGGCTGGTGATTGTCACCGCAGTATGTTGTGCCTCCCTGGTGTTTCTCACTGTGCTCGCCATCATTTGCTACAAAGCCATAAAAAGGTGAGTACCCACCAGCTCGGAGCCCTGAGGGGACCCCCTCTGCTCGCCCCCCATCATATGTTTCTTTAATTATAAAAATTATTAAGCATACAAGAAGCAGAAAAAAACATACCGTGAACATCCATCTATCTTCACCCTGACTCAACAGTTATCAAGGTTTGGCTAATATTTGCTACATCTCTTTTCCTTTTAGCTTTTTCTTTGCTGAAATATTTTAGAGTTGATCTCAGACATTATAGCCCCGTCATTTTTAGGGAGTTTAGTTCAGCAAGCATTTGATGAGCTCCAATTACATGTCAGGCCCACTGTGGTATAAAGTGCCCCTACCTGTAAGTTGCAGGCCCTGACATCAAGAAGTCTTTCAAGGCCTGGGAGTATAGACATAATCCTTGCAGGGTGGCTGATGGGGCCACTGGAGGGAGATGCTATGCTGGTCTGGAGTGGGGACGGGGTTTTGGAGTCAGATCTGAATTCAGGCTCCAGTTCCAGCTGTGTGACCAGGAGGAAATCACTTTACCTCAATGGTTGTCCCTTTCCCTCTCTGTAAAATGGGAGAAACGAGAAACAACATCTTACTGTCCTGAGGAGTGGTGAGCCACCTGCTGTAAACAGTTATGTGTACTCTGCAGTGCTTGGTATACAGTAAGTGCTCACCGGGTACCGTACCAACTTCTGCGGTTTCCATAGTCACGGATCAAGGAAGAAGGATGATACAGGAGGGGGCAATGCTTCTCTTGGGAGAAGAGAGAGGTCGAGATACCTCAGAGAAGGTTTTCAGTGATGGCGACGCCTGAGCTGGGTTTTGACGAATGAGTAGCATGTTCCAGTGGGGTCATGAGTGGTAGAACAGCAAACTGCCCTTCAGTAACACTCGCCGTCACTTCTGTAATTAGCATCTCATTTTGCCTTTCAAAGGGTATGAGGGACCATCCCCCAGCTGAGTTGGGGTTTGCTTCACCTGGTGGCAGTGAGGGGGGGCAGGGACCGGGTCTGAGAAGGTGTGGGCTGTATCCTAGGCCACAAGTTTGGCAGATTAGGCCAGGGCGTGAATGGCGCCCCCTAGAGGCACAACATAGCAGCTCCGGCTTCGTCCCTTGAGTTCTAATCTTATCAAGCCTCCAAAAATTGGCCTCCCTAGCACAGGGACC
>NW_011889000.1:2149394-2158196 GCF_000151845.1 Pteropus vampyrus | reverse complement strand
AGAGCAGGAGAGGCACCAGGTAACCCTGGTGACATGGGATATGAGGCTGGAGGGAAACATGGCCTGGACAGGGGAGGCATTTGTCCCACTGCGCTGAGCAGCTTACTGTGGCTCAGCAGTCACTGGGAGGTATGGAAGGGTTTGAGGAGTGTGCACGTTCCCCCTGGGGCACTGCCAGATGGTGGGGCACTAGTCCCCTCGAGGACCCCACCCCCTTTCCTCTCCCCTCAGAGACAGGCAAAGCATCTTTTTAATAAGCTCAGGCTCTTCCAAAAAAACACAGTCACTTCTGCCTCTGCCCCACACTCGTCCTGCAGAAACGTGCTGCCTGCTTCAGCCGGAGGAGGGCAAGGGGAACGAATGGGGGGGGACAAACTCACATTAACATACCTGACTGGAAGTGTTGCCGGTGGCCTGCTGAGCTTTGCTTCAGCGGGGGTGGGGGTTGCTGGGGAAGGAATGTGGGTGCGCCACCGTCACCTCCCCTCAGAACAGCCAGAGGGGCCTCCTGTCCGCCCTCCACCCCCATCCACATGCTCTGAGCTCCTGGTTCCAGGGTTTGTTAGCGGCCTGGAAAGGCACAGAACTCACCTTAGAGGCCTCAGGTGACACCTTCCAAAGATGTGGGCGGGGCTCCCGCCAGGGGTGTGGGCGGAGCTCCCTCTAAGGGTTGGGGCGGGTCCCGGGAGCAAATGGAGCTGGTGAAGCACTCCAAGATTGCAGCAGGGGGGCGATTGGACCCCCTCAAACAAGGGTGAGGGGAGGTGCCGCAGGAACCTGGAGAACTGAGGGACTCGCGAGAGGCCATTCAGCGGGAGGTGCGGTTCGCTGGCCAGAGGTGCAGCCCCCAAGCGGGAAGGGAGGGGGAGGAGAGGCCCCAGCCTCCCCCCAGGTCCTCCTGAGGCCGACGCCACTGGCAAATCAGGAAACATGGGCGCCCAGGAGGCGCGGTGGTAGGCGTCAGCGTCTGGGGCCCCGGAGTGTTTGGGGGCGGAGGATGGGGACTGCATCACAACCCCTTTTCTGCCCTCGAACCGTGATCTGCCTCCTGCTCTGGGCCTCTGCCCGAGGTCCTCATAATCCCGAAAGGGTCGTCCCAGCACTGGCGGACAGACATTCAATGACAGGGGGCTCTGCTCAGGGCGAGCACCCCCGAACCCAACTGGGAGGGAGGCTTGAGCGGCGAGGGAGGGGGAAGGAGGTGGCAGAAGTTACTCTGAGGTAGGAGAGCAAGCCCGCCACCCCGGGCCGACCTCTGCTGGGCGTGTGAGAGAGCTCACGCGCACGTGCAAGCCGCTGTCTGTCTGCATTTCTCTCCAGGGTGAATGTGCGATTTCTTGCTCCAGGCCAATTCTTTATGGTTAATAATTTATCTGAAACATGCCTTTCTCTCGGGAAACAACGGCATTTCATGTCACTGTGAAACCATTCAAAGGAAAAATCAGTGATAAACCCTACTCTTAAAAGAAAAACAAAACCCCACTGCCCGGAGTCCCAGGGGACGGACCTAGTGAACTTGGCTTAGTGATCTTGGCGAACAGCGCAGCACAGCCTTGCGGGGCGGCCCGCTGGGAGGATGGCGCCAGAATCAGCTGGGGTAGGAAGGAGGTGATGATTCTGGGGATGCTGCCTTGGTGTGGCAGGGGTTATGTGGGCCGCCGCAGGGCTGGGAGGAGACTAGCACCCCTCGGCCCTCCCTGGGTGGCGACCTTGGCAGGAGGGAGCTCCAATCAGCACTTCCTAATCACTCTCTGTGACCCGAACTTCATCCCCGCCACTCAAAGTCCCAATTCTGTGCTGGGCGGTGGGGTGCTCAGGGGCCTCCAGGCTGAAGGAGCCCAGAGGAGGGGCGCCCCGCCTGGACCTGGGGCCCGAGAGGTCTCTTGGAAGGGGGTGCATGTTAACCAGGCCAGGGGCTGAGAGGGGCATGGCTCACAGCGGGACTAGCCTGTGCTTGGCCCCCAAACCCCCTGTCAACTGCTCCAAGCTGCAGAGGGTCCCAGCCATGGGACCCCATGAAGTTACCATTTCGGTGGCCTCGTTGCCAGGAGCTTGCTGTAAACGGCTTCTTTATCCACAGGCACAGGATGCTCAGGCCCCAGAGCCCCCACCCAGGCCTCCTCCCACCCCTAGGCTGGTATGCACAGGTCACCAGAAGCCTGGAGGTATTTGAAGATCCCAGGGCTGGGACTCAAGATGCCCCGTTCCATTCCCTGCCCAGCTCAGGGGGAATGGCTGCCCGCCCTGTTCCTGCTCTCCTTACCCGTAAAACGAGGGCCCTCCCGGTCTTGGTGCAGCCCCCTGACTCTGTCCCCCCGTCCTGAGATGGCAGGAGGGCCACGGCCACTAGGTCAGTCCACTACTGAGCAGAGCGCTCGGCTGGGCCCGGAGCCCGAGCCATGCTTGCTTGGTGCAGGGCCTTCACTGGGGGAGCTTTGGGCACAGTCCCTGCCCTCGAGGCACACACCCCCTGGGGGAGACGTGGGTGTTAATCAAACAGCACCCCTCCCTCCCTAGGGACCCCGCATTACAATGGGAGGGGAGTAGCTGAAGGAATGACCAAAGCTCTGTGAGCAAAGACAACTTCTGTCCAGGGCTAATGTGCCCCTCAAACAAGCAATGACCAGTGCGAGCCGTTGAGATAAGGGTCCAAGATGCCCACTGCCTGGGGAGGAGGCCAGGCCTCAGAGCCCGGCGGGGACGGGAGGGAGCCCCACAGGCTTGTGGACACTAAAGGGTGAAGCCAGCCACCAGCCACGCCCTTCATGCAGAGAAGAGCCCTGGATGTGGAGAGATGATGCCCACCCCCTCCCTGTGCCCTCCCTGGAGCCACCCCCACAGTACAAGCACAGGAAGAGCCCCTTGCCTCCTCTGGCCGTCCGTGGCTCAGGTCCTTCACCTACTGCCATCGATTTGCCATTAAGCCACTTGACAGCCATTTCCTTCTAATTTACAAGGTATTGGCTGAAAGACCAATAAAAGGCACAAGAACAGTTTGGCCGATCCTTCGGGCCGCTAATTGCAGACACTAAGCAGGTGTGCAGCTCCCAGGGAGCGAGCTCAGGCCGCGCGCGTGATGGGGCTCTGGTGTCAGCAGCTTTCCGAGGTTGAGCTGCTTGCAATAGAGCGGGCACTTCTGAACCCCCAAGTCTCTTCAGGGGTGCCTTGGAACCCACTGACTGGCCCAGGGCTGTGCGGCGAGTCACTGCTGGTTCATGAT
Organism: Pteropus vampyrus; assembly: GCF_000151845.1. Lineage (NCBI taxonomy): Eukaryota > Metazoa > Chordata > Mammalia > Chiroptera > Pteropodidae > Pteropus > Pteropus vampyrus. The sequence continues at coordinate 2,154,976 of NW_011889000.1, read as the reverse complement.
ATTTATTGAGCACCTACTGTGTGCTGGGGACTAGACTAGGTGGCGGGATGTAGAGATAAACAATACTGAGCCCCTTCCCCACTCCCAACCCCACTCCCCACCCCCAGCAATAGAGGAAGCAGATTAAGTGCACAGACCACCAGCAAATTAATAATTGAGGTGTTTTTAAAAACTATGAGGGCTGTGAAGGTGGGGGGAAACTCAGAGTAACGAGGGAGAGAGAAAGCGGAGGGTGGCAGAGGGCTTGCTTCACCTACCCAAAGGGGAGTAGAGGGCTGTGCGTGCCTGGGGCGGGAGTGGGGGGCTTTATGGTTAGAAAGTATGGTTACGTCTTTATCACCTTCTAATCCATGACCACCTTTTAATTTAACAGACTTCTATGGGGAGCAGGAGACAAGGGTGCATGCAGCCTCTCTTTTCAGGCTCCTTAGAGCTAGTCTTTGCCTCCAGCTTCCCCAGCAGAGCATTAGGCTGAGGGTGGGACCTATCACATCATTGTCAGCAGGACCGAGGAGGGGCGCCTGGGTCCTGGCCCTCCCTGCCCAGGCCAGGCGTGCTGGCAGAGGCAGCTTCTGCAGAGGCTGGAGCTGTCGGCAGACAACGCGGAGTGCCTGCTGCTTGCCAGGCCCGGGGAGGAGGGCAGGTGGGAGGACCCGCCCTCAGACAGGCGGGAATCCTGGACACAGCCAAAAGAAAGTTCACTGCTTTTTCTCTTGGTTTTAGGAGCCATGCCGTGTAGGGCGCTGTTCGTAGCCATCTCTGCCGGCACCAAGGTGGAAATGCCTTTCTTTGGTTTATTGGGACTGGTCCTGGCTGGCTCCCAGCGCCGCGGAGCCCTAGGGTTGCACATTAGGTAGGAAGTCTGTACACTGAGGGGCGATGGCTGCTGCTGGCCAGCAGGAGCCGCTTCCCACTGACTTCGTCCCAGCAGCAGTCCCGAGAGCTAACAGAGAGCTAACAAACACTTACGGAACACTTACTGCATGCCCGAGGCTCCTCTAAGTGCTCGACATGCGTTAACGTATTTAATTATCCCAACAAGCCTATGAAACGGACACCATTATTGTGCCCGTTTTAAAGACCAGGAAACTGAGGCATGGAGAAGTTAAGTGGCTTGCCCGAGGTCACACGGCTAGGAAGTGGTGGAGCCAGGGTTTACTGGGCCGTGACCTCTGCCTGTCAGTACTTCGGTGTCACCCTGAAGTGCTGTGCTTAGTGAAGGGACCGTGTGGGGCAGGGGTGCAAGGTGGAGCCATCTCCTGCTGTGTAGACAACTCCAGGAGTCCTGGGCTCCAGCGAGTCCCGGGGACTTCAGGAGTGGGCTGGGCCGCAGCCCGGGTAGCAGAGTGGCTGGGGCTGAGCTCCCACGAAGGAGGGGAGCAAACTGAGTCTACTTAGCCGGGAGCCCTGGGCAGCCGCCCTCTCCCCTTGCCGTGCCCAGGCTCTGCAATGCCGCTGCTGGGGAGCTGGACCAGCCAGAGATGCCTTCTCCGCTGGGCGGAGCCTCTGCCTGGGCCGCCCGTCCCTTCCAGCCCGAGAAGCTGGCTGAGACACTAAGAAGGCCCAGGACTGCTTCCTGTCAGGTCCCTAGTGTCCCTCCAGCCAGGCTTGCTTCCCACGAGGCCGTCTGAGCCACTCTATTCCCCCAGGGCATAGAAAGGGGTGCCCTGGCCAGCAGCCTGGCTTTGGAAGCCTGTCTCCCATCTTCTCCTGGCAGAAGGAACCCTGCTGATTTCCTGCCTTCATCTGAAGAGGGCGGAAACTCTGTGCCCCGCAGGCTTCGCCAGACCCCTCACCTCTTCCTTTTCTGGCCTGCCAGGCTCTTAAGCCTTATCTCCCCCGCCCGGAACCTGTTAGAGTAGATTCTTCAGACCCAGCCTAACACCGAATATTGATTAGGGAGGAAGGCAGTGTGGGTTTGGGCCCAGAAATGTTTACCTGTTAATATTTTCTGGAGTCCTGATTCTGATGCCCTTTCCCCCCTCGTATATTGATGATAAATTTACGAGTCTCCTTGAAGTCCATCGGGGGCCTCATGTTGGGGAACATGGATCTCACTGTAAGAAAATGCATACACACACGCTCCCCAGTTTCCCAGGCCATGCGAACTCACCTGAGTCTGAAATCAAGCCCACCCAGCCAAGTCAGAGCTGCTCGAGGCCCCTGGAAAGGGGTGGGTGGGATGGGAGGAGGGATGAAGGGGCCGGAAGGAGAAAGGCCCGGGGCAGAGGTGGGCTCAGAGTCGGTCATTCCCATGAACCATCACAAACAAGGCAACTCTGAGCCCTGCAAAGCTGGGGGTCTCGGATCCCAGAGCACGGGATGTGCTGGGTGAAAGCAAAGGGAGACTGGCTCCTTGGAGGCCTGAGAACCCCCAGGCACTGGGGAGAGGAAGGCTTCCCAAGCTAACTGGACCACAGGCTCGTTCCGGGGCAATGCTGACTTAACAGAGAAACGTCTGGACCGGAACTTGGTAGCAGTGGGTGGTGGTCCAGGCCCCGCCATAAACCAGCTGTGGCTCCTTGGGCAAGTCACCGCTCTCCCTCAGCCTCAGTTCCCCAATGAAATGAAACTCTTAACTCCAGGCCTAGCTTCTTCAGGGGACCAGAAAATCTGCGGCTGAGAGTGCTTTGCACAAAGCATGACACACCGTGGGGGGAAGTGCTGGTTCACGTCTCGCATTTCTAGAAGAAGCCACAGTGGCTGGGCCTGACGCCCAGACTGAGCGCACCTGGGTTTCTTTGTGAGTTCTGTGAGCTGCTTCTGCTTCAAGGGAAAACGGAAGGGTTAACAGATTTGATCTCGGGGTGCTGTCTGAGCCGGCCTGATAATCCCATCCTATGAAACTACTGATAACCACCTCTCAGAGCCTCCCTCCCTAAACTAACGCACATAGGCTTTATCCCATGGGCATCAAACTAGTCACCAAGTACTAGTCTTTCTGACACTGAGTTTGGGGAGGCTCTGGGGACATTTGAGAAGGCAGAAGTGATCAGTCCTCGGGCTTTCAATGATGACTATAAATATTCAATTTAAATAAGGCACAACAAAGGCCAGTTCAGGCTCAGCCCCAGCATTACGAGGGACACAGGAGGTATCTGAGCTACAGCCCCATGGGCCTCAGATCCACCCAGGAGACAGCAGGACTGTGTCATGGAATTGCGCGACACAGCACTTACAGCCTGGATCAGGAGGCTGTAGCCGCTGAGGCCCAGGGCTGGGAGCTGGAGCCCTTCTGAGCCACTCAAGAGAGGAGGTGGGAGTTGGGCCAGGCCAGAAGGTACTAGTACAAATTCACTTCCTCAGCAAGTGAGCAAGAGCCCTCTCACAGCTCCCCTCCCAGCCTTCCAGATCCCCCGTGTGCACGGAGGAGTGACTCTCGGGGCAGATGGCCTCTGGAATGAGCTTCGAATGGCTCAACATGACGTGTTTGGGAGCCACTAGTGCGCACGCATTTAGTTTGGACATTTACCACCATCATCACCATCACCATCACCACCATCACCACCGTCAGCTACACTGCAACCATCATCACCACCACCTGCTAATCCACTGTCACCACCGCCAGGACCGTCACTGTCGTCACCGTCTCTGCCACCACCTTCACCCGCATCCCGATTTCCACCACTTCAGCCCGTCCTCGCCATCACCGCCATCCACTTCACCACATTTTCCACTTTCCCACGGTGACACAGAGGCGAGGCTGCGGATCTCTCCTCTTTTAACCATCTGCACCCCCACATTTTCCTCTTCACGACTGTTTGCTCATAATCAGAGATTTCAATCGAAGCCTGACCGTACATCACACTAGGCTGATCATACCTGTCGTGAGCAATTCAAACCTGTGGTCCCTGTTTCATCGTTAGTAGCTCCCCTCTTTCCTCTCAACTATGCCTTGGTTTCAGTGACACATTCTCTGTCACCCACGTTAAGACCACATCCAGCTTCTGACTGACCCCCACAAAGCTAGCAGTCCAAGGATGCTAACCTGGAACCGCGCCTGGTGAGCTAACTGGACGGCACGGCCCCCTCCCCCCGCCAGGCATGGATAACTAACGATGTCCCTCCCTCTCCTGCCCCCCCTGCCCCTCCACTCCCACCCAGGAAACCCCTGAGAAAGGAGGAGAATGGCACCAGTGTTGCTGAGTATCCCATGACGTCCTCGGACAGCAGCAAAGGCGTGGACGTGAACAGCGCCGTGGTGTGAGCCTGCTGGCCGGAGGGGCACCTCGGTGGCACTAGTGGTCACGAGCTGATACTGAGCTTGTCCGGACTTCATCGCCTTGCTGGCCTCGAGCCTCCCGAAGGAGAAACCATCCTCTTCCCAGCCTTGGCCTTGGTCAGCCCGCGGGCAGGGGCAGCGCCGACGCCGGGCCGAGCGAGGCTCACTGCATGCCGCCCAGGACAGTGCCACCGTCGTCCGCGGCTCCCACATCTCTTCCTCGTCTTGCGTTTGGTCTGCTGCCTCCCAGCTACTGCCTAAAGCATGCACTCTGTCAAACGCAGAAGGTCTGTCTGTCTGTCTGCTGGGGAGGAGGCATCCCCCTGTAGCCAAAAGAAAGGTGATCTGAGGGCCATCCCTGGTCAGAAAAACCCTCCTCCTGGCAGGAGGCCCTGCCGCTTCGTTGACCACGCCCTCCCGACAGGAGCCATCAGCGCAGCCATGAGACGTCCCCCTTCTACGGTGCTTCCCACACATCTGTCTGTCACCCCATCTGTGATCGTCTTCAGTCTGCAGGGCCTGCCTCCTCCCTCCTGTCCCCAGTGACACCCCAGGCCCCTGGGGCCTGACTCCTGACTCCCTGTCACAGAGGGCTGTGAGCCTGGCCGGCAAAGTCCCCTCCTGACCGGACAGACAAAGGGGCTCGTTTACATTCGGGGGGGGCGCGTCTGGCCTTGCAGGGGTAGAATGACTCACTGAACCCTAAGCCAAGGGCCCAGGCAGGACAAGGTCACTACATTTGCTCTCAGACTATTCCTCTACCTGACCCTTCGGAGCTGATGGATTCGTGTGAGCCAGGCCCTGCCTTCGTCCAGCAGAGGCCACAACTCATGCCAAACCCGCCTCCCTGACGCTCGCCTGAGGCCCTGACCAGGTAGCAGACTCTCCCGAGAGCCCCTGGGCCTCCCGTCATCTCGAAGGAGGTGGCATTCTCCCAGGGGCTCCCTCGAATGTCTCTTTGTGGGGTCTGAAGTTCCAAAAGTGCTCAACCCTGCAGAGTGATTGGTGGACAAAGAGAAGGAGAGGGGCCTCCAGCCCTGTTTCCTGGGTGGCCGGCGGGCACACCGTTCGGCCCATGGAGACAGTGGCCCTGTGGCTTTGCATCGCCTGGCGGGTTGAGAAAACACTCCTGACCCCATGACTCCCTCAGCGCCCACACACACTTGCTAGGAAGGAGCCAGACACATTCAATGCTTCCACTCTGGGCATGTAGGAACTTAGCTAGGTGGACCCCGTCTGCCTCCCAAGCCACCAGTGTCATTCTCTGGAGGATCTGGGGCCACGGGTGAGACTTCAGCACCCTGGCGAGACTGACAGACTTAAAAACAGCCCCCATCTGGGCTGAACCTTGACACGTCCA
>NW_011889000.1:2137502-2149344 GCF_000151845.1 Pteropus vampyrus | reverse complement strand
GCTCGCCTGAGGCCCTGACCAGGTAGCAGACTCTCCCGAGAGCCCCTGGGCCTCCCGTCATCTCGAAGGAGGTGGCATTCTCCCAGGGGCTCCCTCGAATGTCTCTTTGTGGGGTCTGAAGTTCCAAAAGTGCTCAACCCTGCAGAGTGATTGGTGGACAAAGGGAAGGAGAGGGGCCTCCAGCCCTGTTTCCTGGGTGGCCGGCGGGCACACCGTTCGGCCCATGGAGACAGTGGCCCTGTGGCTTTGCATCGCCTGGCGGGTTGAGAAAACACTCCTGACCCCATGACTCCCTCAGCGCCCACACACACTTGCTAGGAAGGAGCCAGACACATTCAATGCTTCCACTCTGGGCATGTAGGAACTTAGCTAGGTGGACCCCGTCTGCCTCCCAAGCCACCAGTGTCATTCTCTGGAGGATCTGGGGCCACGGGTGAGACTTCAGCACCCTGGCGAGACTGACAGACTTAAAAACAGCCCCCATCTGGGCTGAACCTTGACACGTCCATTGTCCCAGAGCCCTTGTGCCCACATCGTTATCCGTGTACCACTGTCTTTTGGAGAGAGGGGGGACAAGGTGAGTTTCCCACGAGCCTAACCCAGGCCCTGCCCCTAGGTCGGCGGGTACAGGCTGAGCTCAAGCCCCGGGCATCCCGGCCCAGAAAGGGTTTTTCCTTCTCGCTTCTCCTTCTGTATGAGGACTTGTTTTGGGTTTGGATATAGGTTTTGCTTTCCCCACACACCTTCGTATGGCACAGTGCCACTGCGGCCTTCATCCTTGCCCCAGCCTGGTGGCCACATCACAGTACTCCTGGTTGTCCTCCTCATTCCTCTCAAGGGATACACAGCAGGGTGACAGACGGGGCAGAGGATGTGAGTCCACAGCAAGGCAGACCCCACCCCAGGGCCCTCTCCCCACCACCTGCACCTCCTAGAGTCCCCTGCCTGTCCCCTGAGCAGATCCCAGACGGGACCCCAGCCCTAAGCACATGCCGCCCTGAGCTCAGAAGGGATGGCGGGCACTTTCAGCCACAGGGGAAGCCTCTGGCTTAGGGGTCATGGGGCGCTGGGCATCCAGCCTGGGAGGACATCGGGTGGAGCAGGCACAGCCACCTTTCTCCATATGCACTGGTCCTACCTTCCCCCAGCCTAAGTTTAAACCTAAGAGGCCCAGACCCGTCGTCCCCAGGAAACCACCTCCATCAGGCTCTGGGGCCAGTATTGCCGTTTCTGGGCACGTAGCCAGGGCTCTGTGCAAAGCTAACCTTTGAGAGTAAATTCCCCCAAACTGAGTTTGTAAAATCTCTTCTCACCCAGCCAGTGAAAATCAAGAGAAGAGCCCAGTTGTTTTGTTTTGTTATTTTAAAGGATTCACTTGAGAACCCCCCAAACCAAGAACCAGACATTCACAGGTGCAGCAAGAGAGCCCCACTGAGTGTTTCGCTTAAGTGACAGAAGTGTCCGTAAAACCACACCAGCTTGGTATCTGAGCTTAAAACTTTTACTTAAGGATTGTATCTGCCGCCCCTAAACACAAACCGATCCTCAGACTAGTTTGAACTTTGAGGCTGAGGGCGAATTGAACATTCCTTCTCTGCATTTTCTCAAGAAGGTCTTTTTCAGCCATGTCTCCGGGTTGAGCCCAACATATAGAATCCCCCAGAGTTTCCAGGTGTTCCTTAGAAGCTTCTAAAGCAAGTTTTAGAAGAAAGACTATTAGCTGTAAAAAAATATAAACATATTATATACAGTTATATATATATTTAAAGAGATATCAATATATATCCAAAATTACTGCACTCTCTGAATCTGTGCAGAGTGTGATTTAAACAGCCCAGGTGTGTGTGATGACTAATGCATGAATGTAAGTATCTGAGATCTGCCTTCTTAACAACAAGCCGAGTGTACATTGGGAGATGGCTCCTGTTCCTTGGGGTTCTGTCTCAATGGACAAATAGACACGTCGGTGCCGTCTTGTCTCCCAGGAGCCAAGGATGTCAATTTCGTGCTGAGACTTTTCATGGGAAGCGGGGCCGGCAGCACTGGGGTGTGGGCTGTCTGTCCTCACAAAGAAGGAAGCACCATGCCTTTTTTATTTTCAATAAAACTATACTTATAAAGATGGCTGCCAATTGTCATTTGTGGCAGGGGCTTGGCTCTGGGCGGGGGTGGGAAGGAGAGAGCAGGCTGAGTGTGGGGCTAGGAAGTTTTCCCAAAATATGGCGATCCTGTGGGGCACCACAGCGGTTGGTCCTGGGAGGCAGAACGAGCACTGCGCAATTCCAAGTGGTGGCCTCGCTGTGGCCTCGCCTTGGGACACACTCGTCCACCCCACCTCGCTACTGATTCCCCCCACTGGCCCACCCAGCACCCCTCGTCTGCCATCCCCCACGCAGGCACTAAGTGCCTTTAGCTTCTCTCCTCCCTCTTCCAAAGCCAGCTGCCAAAATCCCCGACACGGGTTTGACGCCCGTCTCCATCCCTGGCACACACACGGCCGCCCAGCCCAGGCCGCGGGCGCCACAGCATCCGCCTCCATCCTGCGGATCCGACCTCTCGGCACCTCCTCTCCTCCTTCATCCTAGTGAGCGTGATGACTCCCAAGCACCTCCCAGGCCCTCCTTGCCCACCCATCTCCAGACCCGAGTTTGTCCTACTGCACACTTCCCGTGCAGGACTCTTGGCTCGCCCTCCGCCCCCACCCACCCCCCACCCCACCCCTACCCCGGTCACCCTGTCATCTCCACGCACAGCCTCACGGCCCACCTCCCTTTCTCAGCCCAAACCCGAACAGTCACCCTCTTTGCCTTGGACCGGTTCTATGAACTCATTCTCCCCAACACTTAAGTCCACCTGCTTAACTCGGCTCCTGCCACCCCAGTCCAGGCCACCGTCCCCTTCCGCCTGCCTCTGGGCTTCCACCTCTGCGGCCCCCACGATCCGTTCCCACAGAAGGCGCGGCATCTTTACAAAAACAGGTCAGATCGTATGTGAGTTAAAATTTGCCCACGACTTTTTTCACACTTAAAATAAAAGCCACACTCCTTACCCTGGCTCACGAGGCTTGGGCTCTTCCTGACCCTTGTCCCCTGTCGCCCCCTCTCCCAGCCTCTGCTTCTCCCCTCACCACCCTGGCCCCCCTGCTGCTCCCCGCGTGTGCCAGCCCCTTCCCCGCTGATGTCCTGACAGCCACTGTCCCCCATGGTGGCTTCCCGGGACCGCCCCGCCCCCGTCAAGCTCTAGTCTAGCGCCTCAGCTCGTTTCCAGTGCAGTTCCCCGCACCTCAGAACACCTGCTGGTTGCATGCACATTCACTGACCTGCTCTTCCTGGGCCTGGAACAAGGAATATTTGTAGAATTAATTAAGTAGTTAATTGTGGGTTACGCATTTAATACCATACACACAGCATAAAGAAAAGAATATAGCATTTTATTTCACACAACTGTTCAGAGTCCCCCACCTCATGAAGTGTGTGCTGGGGGAGGGCAGGGTAGAAAAACCTAAACTTGCAAATTGTTGGTATTGGGGCCTCTTCTGGTTTAACAAGTCTTTTGGGGGTGACTTGGTCTCTATGGACAGATTCTCCGCTTGGGAGCCATCTTCCCGGGCCTGTTCCGCTCTGGGAGGCACCCAGGCAAGCCCCTGGGCAGGTGTGAGGTGTCTGGTGCAGGGGGAGCAGGGCTGAGACCACATGGGGTCATCAGGGTCCTGGCAGGGCCCCGACGCGTTGTAGTTGGCCTGAGCTGCTTCCTCCCCAGGTGACTGCAGGGCTGTGCCTGGATTCTTCTAGCCTCTGAGGGTGACCAGCTGGCCCCCGTGGCTCCAGTTGCAAATGATGAGGCCGGAGCAGTCCCCTTCTTGTGACCAGAGGCTCTGCCCATCATCCTCTCTATCGGCACCAGCCATGGGGACGCTGGAACCTCCACACTCACGCAGGCTGGGAGGGGGCTACCAAAGCCAGGGGCTCCGGACGGCAGCCACCTCCCCCTGCCAAGGCCACCAAGGGCTGCAGGCAGCCTTCCCAGAGGTCTGTGTGGCACCACGTTCTGGGGCTCATCCGGGCATTTCGACAGCATCCTCACCCGAGAGGGAAGACGGACGCCTGCCCGGCCTCTCAGCCCTGCCCTGAACGTGTCCCCCTTTTTCCTTTTGCCAACAATCCCTCAAAGTCCAGAAGAGGTGGCTCTCTGCCCTCTCGTCCTGTCTGACCAGCCCTTCGCCGACACCTGAACCTCCTCCTGCCCCATGCCATCCGTGGAGCAGGGCTGGGGAATGGGGTTTCCTGGAGAAAAATAACAAACATCATGCATTATTTTCAAAATATTATCCCCAGTACAAACACAGGATGTGTTCACACCACGTGAAGTCCAAAGGATAACAGAACACACCATATGGAGGAGGATTTCCCGGTTGCTCATTCAAAGAGAGTGGCGGGGAGCCTGAGTCACCGCACGAAGCACAGCAGCGGGGGATGCCACTCTCCGAATGGGAGCCAAATTCCCACTGCAAGCTGTGATTTCGCTTCAGCAAAACACCAGCTGTCACGCGGTATTACGGTCTGAAGAAGAGATGGCTGCATGCGTGTCAGGTGCTCAGCACACGGCCCGGCACACCTAGGGGCAGCGAGTGCCTTTGCAAGGTGAGCGACCGCTCCCGTTCTGGTCCCCTCTCTGCGCTGAGTTCCCCACAGACATCATTTCATTTACTCTTGACAAAAATGCCGGAAGAAAAATCACCATCTCCATTTGGCAGTTGGTGAACCAGAGGCTGAGCCAGATGAAGCGACTTGCCTGTGGTCAGAGAGCAGGTCAGTGAGAAAGTCTCGAATTGACCTGGCTGCAGAGCCTGTGTCTGCCTGCCCCACCCCCAGCCCAGCACTGAGCTGACAGCTCTGGGCACACCCTGCTGGCCCCATCTCAATGCAGAGTCCTCCACCCCTACCCCTCACCCCCAGCCGGGCCGGTGATTGTCCTCACCTGGAGTGTTCCTGCCCTTCAGGCTTGATTACTGGCTGGTTCTTTTCTTTTCCAAGAGGCCACTTGAAGGAGTGAAAATCAGGGCATCTGCCAGGCACCCCCAGGAGGCTCCCTTCTCCACCGGCCTGGGGCAGGACTGGCCTGCAGGCGGAGGCCTGTCTGGACTGCATAATTAAAAAGCCAGCTCTTTGTGCAACCAGATCTGCAGCTTCACCAATGTTCTATGCACCCTGCAGAAAAGTGCTGGGGCCAGGGGTCACCTGGAGCCACCCCCTGACCTCAGCTTCCCTGACCTGGAAAGAACCAAGATGGTGGCGGACTGGAGACCAGCCCTGACCAGAGGTCAAACTGACGGGTGGGGGCGTGCAGGGGCAGGGCCCCCAGCCTGTGGCCACGCAGGTAGGGACAGAGGTGTGGGGACGGGCCACTGTAGGGGAGGAGGACCACTATGGGGCTGCCAGCGTGGCCCCAAGGCCTGCTGCGCCACTGTCTTGCTGCGTGATGCTGGGTAAACCCCATCCCATCTTGGGCTCGTAAAACTAGAGGGTCAGTCTAAACCGGGTGGCACTCTCCAGGCCTGCAGGGCACCGTGAGCGAATGAGGGGAATGCCGGGCCTTGCAAACCAACTGGAAATAATAGGATCTCTGCCGAGAGGCTGCTGGGGGCCTTCCGTCTTGGAAGGCAGTGGTCAGTAGAGGGAACTGTGCAAAACTGGAGTCTGTATGCTCCAACGAAGGTACTCCACCAAAAGGAGACATTAGAAGTTCAAGCTCATCAATCAAAATATGCTGTGGGCCAAGTTCAGAAGCAGGAGGCAGGTTGGTGACTGACTTCTGGTCTACATGATTCTAGGTGACCCTGTTGGTCAGGGGAGAAGGACTCTCTATCTACCATTTAACAACCAGAATTACATATTGGAAAAAAACAGGGCTTCGGAGGCAGACATATCGGGATTCAAATTCTCTACCTCTTACGGAGGGACTCCTGCAAATACTCAGTCTCTCGGTGACTCAGTTTCCTCATCTGCAATATGGGGTTAATGACAGAAGTGCCTTCCTCACATCGTTGTTGTGAAGATTGAATGAGACTACTGTTTCCAAGGTGCCTGGCATGCAATAAGCCCTCAGATGTGGCAGCTACGGTTGTAATCGATTAGGGGCAAGTCTCCACAGAGCTGAGTGAACTCTCAAAAGGCCCCCAATCAAATAGAGTTCATCATCGCAATCTTTAATTCATTAAAGTTTATTCTTTCCCATAAATTATTCTATTAAGTGGAAAACTAAATGTGATTTAATTTGAAGGCTATAATATTTTTCAAATAAATGAATTCCCAGAGCCAAGTGGAAAATCCCTTTGTCAGATGAAGTGACACTGGCTTGATGGAAATTTATGATAGAAGATCAATAACAGAGACACTAATAAGATAGGGCCGCCTCAAAAAAAAAAGCCCTCAGGTTTCTCTCTCCTGTGTTTCTGGCACATTACAGCCAGAAGAGCCCAGAACCAAAAAAAAAAGAGAAATGAACATTTGTCAGACAGCTTTCTGGTCCTAATATTACTAGCGGCATGACCCTAGATAAGTCACCTAACCTCTGGGCCTCAGCTGCCTCACCTGCATAATGGGAACAATACCTATCTCGTGGGGAGGAGAGGGCTGAGAGGAGCAAACATAACGTGCACGAAGTGCTTAGTACCCGACAGATGCTCAATAAATGGCGGCTATGGTCATTTCTCTTAAATACCATTCGCGAGAGGCTCCCTGCCTCCTGCTGTCGGTGGAAGGAACTAGCCAGCCTCTGACTAGTAACACCTCAGCCATACCCCAGAGCGTTCACTTTCATAAAAACATAGTTTGGTATTATTCCATTGAGTTCCAACCACTCCCTTCATCCTTCTCAAGACCATTACTGTCAAAACACCCAATTTGCCCAATATACATATTTGCAAATTAATTCTATTAAAGAGGTATAGTAAACAATCTGCACTGTCCAATTAATGCCGGAGACCCTTTGATCCCAGCTCACAAGAGTCTTGGTGGGTGACTTATCTTCTCCGATCCACTCCGATCTTATTTGGCCTGTCTCAGTTTGGAAATGGAGGTGAAGTTGCCGCAACCACTTGGCCCCAGATGAGACTCTTAGAGATCTGCTGAAAATATCAGACGTCAGGCAGAACAGCAGATTTGCAAAGAAATGGCGTACGATGGAGACTGGACACCGTTGGCTAACGACCAAAGTTTGGCTCCCACGGGTCTTGTAGAACTTGCCTCCGGGGGATTGGCTGAAGGAAAAACCAAATGAGCCTGCAGCTGTGAGCTGTCCCCTCGTCTGGCCTTCACAAGGTGGCAGCAGTCTTCCCGGAGGTCCGTAGATTCTGGTACAGTCTCCCAAGCATCATCACAGTCCTCCGCCTGTTTGAGCTCTCCACCAGCCCCAGGGAGATGAGTAAATAGTGCCATTTTACAGATAAGGAAAAAAGAGATCCAGAGAATTTAATAACTTGTCCAAGGTCACCCAGCTAGTAAGAGGCCCGCCCATTGTAAACAATCATGGAATCTACGCATTTGCAGATTTGGGCTCATTCCACCCTTGGGAATCTCAGGATGTTCTATTCACACTTGGGAACCAGCAGGATTCCAGTGAGGGAAGCAAAACTGGTTCTATCCCGTGGTCCTTCTCCAGGCCAATAATTAGGACTGGCCAATCTGGATCAAGTACCATTTGTTGGAATCTCTCTGCCCTCTGCTGCGGTCAGGGCTGTCACCTAAGTTCAGAGTCCTAAGTTCAGACAGTCTGGGGTCAAGTTCCTGCTCTGCCTCTTACTAGTCATATGACCTTGGACAAGTAGCTTTACTTCTCTAGGCTTTAACATGAGAATAAAAGAAATAATAACAACTGGTAGCTTTTCTTGAGTGCTTACCATGTGCCAGGCACAGCTTTAAGCTCTTTCCTTGCATTCTTTTATTTCGTCATCTCGACAACCTTTTGAGGTAGAATATGTCATTGTCCCCATTTTCCAGATGAGGAAACTCTAATAGTGAAATTTCAAAAAACCCTGAGGTGGTAGGGAAAATATATCCATGCACAGGACCAGCTCAGGGCTCCCCGCCGGCCTTCAGCTAGGCCAGGGGTCAGCAGATGTCCTGTAAAGGGCCCGATGGTAAATATTTATATTTCAGGTTCTGCAACCCTGCAGCTCCACAGTTGTGCACGAACGCAGCCAGAGACGATATGTAAATGGCGAGTTGGGTCGTGTGCCAATAAAGCTTTACAAAAACAGGCAGTGGGCTGTGGTTGCCATGGGCTGTGGTTTGCTGACCGCTGACCTAGGTGAATGTCTTCTCTCACTTCTTAGGGCCAATCCTGCTAGATGTCCACCTGTTCCCTCTTTTCCTGACTTTTTTCTTCCAAATACCTGAGCCCCACTTGCTGGAGGGGCTGATGGAACAAGGTAAGAAAGAGGATGAGGGTACAGGGACATATGGGGGGGGGCAGTGCAGGAGAGAAGCTTGCTGGTCCCTGTGAGCCAGTGAAGTGGCAGAGTTCCAGCAGGGGCAGTATTTAAGTCAGGTTGGCAGGAAAATGGGTCATAGTTCCCAGGAGCAAGGAGGGAGACAGGCCTGTGTGGAACCAAGACCCCAGGTTGTGATTGGGATGAAGGAACGGGTCTGGACAGCAGGAAGCATTTGATGGGGGCCCAGTAGAGAGGGCTGAGTTAAGGACGCATCTCCAGCCTTTGGGGGGGATGCAGATACAAAGGGAAACTGAGGCAGAAATCCATCCAAAGAACTAGGCAAAGAAAATGGGTTTGGAGAAGAAGCTGTGGATGACCACGGACCTTGTCTGCTTGTAAGATCCAGACCGCCTGTGGCAGGGTGGGCTCAGGACTAGCAGAGAGCCGAGCCTGCAGCCAAGCCCAGGTGGGGAAGTCAGCCGAACCCCTCACAGGGAAAGCAGCCAGGGCCGCCTCCTCTGCACAAAAAGAGAATGTTACAATTCAGCCCTTGCCGAGCCCACCGGGGAGCTCAAGAAAGACCTGTTGCTAAATCAAATCCATTCACTCAATAGACATTTAAACACATACTACGTGCCAAACCTTGGGGATGCAGAGACGGGACATACCCAGAAAGCTGTCACAGTTCGCAAGTGAGATAAATATGTGCACAGCTTTCTGTAATACAAGATAAAACATTCGCAGAAGCATAATCACGCACGCCTGAAACAGAGGAGAATTCTGACTGTGGGGAGGCCTTTTCAGAAGAGTTTGTTAGTAAATGAAAAGAGGGATCATTTCTATTCTCTTAACACAGGGACTTACTGGTTCCCTGCCAAGGTTTCACAGGAATTACCTGCTCCCCATCTTTCTAGAACGCATGTGAAACACTTCAACTTCTGAGGACTTGCTTTCTCCTGAGAAGCATGAAGATATCAGACTTCCCAGAAGAGAAGAGAAGACTCTTAATAACCAACGTTAAGAAAAAAAAAAAAAAAAAAAAAAAAAGGAACTGTCTCATGCCCTCCATGCTCTCGAAGTCCTTCCTAGGGAATGGACTTCAAGTCAATTGTGAATTTCTCTCACCAAACGATCTGAAAAATTGTACTCTAGTTTTAAGGGAGGTTAGAAGTTTTAAACGTTTAGAAGAAATGGTTGTCAGGATCTAAGTTCTAGCTCTATAAACTGATTTTAAAAAACCCCAGGCTCACAAGGATAATAAAAAATGCATTTAATAGCATGTCAATATACAGCTTAAATGTATATTAAGTCTTTTTTTAAGTCAGTGCATTACAGGGGTAGAGAAGAGAAATATCATTTGTGAATGCACAGTCAAATGCTGAGTATAAGTGCTGATAAATCTCGGTGTTCTTACACTATTAAAATTCTGTTTTATGAAACGTAACTCCAGGTGCAGTGCTCTGTGCCAGCGTGGGGAATCGTCTGGTCCAGGATGCAATCTACAGTTTTAAATTGAATTGTATACAAGTATTAACAAAAGAATAAAATTTATTATTCACAAAACTAAAGTGATTATCATAAAGCTTACAAGAAAGTACAGCCTAGAACTAATGAGTTGAAAAACTAGTTTTAAAAATAATAAAACTTACTGGACAGTTTTGGAAAATGATATTATAAAACAAAGAAAACAATTGGCACAGTTTAACCACCTAATTTCTAAGTGCACTTTGTAATGGTCCTTGCAAGCTGCCACTTTTCCCAGGATAATGACAAAAAGCTTCAGTCAAGTGTCACTGGCTTATGGTGACGGGTTTTTTATTGCATTGCCAAGAGTGGATTTTAAGAAAAAACACTACAAAGGTTTCAAAAACCCTATTTATTCTCTATCATCAAAAATAGCAACAGGGGGACTTATACAACTGTTCTGTGAGTACCCACCAGTCTATTTTTTTTTTTCTTAAAAAAAATAGAAGTTAGTTAAAGAAAAATGATTTGGTTTTTAAAAAATAATGTAAGGAAACACTTAATCAGATAGCCCAAGGAGTCATCAGAAATATGTGTAGCAAGAAAGCTTCGTTTTTGGCCCTCTCCGGCCTTTGCACGTCTTTTTCTAAACTAGAAAGAGAATGTACAGTACCAATATGTTCCCCAACCTGCTTGGATCAAATTGTTTTGTTTTTAAACCCATTATTGCTAAACCAGAGTGTTGACACTGAGAGCCGAGGAGTCCACTCATAGAGGATAAAATTGAGAGGCTGCTTCTGAGGACTGGATCTCCACCTGGGCCATTTTGAACTGGGTGCACTGCAGCCACTTGCGGAGGGCCACCAGACTGGCACCGCTCTGCGCCGAGCCGGGCAGCGTCCTTAGGCTGTGGTGGTTGACGTTGTTCTGAATGGCCTGGAGGCGAAGCTGGAGTCCCGCGGATAAGTGCTGTTAAGAAAGGGCAAGACACATAGTTCAGTTTCTTTCTTCCCAAGGGTCGCTCTCAACCCAGGGACTGCCATGCCAGCCTGGAGGACTTCTGCCTGCAGAACTCACCCACGGCCCAAGGGCTGTCTGGCCTAAAGAAAGCCAAGTCTGGAATTTGGCAGTGCTCAGGGCAGCGGACGTGGGCCGGGGCCATGTACCTAGAGTCGACACGACCCAGATCCCTCCAAATCATGCCATTCCCATCTTGACTCATTTACTGCAACAGGAACTTAAAGCTGACATCGGTATATGGACTGACACCTGTACTCGTCCCCCGGGAGCTGCTCGCCACATGAGCCTGGGGTGGTGGAGAAGTGGCCCGGCTCTGCCGCTGGGCTGGCTCCCTGGGCTCGAATCCTGGTTCCTCTGTGAAAAACTTTAAGAGCAAGCTTTTTCAGTCTGTTTGGATCTTCTCGAGGCCAAAGTGGGGATAGAAACACCACGGGGTTTTTGTAAAGATAAATGAGTTAATCCAGGGTGTAGAATAGAACTTGGCACACAGTAAGTGCTCGATACATTTTCGTCATGATTATAATCTACCTGTTCTCATGTTAATGCACAGGAAAGAGCTAGTTGCGAGCTTATTTTTCTTAGCTTCTCATCAGGCTCTGTTGGCCTCCTGTCAATGTCATGCAATGTCATGCAATGTCAAATCGCCACCGACTGCCATCGTGGCGAGGGAGGGGCCATCTAGAACGCCTCGGGTGCAAGTGTGACCACTTTTCACAATAAAAATGAGTACTGAGATGAGGTTTCCGGCAGTGCCGACACACCTACCGGTGGCCGCCAACAGGACCTACGCCATGAAGCAGGACTCTAAGCTGCAGGCGCTGCTGACCACCGCACTTCTGTCTCAGTGTCTGGGTACCTTGGGGTGACCCCCATTTTCTCTCACCAACATCCCTCCCAAACTCAGAGAAGAAGTCCAGCAGGAAGGCG
>NW_011889000.1:2117503-2134787 GCF_000151845.1 Pteropus vampyrus | reverse complement strand
CGTGCTCTTACAAAAAAGGGACATCTGGACATGGAGACCACATACACGGGGAGAACACCATGTGAACATAAAGGCAGAGAGAGATCTACAAGCCTAGGACCGTTAGCACCACCGGCAGCTAGAGGAGAAGCAGGAAGCAGACTCGCCCTCCGCCTCAGAAGGAACCAGCCCTGGGACGCCTTGAACTTGAACTTCTGGCCTCCAGACCGATGACAGAATACATTTCTGTCATTCAAACCACCCAGTGGCCCTAGCCAAGTAATACAAGAGCACCCCGGGAAGCAACGCCCAGAGGCAGGAGTGCGTGGAGAGGTGAGGAGACAGCAAGGTGTCGCACGGTGCTAGAGAGCGAGGCTCTTCGGAGAGGGCCACGCACAGTGAGTGTAGGAAAGCAGACGTGAGATCATCTCACAGACGAGCTGGGATGCCACGTGAGACTGGATTTGATTCCAAATCTCCGCATGAGCCTCATTCGCCATGAGCGGACTACGCTCCAGAGAGGTCACTGTGGCAGCCGTCTGCAGAAGGACACGGAGGAGGGGGGCAGGGGCCCAGTGTGGAGGCTGCCTCCACGGTGGAGGTAAGTCCAAGGGTGGCTCTGGGGATGGAGAAGGATGCTGCCTGCGGAGATCACCGGTAAGCATCTGGAGACTCGCTTGCTCTTTGGAGTGAGGAAGAAGCCAAGGAAAAAGCTGAGGTTTCCAGCCGTGGCAAACTGGAGGCCAGCAATGCAGCGAACAAAGTGGGAGAACCAGGAAGGGAACCTGTGGGCCGGGGACAGTGTACAAACGACCGCTCTTCACTAGCCATGGCCGTGGGCTGCCGGTCTCATCGAATTCATCAAAACGTTAAAAACAACAAGTTGGTGAAGTGATCAATTACATTTCAATCTATGCTTTTTGTTTCCAAGGCTGAATCTGACTGTCGCTCTGCTTTCAACATTCTACCGATGTGTATAATTTGCTAATTTGTCTTCCAGTGATGTTTACTCCTAAACATGGTGTTTATGTTGCGGTCAGTTGATATTGAGTCTCTGACATAAATACTGTTATTTAGAAATGGAGTATAGTGTGTCTCAGAAGATGTAATTGGACTAAAATTCAAAATCTCAGGGAATGACACCCTCTCTTTGCCTCCCCCTGCCATCAACACTCAGAGCGAAACTGGGATAAGGCTGTGTTATCGGCTCTTAGCAGAGCTGGCTCATCTAGGCTTTTCTGAATGGCGGAAAAATGTCTTTACATCAAGAACCAAGGCTGAGAGTCCTAACATCTACAGACTTTTACCGATTATTGACCTATTTGATATGGAAGAAGGCCCACAGGCCTCTTGATATAGAGAAATACCTAGACTAACCTCCTGTTAAGAATCCTGAGGGACTAGGGTGAGTAGGGGCCAGGGAGCACTGAGGACTCTGAGCCTGGGTGGACGCCTTTCCCAATGCTGTCACTGGGGCTAAGGGCCTGTATGAGGCAAGCAAGGGGAATAGCAAGGTTGGTTTTACCAGAGTTTTTTATTATTTCTCCACTGATGTAACATCTGACCATAAGATTAAAAAATATACCTACAAGGGACCTTCAGGTTTGTGATTTACAAATCACATGACTAAAGGCTTCAGGTTAAATCTCATGATTATTGATAGCATTATATAATCCAGCAGTCATCCTATTTCAGGAATGCTAATTTCACTTACTGAATAACAACCATTTCAGTTCCCTTTTGCTAGTGGTTCCTACAAAGCTGTCAGTAAGAATTAGATGTAATTTATTTTAGGCTCTGTAATGTTATAATAAAGTTGGTTGGGCTTTTTTTTTTCTTTTCCGAAACAGAATCTGGAAAACTAAAGGACATTTGAGAAAATAGGTTGCTTTTCACCAAATAAAAGCAATCCATTCTCTCTTATTTTGATTTATGCAATAGGATAAATGAAAGATGTCCTGCTTGGATGGGCTGTCTTCATTTCACTCCATGTTTGCACCTGCCCTCAAAATTAAAATTAGTTGTGAAACTCTCTCTCTTTAATAAAGCTAGAATAACAAAGATTTACCCACTTGCCTGAAACAGCTAAAATTCCAGGTGGAATCTATGAAATGATGGTTTTCAGATACTGAGCATCAGCAATGCCAGACGGTGGTCACCAAGGAAGGAAACAAACAAAGTGAGCCCTACAATTAGTCTAACCTACTGCCTAGAGAGAGTTTGCAGGCAGTAGCACAGCCTGGCCGTCTTCCTGGATTAGGGAAGTGGGGCCGGGTGTCCAGAGAGGCCAACGTGGGTAGAGTTGGTAAGGCCGGTTACCAGAGAGGAGAAAGTTGCACAAAGAGAGGGAAAACTCTGGAGATCTGTAAAGGGTCCCCCTTGAGTCTGGAGCTGAAGAGTAACCAGTGCACACACATGAGAAAAACTACCCAAGACTGAAGAAAAAACAACCCAACAAAATTAGAGGGGAAAATCCCTGGTGGTCAAATAGGGCCAGCAATAGTCTCTGTTTCCACCAGTTACAGTGAAAAAAAATCTTCTAAACAATAGCACATTAAGTAGAGTACTCAGGATACCACTTGAGTAGTGAAGAAACATTAGCCCTAGACAAAATGCTGCTTTGATCCCACTTAGCAAGCTTAAAGGCAAGACTCAAAAGGATAAGACTGTTTCTAAGTAATTTAACTATGCCACAGAATACGGCTCAAGAATATTTGTAGGAATGAAAAAATATCCAGCCCCCAAAAATGTCAAATTCAAAATGTCAAGAATTCAGTAAAAAATTACCAGCTGTGCAAAGAAGCAGGAAAATGTGACCCAAAATAAGAAGAAAAATCAAGCAATTGGAAAAGACTGAAAAATGATACAGATAACAATTACTAGACAAGGACATTAAAAGTTATTATAACTATAATCAATAGTGTCAAAAAGTAAAGGAAATATTGAATATGCTGAATACAAGCATAGAAGAAAATAGTTTAAGAAATAATGGCTGATACATTTCCAACTATAATGAAAACTATAAATTGACAGATCCAAGAAGTTCAACCAATCCAAGCACAAGAAACATGAAGAAAACCACACCAAGGTGTTTCATTATCAAATTGCTCAACAACAATGGTAAAGAGAAAAATCTTTTAAAAAGCCAGAGAAAAAAAAGACATGTTACAGACAGAATTAAGAACAATAAGAATGATACAGATTTCTGGTCAGAAACAATGTGTGGAGCAACATTTTTAAAGTACTAGGAAAAAAAATTTGAACCTAGAATTCGATACCCAGCAAAAGTATTTTTCAAAATGAAGGCAAAGTAAGATTCTCAGACACACAAAACCTATAGGAATTAATCACCAGGAGACCTGCACGAGAATCGATAAAAAAAAATAAAAGGAAAAAAAAGTCTTTTGGGCAGAAAGAAGATGACAGAAATGAAACACACTGAAAATGGCAAATATAAACATGGCAATAATAGCAAATATAAATAAATATTTTTAAAAATTCTCATCTCTATAAGAGATGACTGTTGACATTTAATAATAATATATGGTTTGTTATATAACATAGTTGAATAAAGTATATGACAGTAACAGCACAAAGCCGGGAGGTGAGAAATGAAAGTATACTATTATACGTCCTTATACTATTTATGAAGTGTTATATTACTTGAAGGTAGATTGTGATAAGTTAAAAATGTACACTATACACTATAAATCAACCACTAAAACAACAATTAAGACATTTTACCAATAATAGAATTAAAAAGCGCACTTCTAAATAACCCCTGAATCAAAGAAGAAACCCTAATGGACATTAGAAAGCATTTTAGAATGAACGGAAATGAGAACATATCTAAACATGGAAGAATGCAGCTCAAGCAGTACTTAGGAAATTTAGAGCACTAAACACTGCTGATTGAAAAGAAGAAGGTTCTCCAATTTACGATGTCAGCTTCAATTTTAAGAAACCAGAAAAAGAAGAGGAAATTCCATCCAAATTTTGATCATTAAAAACTCGGTCCAAAAAAAGCATAAAGAGAGGGAATGAGAGACAAAGAACAGATGAGAAATATAGAAAATCAACAGCCAGATAGTAGATTTAACCCCAACAATATCGCAAAACACATTAAATGAAACTTGTTTAAAAACTCCAATTAAAAGCAAAAGATCGTCAGAGTGAGCTTTTAAAAAAACCCAACACCGAACTATAGCTGCCTATAAGAAATACACTTTAAATATAAAGATACTAATAGATTAAAAGTAAAAGAATGGGAAAAGACATACCAGGCTAACACTAGTCAAAAGAAAACTGGACTGCTTTTCTTTATATCAAAGTAGCTTTCAGAGCAAAGACCTAGCTATTCCCTCCTAGTTATTTATCTAACATATATGAAAGCATATGTCTACACAAAGACTGGTACATGAATAGTCATAGCAGCCTTATTTGTAATAGCCCCAAAATGAAAACAGTTCAGATGTCCATTAATTAATGAATGGATAAATAAAACGTGGTATTCCATACAATGAAATATTACTCAGAAACCAAAAAAAAAAATGACCTACTGACACATGCAACAACATGGATATTAATCTCAAGATAATTATTCTGAGTGAAAGGCAGAAAAAAAAGTACATACTGTACCATTTATAGAACATTCTAGAATATGCAAACCTAGAGTGATAGAAAGCAGATCAGGAGTTGCTTGGGGATGAAGAGGAGAGGTACAGAGAGTGGTGGAATGACAAGGTTATAAATGGGAACAAGAGAACTTTAGCGGGTAATAAATGTGTTCATAATCTTGACTGTGGTAATATTTGTCAAGTTCTATCAAACTGTACACTTTAAATATGTATAGTTTACTGTACGTAAGTTATACTTTAATAAAGTTGTGAAAAATAAAATCAGGTGTGATCATCTAAGAATCAGTCATGTAGTTTGTCTCGCAGTGTTGACTTGTGCTACTGTTGAGCTGGATAAGCTACATCTACCCCATTGGAACCAACTACCTCGCAGTGTTCTGGCAACAGTCAAGTTTCCCCTGCAAATGGGCTCCCTTTTCTTTAGCGCTGTGTGAGTTAACTTGAAAAGCATCCTTTACTGAAGAAGGGATTCAACCAAGGAGCAACATAGCAAGTTCTAAGGTTCCAAACTGATGCCCTCTGTGGTGGGGTGGGGGTGATGGCGGCCGAGACAAGGGAGCACGGAAGTGAAAGGGAAAGAAGGAAGTGGCTGGCACAAGAGGAAAAAGAACAGAGAATCGGTGAGACAAAGAGGTGGAACGACAGGAAGGAACGGAAAAGGGGAAACTAGAAAGGTAAGTGAGCGAGAAACCAAGTTCCCCTTTACTCTCATAGTTTTATCCCGCAGTACGTTTCTGATGTCACTGGATAGATGACGAATGCTTAAATTCCTTTCATGTGCTATCTAATAATTTAGAATAGTAATATTAGAACCTGAATCTATTTATCTTAGAGAAAAGTACCCGCGACCAAGTCAAACGATCACAGACGATTTTCCTTGGTTTTCTGGATATCTTGGTGACCTCCCACCAATTTATATTACTATAGGGTCATTTTCAGATCAACGGTCCCCAGTAACATTGTAATTGCTTGTGTTACATGTAATCATGGTCCGACACATTTAACCCAGGTAGAGTTTGTCACAGCAGCAGAGCAACAGCAAAAATAACACAATAACCATTTGATAAGGGTTGCTATATGAGCCCGAATCCTCCAGTCCCAACTTTGGGTATTCAAATTAAACCACTTTTCTTTTCCTCTTCAGAAGATACATTCAAAATAAATCCACATTTAATTTTAGCAGCAAGAAACGGTCTATAAAAATCTTAAGATTTTCCTACCTTGACAAAAATTGTTGAATTGCATTCTTGCAATGCCTCCATTAAACTAATCACATGGAGACACACCATTTCTACCATCTGAAACAACAAACATGAAAATCAATTCCACTCCCAGTAATATGGAAACTACGCAAACCAGTCTGCAGCTGTAGAGAACCCACGCCCCGTGCCCATTAGGTCTGTCTGCACGATGACCACAGAGGACCACACAGAGTGGTGTCTATTAACCGGAAACTGAATTTTTAAAGCTCCAGAGGTTTTGCAATTGTCATGCCTTCCTCATCTAACTCGGGGCTGCCAATAGAATTGGGGTACTGATCTCACTAATCTACCCTGCACCGTGATTCACACCAGGGGATCAATGGCTTCCGCTTCTTCATTTCCAGCTATAGAACTCTTTGGGCTTAGGTCCCTTTTTCCATCTTGATCCTTTCTGCACAGTTACGTCATCCGGAGTGGCTGTTTAATATTTTTGCATGTCTGTCTTTGAGGCTTTGTTCTTTATGGAACAAGGTAACTGTGCTTACGAGAGTTCAAAAGTGCAGTAGAGATTCAGAAATTCCTAAGGCCGGACCTTCAATTTCAGGATAAAATTAATTCAAATTCATTTATAACATCATTTATAAAACATTCATTTGTAACATCTGAATATCAAGAGAGCTTTGAAGGAGAGGTATTAACGACATCAAAAAACGAATGAAAATAGAAGGAAACTTTGAATCCCTACTTCAGTTAGAGGTTTCCATTTCATTGTCTGTAAAATAACAGAACAGAATGCTCATCTCTAAGACTCTACGATCCAATAAACATAATTATCTCCATAGCAGTCAGAACTGTTCGTGCACCCTAAAATTTTCACACAAATGCCTTTTAAATTGAACTAAACAGCTCTCTCCATACAGAATGACCTTATAGCATCTGCTTCTCTGAAGAAAAGGAACTGTTTTACTAAAAGGAAATGTATAATCCCCTTTCCAATTAGACCTATAAGAAAATATTTCTTGGACTGATAGTCAATCGAAAATCATTTCTGGAACGCCTTTTGTGGACGGTGCGGTGCTGGGTTTCTGCTCATGATGGGACCATCGTTATGGTGTTCTTCCGGGTCCCTTGCCCCTCACAGACATGAATTTGACCCATACTGAGACAATGGCTATTGCTTCCCCAGCTCAGAATCCTCCTCCAAAGCAGTAAGCTGAACCAAAGGGCTCCCCCGTAAATTCCTTCCTACACCCTCCGACCTTCAGTGAAGCAGGCTCATGCTAACCACGCTGCAGACGTTTCTGGTGAGGTCTGGAGCAGCCCCTTTCTCGGTGAGCCATCCACAGCAAAATGGAACTGGATGTGAAGACTGGGCAGCCTAGAGCCTCCTGGGCAACTCAGAAAGGTGGGGTTCTTTTCAGGTTTTGAGCCTGAGTGAAATGAGCACATGTGTTCAGTTGGTCTGCTCTTAAACACCACGGTTGGCTAGAGTTTTTCCAAGTTGCCTTGGAATCCAAAAATGATATGGATCTCCCTCCTAACCCTCTGAATTTATTGCGGCAAAACAGCCCTTAATGGTAGACGTTTCATACGTTTCCTTTGGTAGTAAGCAGAGAAAACAAAAATCGTTTTTACTGAATTGACTTGTTTGCTTTGTTTTTCATGGAAGTTTTCGTGTGGGTAGAACATCCAGTTTATAACACAAAAATCCACCCATCGGTTTAGATACCACTACGGCTGAGATCTTTAAGACAGGTCGTGTGAGGGCTGGGAGTGAGTCTACATGTCGAGATTCTAGCCGAGAGGGAACACTTTTTTGCGAACTCACCACTTTGTTGTGGGCCATCAGCTGAAGGATGCTGGGTGTCACCCGGCTCCAAAACTCCAGCGCAGTCAGGATCGCCGTGAAGCTGAATTCATTCTGACTTTGGACATTTGGAGCTACAGCGCTTTGCTCGCAATACACCGTCCAGAGCTGAGCAAAGATAAATGCGTGGAAGAGCGAACACATGTGCAGCACGGACGTCTGAAGAAGAACGAAAGGAAGAGGCGTTACCCTCTGGTGGGCCCCGGCCTTCCACGCAGAAGCCAGAGAGCGGTCCCTCCGAGTGATCCCAGGCCGAAGGAGGCGGCGCCCAGGTACACACTCGTGATTCATCACCTTAAGACAAGCTGCTCTTTACTCGTCAGTGGGAGTGTGCTCAGAGGACAAAGCATCTTTCCAAAGAGGAGCCACCTTAGTTTGCAGAAGAAAGCTACCCGCCCCCTTGCCGTTTAGCGAAACTGATATTCCCATCCCTGAACTAGGTGAGGAAGAATAATCATTCTACCACGTTAGGGCGTGGCCTCGTCTGCAACAGGGAGATAACGGCGCCCCATCAGAGAGCCGTAGTTAGGAGTAAATGGGGCTATTATATACACGAACACACTGCCCGGCATTTAATAGTCGTACTACTACTAGTAGTAGCAGCAGCCAGCAGCAACAGCAAAGATAGTATTCCTACTAGAGGCAAGCAGTGGCTGAGTGAGCACCAACAGTGTCCCGGGCACTGTGCTGCAGACGTGTCATAGATCACCTCCACAATTCTCAAACCATCCCCTCGTCTGTTTTATAGATTAAAAAAACTTAACTTTTTCAAGGTCACAAAATGAACAAAGTACCATCACAGATCTGAGTTGAAATATCAGAAACCGACAGCCTAATACCTCATGCAAACATCATCCAGGTCATTTGGATGGGTGCTCTACTCTACCACAGAGCCAGCCTGTCCTGGCCCAAGCCCGCCACGACCTCCCAGGATTCGCCTAAGCTCTGTGAAGGGTCCTTGGCTCCTCGTAGCTGATTAGTACCAGCATGTCTGGTTTGCTTGTACCGGCTCGTGATTGATGCCTGCCTTGGGTTTGCTTTACTCTCTAAAGCCTGTCATCTGTCTCTACAATTTATGAAATTCCCTACATAGGTAAGCACTTCGGTAAGCCCCCGACTGGCCTTCTTATTTTCATTTTGCATCTTCAAATATCCCTAGAGATTTGAGTTGAAAATATAGTGCACAAAGAATTAGATAGGGCATAAATTTTCTCCCGCTGCATATCTGGTTCTAAAAACTGATCAAAGAATTTTTATTATATTTCTAACCTCTTATTTCTCTTCATTATTTAGAGACAAAAATGCCTAGGAAGCTAACTCTTCCTTGCCTCCATCATCTATCTTCATCGAAGTAAACCAAAAAAAACAATTTAGGGGAAGAAAAGATAGTCTGGGAATTTAAACAACTTTAAATAAGGCATTAGCACAAAGTTGCTTTCCAAATATCCACAGGAGGGCCAGTGATAAGATGCATTTTCTTCTCAGAAGAAACATAATTGGCTGATAAGGGTTTCTATTAGCAATTTCAATGCATATGGTCTTCGGCTTGCAGAAATCACTTACCTTTGATTGCTCTGGAAATCCAATCAAGATGACAATAAGATGGTCTGCAATATGGGAACCTGCATCCAGAGGTATGGGCAGGCACGGAGAGGAGGCATTTGGACACACTGCATTGTGAGTGAGGGACCCGAGAAGCAGCCAGGACAAAAGACGGATGTGGGAGACACACTCGATGAATTCTTTAGGTCTGTCAGAGAAGGAAGGGTTAAAGATGACTTTATGTTCTCCGTTTCGTTGGGGGCTCAACAAAGGCTTATAGATGGAAGGGATTAAGAGTATGGTCTTGTAGACAATTAATAAAATAAAATACCCAGGTGGCAGAGTGCCAACAAAATAATCTGTTTTTCTTGTTTCCCACCCTATTGCGGGATCAGCTTCTTGAGCAAAGAGCAGCCTTTGGTGACACAGAATTAAATACCATTTTTCCACGAACCTGCCTTTCTCGCTAGCTTCTCTTTCTAAACTCTTCCCTTTCCTCTCATTAGAAAGTATGACATCCCCACTTGAGAGGAGGGAATAGAGGAAGAGATAGATCTAACATACAACCACCCATTTTCCTGCTCTCCAATAATTTTCTCCTCCTGCCCTCCCCTCCCCCCACTCCAAACCTTTCCACTAGCCAGGAAGCTAACTATGCAAAATGGCAGGCTTGAACCTGCTCTGAGTTCCCAGATAAACTACCCACAGGCATCTCTCCTCTTAGCCTCCCTTACAAGCAGGATCAGGGGCTCACACCTCCTGGCACTCTATTTCATCTCACAGATTTTGTTCCAGCTACAATCGAAGCTCCTTGAAGGCAAAAGCTTATGTAAGTGTGCAGTAAATACCTATCGATATATTTAATGAGTTGAAATTAAGAGTTAAAGTGGTAGTTTTAAGCTCCAAGTTTTCATCATCCATCGGAACGTCTGAAGTTTTTGTATAAGGACAAATTTCTTTAATTGGCAGCATGTCATGAAGTGCACACGCTCAGAAATGCTGCTGGGTCCCCAAGGAAGAATGGAGATGGGTTTCAATTTCCATCTTCCCAACCAATCATACTCCACTCCCATAAATCTTCGGTGTGTTCGTTAGCTCTCACTGAGCCCCAGGGATCTCAGGGTGTTTCCTGCCTTTATTTACCCTTATTGCTGGAATAATAAGGGTCTTACCCCTGTTGCATTGCAGAAGGGGGATGATAGAGCCAAGGCAGATAGCGAATCACAGCTTTGTTATCTCTGTGGTTGCCCCGGGAGATCTCCATGGCAGCGATCTGCGCCAACCCAACTTTGAGATGTCCACCAAAGGTATCTTCATGCAGAGGCTGGGAACACGTCTTCATGTGGCTCTGCAAAACCAAACGGTGTTTTGTGACTTTGGCAGAGTACCTGGAGACACTCCAGGCCACTCTTTGAAAAGATCAGGTCGTCATTGCCACACCTTCTCTCACCATTCCCAAGCATACAATCCAATGAAACTTCTTCAGTGGCTTCCCACTGTTCTTAGAATAAAAGAAAAAAGAAATTCCTCGGCATAACCTAAAAATCCTGGAATGATCCAGCTACTGCTGACCTCCGTATCTTACCCCTTCGTCCTTGTGACCCCAGGTACACTGGGTCTCTCCCATCACTGGCCTTTGCTCATGCTTTTCTCTGCCTGAAATACTGTTCCTGCCTTTCTTTACCTAATTAATTGCTATTCATTGTTTGGATTTTAGCTCAAGTATCACCTCCTCCAAGAAGCCTTCCCTGACCTCCCTGGCTAGGTCATACCATCCTGTTAGAAACTCTCATGCCATCGTCTACCCTTCTTCACAGCAATCGTTAAAATCGCAATTTTACCTTAGTTTGTATGAAATTTTCATTAAAATTGGCCTCTACTACCAGACTATAAACGAAATGAGGGCAGCTACTCTGTTTTTGTTCCTTACTGCATCCCTAACTGCTTAGAAGAGTGCCAGCTACATTACAGTCGCTTAATACATGTTTGTTGAATTAACTTAGAAAAATGTCTTTGCTTAACATTAGTCAGTGGAAAGAGCACTGAATTGGGAGTTGAAACCTGGGTTCTAGACCCAGTTCTGTCTCAATGAGTCACATGGACTTAGATAAGCCACTTGCCATTTGACCTTTCTCATCTGTTTGCTAATCCTATGTAAAATCAGAGGAGTGGGTTATATCCCCAACTTTTTGATCATTATTTGTCTCTGTATTTTGAAAGTGGCTATACAAAACGAACTAAAAATGTTTAGGTAACAACCGTTCCCTCTTCTTTGTACATCAAAGTCATTTGAGTGTAGGCAACCAGATTCAGTAACCAGCAACCAGTGTACGATCAAACACTAGGGGAGCTTCCTTGGAAATGACTGGGTTTGGATAGTGTGAGAAATCATCAGTTTAAATTTTGATTCTACTTTCCACCTAGCATTTCCAAATCTATCACTACCCCCAAGAAATTCTGGGATCATTTGAGCAGAGTCTGGTAACTAAGTTGAGTAAAAAAGGGACTATATTTTTAGCTGACGAACTTCTGGTATGACTACATCCTGTTTATCAAAAAGGAATAACGTAGTGCCAGACTGCAATCTGGCGGCTCCTTGGGCCATGTTCTGCCCTCTGTCCGGGGCCTTCCTGAAAGCTCTCAGACTATCAATCTTTTAGCTCCCTAGCTGACTCACCGCCGGCAAGTTGACTTGCATCAGCAATTTATTCTACCCTGCGAAACCGTCAATAAGCTCAACAACTTCACTGGGATTTTGCCCACGTGTAAATTAAAGTCTGTGCTATCCTTTGTCTTTTATTATTTCCTTGAAGAAGGTAGGTTCAATCCAGAGAAAAACCATAATGCCTTATGTTTGTATAATGTTACAGTTTACGAAAGCCTCTTCACGTGCATTATTTTACATCGAACCTTTTAACAGTTGGCAAAGGTAGATATTATGAGGCTCGTTTTGCAAGTGAGGAAACTGAGGCTCTGAGTAGTTGCACAAGGCTCTGTGTGTGGCACAGTGAAGAGGGGTTCGGGAGTTACCACAGTCCTAGGTCAAGTCGGCCTTCATCACTATCAGTTTTGTGACCTTGAGCAAATTACTGCGCCACCTCGGGTTTCAGTTTCCACATGTGTAAAACGGGGTAACACCGCAATGGGGGCATCGCAAGAACCGATTACGCAGCAAAAGGAAAGCTCCGCACACCGCGGATGGCGCGCAGATCTCCTTTCCCTCTATGCGCAGGCGGATCTCAGTTCTGCAGACTCCCCAGCTATGCGCTCATTGGGTGGCGCCACAGCTGCCTCTCCAGGCAACAATCGGATCCCCATCGGGTCTGCTTAAGCCCCTAACAACGTCTGTGTGCTTCGCTAAGCTGAGATGAGCAGACGTAAGCGCTCTTACCTTCAGCTTGGTCAGCGTGTGCATGTCCGCCATGAAATCCAGCACCTCGCTGATGTACTGCCGCATGCACTCCATGGCCGCTGTCCCGCACTGAAACACAAGGACACCGCTGGCTGCGCCCTCTGAGTCACGGCCTTCGATTTTGCCCTGACTGCCGTGATTGTCTCGCTCTGATTTCACGCTGTTTGCTAATGAGCTCTTTCAGTTTCTGGATTTCTGACTCACTGCATTACTCTCAGCATAGTCTGGGATTGTCTGTCTGCCCACAGCTGGGACGAAAGTTGACGAAAGGTTTGCAGTGGAGAGCAAAGAAACAGCGACGGCCTGCGGGAGGCCGGGTTTCTCCACTGGGTGATTTAAATGGTTTTTGTCTGATTGTTTGTAAACTGGTCGGTATACACAGATTTAGCCTGTGTAAAGCCATTAGTATCAGTCTGTGTGACATGAATCACCTTAAGTGTCACCCTAAAGTGTAACACTTTACACTCTAGGGAGTCTTAGGAACATATAAAATACGTGTGGCCAAATTCTACCTCCAGCATCTTGATTCTTTCTCTATTAAAAAAAAAAAAAAACTATACAAACGAATATCATGTTTGCCGGAAAAGTCAGAAAATTATATTCAGGTCAAATCGCTTACAGCTTAACTCTTCTACATAGTTGATACACTATTAAATAGATAAATGCATTACTGTTGCATTCTTGCCAGGGATAATGAAAGAAACGAGGTGGTCATCTTCCCCAGATACTAGCAGTATGTTTGAGAAGTCTTAAAGGAGAAGAGGGCATACTTGTGCTTCTGGTTATTAAATGGCATAAGCCTGCTCTCTTGGGGCAATGCAGTGAATTTAGGATTATAGGCAAAGAAAAGGAAAAGGAGCAGACAGGCTGCTACATCAAAGCCACATGAGAGAAGCCACACGTCAGGCTGGGTGTAATGGGGATCAAAAGCAGGCCGTCTTTGAAGCCATCTGAATACTATGCCAAAGCTTTTCTTAGCTTTCTTTAGGAAAATCTGGAACATTATATACTTAACTAGCTCACCCAGTCAGAAATCCTTTTCCCATATTCATGTAAATCTGCACAGCACTGAACTACATCACCTTCTATCTCTTCTAGAAGGTTACGCCTGTCAGTTCCTCTGACGGGACGACAAACAGTAAAATAAGGTCACTGGCGGTTCTGTCAGAGCGTTTTCCAAGCATTTCATATGTTCTAAGGTTTTCTTCTTTTAATTTAAATCGAGTGAAGGAATTATAAAAGGTTATTGTGTTCCTGCTTTTGGAATATTAATCCTTTAGTGCAAGAAAGGATTTCGCCCCGATTTATTCCATTTTCTCTGACCTTTCACATGTCATGCAAATAGGAGCATATACTCTGTTCCTGCATTTCTTGAAAGGGATTTGTTTCTTTCACGAGCAATATTTTATAGCATTTCAAGTAGGCAAATGTCACAGAAAATAATTACTAGGCATATTATTCAATATCTGTCTTTTAAGTTTAAATTACAAAAAAAAAAAAAAAAACAAGAGCAAAGAATTTATTATCACCCAGTTCCTTTTGCTCTAGAGACAGCAACTCATTTAATAAAAGCCTTAAAATACACTTTATAGTCAGGATAGTCTTAGGGAGCCATCGATACTTGTAAAACGGAGCATATAATTTCCAATCCTCTCCCTTTTTTTATTCTGCAAAACACAAGTATGTGTTTTGTATGCAACAAACTTTAGTTGTATTATTTAAAAAAAAAAAGAGTCAAGCTCCACTTGTTTCAGGAGGATTATATTTATTTCAATAGGAAAACCGATGGTAAAGGTGTTGAAAATTTACTCTGAACTCAAAAACATGAATTGAAGTGAATCATAGCTAATTCTTCCTCAAAACTTATGTCTTATTTTAAAATTAAATTACTTAGATTACAAAAGTAACATGTTCAATGTAGGAAACTTAGAAAATACAAATTAATAAAAAAGAAAAACCACCATAATCCTAATTCTTATCCTTCACCTGTGAGCCACTGTTAATACTTCCTTCTAAATTTTTTTGAATGCATATAATATACATATATGCATACAATTTTATAAGACTGGGTTTTTTTTCTAACCTGCTTTTAAATTAAATCCATCATAAGCATTTTCTAATTAATTAAATATTATCTGAAAACTCAACTTGGTATCCACATAATTAATAATCTATCTTACAGAGACGCCTTATTTTGCTTAAACAAAATCTTAATGTTGGCCATTAATTTTGTTTCCATATTTTTGCTATTTGAAATGCTACTATAATAAATATATCTGTCTATAGTTCCTTATATGCACATTTAATTATTCTCTTGAATATATATTCACAGAAGTAAATTGTCAAACTGTTCTTCAGCAAGGTAGAACCATTTTTCACTATCACAGTAGTTTATAAGAATGTTTGTCTCACTTCATCATTAACAAGTTTATTCATTAAGAAAAACCTACTGATTTGCTGGTTGATTTTACTTTTTATATTTTTTAATATTCTAATATTTTGTATTAATTTACAGTTCACTGATGGCTAGTGAGGGTAAAATGTATATTTCGAATGGTGTATTGGTCATTGGAAAGGGTTCTATATGTGGATCCTGAAACAGTTTTTGCTTTTTTGTTGTTATTGAAATGTTTGTCTTTTACTTGTTGATTTCAATAAACTTTTTATATATTAAGGATACAACTTGTTAGCTATTGCATAGGTACTGAGTTTGAAAGACTTAAACAACGAGAAAGCCAGTGAGTGCAGCAGAGGCTGGCTAGCTGCTCATGGAGCCACTTCTCTTCTTCCCTAGCACGAAGCAAAACCATGACAGTTAGGTGTGGTCGTGTGACTGAGTTCTAGCCAACGGAACACGAATAGAAGAAATACGCATCGCATTTAGACCTGGCCCAGGAAGACCCTCCATGTACCGTATTCTCTTCTCTTTCCCCAACCACCATCTGATTACAGAGGACTGCACGTGACTGATGGAACCAGATGCATATGGAAGTATTCCTCCCTTGACTTTCCAAGATACTCTTCTAAACTGAGCAAACAATAACTTTGTGTGTTGTTGCTGAGAACTGGCATTTTGTTTCACAGCGCCTTACATTACCCAAACTATTATTAAGAACTCTGAAAAAATATATAGCTTAGTAATTCTACTCCCGGAAATCTATTATAAAGAAATAGTCTAAAATATGGACAAAGACTTAAGCACAAAGATGTTTATCATGTATTACTTATAATTGAAGAATACTGAAAATAACTAAAATATCCACAAATAATTAACGTTTGCTAAAATTATTTTTAACAATGTTTACTCAGCACTTCCCCTGGCACCATGCTAATATGTGCTACATGCATCTTCTCATTCAATCCTTGGGCCATGTTCTAGCTCATTCCACAGATAATACAAATCAAAGAATAAAGATTAAATAACTTTCCTGATTACACAGCTATTAAATGGCAGACCTCATTCTCTGGTGGGAATCTAGCTCCCACATTTTTAACCACTATTCTACGATACATCAACATGAGGTAAAACTCTACAGCCATTAAACTTTGGGAAAAATGCTTATAACATATGAAGCCAAAGCAGCACTTATGTTATGGTCTCAGCTATGTTAAAACAAATATACATAGAAAAAGAGAAAGAAAATACATTAATATATCAACAGTAAAATTATCTCTCTGTTAAATGATTTATTTTTTTTCTCTCATTAAACTTCTCCACGTCAAAAAAATAAACAAATAAACAGTATTTTAAAAAATGTTTAGTGTTTTGGGTAAAATTGGTATACTTGCAAGTGTAAATTAATCAAAGTCTTTTGCAAAACAATATGAAAATACATACCATTAAGATATTCTTACTCTTTGACTAAGGAATTTATCCCAAGGATATAATCCAAAACAAAGGTGAAGATGATCTTTGTAGGAATATGTATATACTAGCAAAGAAATCGGAAAGTATATAAATTTCCAATAATATAGGAATAAGCTCATTAGGATACTGAATAGATCAAAACATGAAAAAGTAGTCTATAATAATAGAGTTCTCGTTGTAAGGCAGATGAATTATAGGTGATCCTTTTTTCTTTATTAATTTTTTTTTCTAATGACAATTTAAATCATTGTTTTCAATTAACAAATCTGTAAAGTTTCTGAGTTTGCTGCAGGAAAATTGCTATCAATAAGTACTGTGGCAGTCAGCATTAATATATTGGCTAAATGCCAAACCAGAGGAGGGAAGGAGCAATTAGGGGGATCGTTTTATAAACTATACAGGTATCTAACTAACGTACTGTATACTTTAAACTAAAAAAAAAAAAAAAAAAAAGATTTAGACCAACAGCAACAAAAAAGTAATTGTGGTTTGTCATCTTCAACCCTGTCAACGAGAACCTTAACATATTTTACCAAATAGTTCACTAGTTGATAATAATGGAAATTTTTTAATTTTCAGAGGAAATATTATAAAGGAAAACGATAATATTACAGTTCTTATTTCTTCCTGTAGTTAAATCAAATTGGTTAATAGGAGCCAATATAAGAAAATGGATTCTGGAAAAAAATGAACTTTAATCAAATCTATTCTGTATATTTGGTCATTTCTTTCCTCTTCTTTATTTGCTGCTTCAATTTTGCTCATGGTTCCTGGAAT
>NW_011889000.1:2115003-2117453 GCF_000151845.1 Pteropus vampyrus | reverse complement strand
AAAAAATGAACTTTAATCAAATCTATTCTGTATATTTGGTCATTTCTTTCCTCTTCTTTATTTGCTGCTTCAATTTTGCTCATGGTTCCTGGAATAGAAAGTTTCCAGGGGCTGGGATTAATTTAAATTTTCACTAGTGCTCTTTTTTAAAAAGATGCTGATATGTTTTCAATTTTATAATGTTTATTCTACCAAAATGAACCAGGACACAGGCCAAAAATACCTCTTTGCTAGATGAGGAAATGAGACGAAATATAAAATGCAGACAATTAATTCGGTGAGGACTTACTCCAGGCACAGAGGCGATCATCTGCTTGCTCAGGATGGTTGACTCAGCTAGTTTGGTTCCAGCATCTGCACAAATAAACTAATAAGAAATTGAAAGGATAATTATTTTTAAGAGCACTTGGACAGTAATAAGTAGTTTATAATTTTATTAACAGGGCTCAAATTCATTAGTGTTTACTTTCATGACAATCTGCCCTAGATTTATGGTACTTGCTAATCATGACAGTTCGTTCCTATCAGAAATTCAAAATCATAATACTTAAATGAACACACAGATTCTTACTACACCCAGACAGCTAAGTGGCACTGAAATGGTGTATCTGACCAAGGAAGAAAGGAAGGATGTCAGCCTTGTCATATTTATTTTGAAGTTATTCTATTTATGCTTTAGCACTTTTTGACAGTTCCCGAATTCTCACAGATTTTCCTGGACTTCTATCATTATTTCATACATTTAGAATAAAAAGAGAAAAACAAATCAACCACAGAGTGAGTATTCCCTGCCAAGGCCCCACAGTGTCTGGTCTTCCTTCTCCCATTTGTGCTGATAATGACCCTGACTCCTGTTGTGTCCCCACAGGACTTTTCACACACGTCCACTGTAACGGTCACGACATTAGATTGCAATGAGCTACAGAGTCTCCTTCTTAACCTGCTACAAGCTCTTTGAAAGCACAGACCCAATGCACCTCACCCCCAGCACTAGCTTCGTGCCTAAATTCTCAGAGGGGTTCAGAGGAGTTTGTGAAATGAATCGATTAATCAATTATGACTTGAGATCATGATGAGAATAGACTGATTTGCTAGATTACAATTGAACTTTCTTTACAGATTTTTATAGGTGTTTTCCACTTGATTCGACATCCAACTATTTATTAATGGTTTTAGGGGAAAATTTAAACATGAAGTCTGTAGAGTTTGCTATGAGCAATTATTTCCTGATTAATTTCTCTTTCCTGGCCCCTGACCAGTGGCCCCAACCACTCTGGGATCCAACACTGCTGCTAGGCAGAGTTCAGAGGCCCTGAAGGAAGCTTTGATATTGACAGCTCTTTCTTCTAATTCATTTCACTCTCACGCTGGACGAGCACAGAAAAGTTACGTAGGTCAAGACAACAAGATGAATTCAGCTAGACAGTCTCCATCCTGTCAAACTGGAGGGAATTAATATGAGTTCAGGGCATAGAGAAAATCTCAAGGAGGCCTGAAAAGGAACAGAAACCAGCATAGCGAAGGCTAATCAGCGGTCAGAATCGAAGCATTATTAATAAGCAGCAGGTTCTGGCTAACAACGCAGAGCTCTAAGCCAAAGGCCTTCTGAGGGCACAGAGCCCTGAGACTTCTAATTCAAGGCCACTGGCTGGTCTTCAAGTGTGGTCCTCCATTAAAGGTATTTCCGTACAGGTGGCTGAGCAAGGGGTGGGAGGACAGCAAGCAGAGCTGGCTCTGAAAGCCACATGGCAGGAGTGGACGCATATCTCCATGCTCACGTTCTTTCATTTCCGTTCGCTTCAAATAGTTACAGAAAGCTGAAGAATCTATTTGGCCATGAACTCTGAATCTGGCAAAGAAAGTGCGAGCTAGTAACAAAGAGAAGACCTAAAATTTTCCATTACTTTATTCAGGAATGCTTATGTCTGCTCTCCTAACTTGGGCTTATTTCTAATACGAGAAAACGTAAATAAATCAGGATTTTAAAAAAGTGAAAGTAAAGCCTAGAGCTTTGGCTAAAACCTAGGAGTAAAAAATGCAATAGAAGTACACGGCGAAAAGAAGAAACGCTTCCAACTTCCTGGCAGATGCTGCATGCTTTCCCTGTCAGATGTATTTTCAAAAGCTATCTACGTCTGCCATCTAAGATGGACTACTTATGACTAAGTTCCAAAACCTCTGTCAGGACACCAACATTTTCATCAATTTCTTTACAACCGAAATGAGAGACTGCACAGCTAAGGGAGGCCAAACGGGACAGTAACACTACATCTGAGTGTGAGGGAAGGGGAGCACAGGGAGGGGGCTGCTCAGAGGTGGACCGAAGACCTCAGCCCCTTCAAGCACGCTTACCCAGCCTGGCTGTGCCCTTGACGGCAGGAGAAGATTCGTAAAGGAGCCAAACTTCAAATGTCTCTATCACCCTTCAGCAGGAGCTTTTCTCACCTACC
>NW_011889000.1:2109444-2113963 GCF_000151845.1 Pteropus vampyrus | reverse complement strand
AGCAGACCAGCAGAAGAGCTAATGTGAGTGAAAGTTAATAGATCTTAATTGAAACAAGATGGAGCCTCTGTTCAAAGGGCAGAAAAACCATGCCCGACAGTCAACAATTCAGAATCTGAAGAATACATAATTTTTTTCTATTTGGCAAGTCCTTCTTGTCTCCACGCTTCTTTTTGTTTAAAAGAAAAAAAGAAAATCCACTTGAACGTTTAAGGCCACCTGACTTTATATGTAAATAAAAACAGAAACAGGAGTCATGGCTGGACAACCACTATAGCAGGCTGGGAGATGTCCCACGACGCCAGGCCTCTAGGAAATATTTCTAAGTTTTAAAAAGCAGACTGGTCACGACCTTGAAATGTTTAGAACTTCAATGACCCCCACCTTCCTTGGGCAAGTGTTCCATTGTCCTTTAAGGGGGTTCTCTACTGACGGAGTATTTGGTAAACAACAAAGGTATGGGCTACATCTGAGAAGATTATAAACTCCATCTATTGACTAAGTTATCAATTTGAGAAGTAGTTGAGAAAACACTCTACTGCCCCGTGGAGTGAAAGAATGATGGGTAAATCCAAGGTTTGTGCAACTGACTCTCTTTTCGCTTAGGATGGAGCCCTCGGGGAGTTTTTCTTTCCAGTTCCTGCTTTTTCTGTTTCCAAGTTGCATTTTCAGTTAAAGCCACCTCCACTGCCTTCAGACGATGGTTGCTGATGTCTATGAAGGAGGTCACTATCTGCCCCAGACACATTATCTGTCCATACTGTGAGCTGGTGCTCCAGGAGCCAGGATCTGACATATCCCATCAGTAAAAGGGAGGGAGAACTTTTCTCTGAATCCAGGCTAGATTCTCTGGCCAAAGAGAAGCTACCGGAGAACAGGCTGTCACTTTTGCTATCCTCCAGAGAATACCTGGAAGATACAGGCAGTCAAGGTCAAGAGAAAAAGGAACTGGAAAACTCTACAGAAAGAAGCAAGAGACAAAAGATGCTCCTCCCTCATCCGTAAGTGGCCCCATGGAGGACTTGTCTCCATGACTCAACCAGGAACCACAGGGCAGATACAGAAAGTATTTTATTTTTAAGTATGCCTCATTGTATTTCTCTCAGTAATGAAAATGTTTTATTCTGAGAGTTTATAGAACAAAGATATATTACTTCAAAATGGCATGATGCTTAACATTTTTGGTTGGAGAAGGTTGAGATGTTATTTATGAAGTTGTTCCTTGTGGGCATGATCTCAAAATGTCTCCAAAACATCTCCCCAACTTAAATAATTTTACAACTTGATTTTTTAATTTAGCTTCATGATTCAATGACAAATACTTTGAAAAGATAAAAATAGTATTCATTTAAAATGGCAAATGAGAATCCAAACAAACACATTCAGGAGAGTCTATTTTTTTGCCTTTTTCCTTCCCCAAACTAATTTGTTTTTGTTATTTATTCACCTAGCTGTGATGCAATAATCACTGTTTTCATGGCTTCCTTAAGCACTGGGCGATTTAAACTGTCAGTGTTCTCTTGCTGTCTTGTGACAAGTGCTTATTATGTTTGACTAATGTATTTCATAGAAAACCAGCCCCCAGCTACAGTCACAGCTCAGGAGGCTAGACCCTCAGAAAATCCACCTGTAGGTCCGCTCTGCTCGAGACTGGGGACAATTAAGGAAATGCTGTCTGATGCCCACAGGAAAGCACCTTCGGGCCCTGGAAACCTAGGCTGTTTTGAGGTGGCAGGTCGCCAACCAAAAACACTTATCAGAAGTAACTGACTTCTAGACACTGTCAACCTGCAAGCCTTAAACCCCTCATGGGCTATTTCACGAAGCCCGGTTCACCTGCCCTCTCCTCCAAACCAATGCTGATCCCATTCATCTTTAGTGTTTTCCACTTGATTCGACATCCAACTATTTATTAATGGTTTTAGGGGAAAATTTAAACATGAAGTCTGTAGAGTTTGCTATGAGCAATTATTTCCTGATTAATTTCTCTTTCCTGGCCCCTGACCAGTGGCCCCAACCACTCTGGGATCCAACACTGCTGCTAGGCAGAGTTCAGAGGCCCTGAAGGAAGCTTTGATATTGACAGCTCTTTCTTCTAATTCATTTCACTCTCACGCTGGACGAGCACAGAAAAGTTACGTAGGTCAAGACAACAAGATGAATTCAGCTAGACAGTCTCCATCCTGTCAAACTGGAGGGAATTAATATGAGTTCAGGGCATAGAGAAAATCTCAAGGAGGCCTGAAAAGGAACAGAAACCAGCATAGCGAAGGCTAATCAGGGGTCAGAATCGAAGCATTATTAATAAGCAGCAGGTTCTGGCTAACAACGCAGAGCTCTAAGCCAAAGGCCTTCTGAGGGCACAGAGCCCTGAGACTTCTAATTCAAGGCCACTGGCTGGTCTTCAAGTGTGGTCCTCCATTAAAGGTATTTCCGTACAGGTGGCTGAGCAGGGGGTGGGAGGACAGCAAGCAGAGCTGGCTCTGAAAGCCACATGGCAGGAGTGGACGCATATCTCCATGCTCACGTTCTTTCATTTCCGTTCGCTTCAAATAGTTACAGAAAGCTGAAGAATCTATTTGGCCATGAACTCTGAATCTGGCAAAGAAAGTGCGAGCTAGTAACAAAGAGAAGACCTAAAATTTTCCATTACTTTATTCAGGAATGCTTATGTCTGCTCTCCTAACTTGGGCTTATTTCTAATACGAGAAAACGTAAATAAATCAGGATTTTAAAAAAGTGAAAGTAAAGCCTAGAGCTTTGGCTAAAACCTAGGAGTAAAAAATGCAATAGAAGTACACGGCGAAAAGAAGAAACGCTTCCAACTTCCTGGCAGATGCTGCATGC
This sequence comes from Pteropus vampyrus, assembly GCF_000151845.1. Classification (NCBI taxonomy): domain Eukaryota; kingdom Metazoa; phylum Chordata; class Mammalia; order Chiroptera; family Pteropodidae; genus Pteropus; species Pteropus vampyrus. The sequence continues at coordinate 2,111,116 of NW_011889000.1, read as the reverse complement.
TTTCCCTGTCAGATGTATTTTCAAAAGCTATCTACGTCTGCCATCTAAGATGGACTACTTATGACTAAGTTCCAAAACCTCTGTCAGGACACCAACATTTTCATCAATTTCTTTACAACCGAAATGAGAGACTGCACAGCTAAGGGAGGCCAAACGGGACAGTAACACTACATCTGAGTGTGAGGGAAGGGGAGCACAGGGAGGGGGCTGCTCAGAGGTGGACCGAAGACCTCAGCCCCTTCAAGCACGCTTACCCAGCCTGGCTGTGCCCTTGACGGCAGGAGAAGATTCGTAAAGGAGCCAAACTTCAAATGTCTCTATCACCCTTCAGCAGGAGCTTTTCTCACCTACCATACTCAGCAAAGTAGCATAACGCAAATAGGTTGTCGGCCACGTAGTGAGGCTGAATTCACATGTCTGATTTGTAATAACTCTTAGAGGTCAGAATTAATCCAAAATCATCCTAAAAGTTATGAAGGTACTGTGGAAAGTCTGGTATATTAAAGAATATAAAAGTACATAAGCTTCTAAAACCATCTACTATTTTTTTAATCGATGCACTTTAATCCAGTGTAATTTTACATAACATGTACAACTAAAGCCTTATTAAACTTTTCTGTCTTCATTTTCAATAGGTGCCAACCAGGAACTGAAAGATTCCATTAAAATTTTAGAAAACTGCTCAAAATATAAAGATATAAATAAAATCAGAGATGGAAAGGATGGTAGAAGGAAGAATTCTATACTTTCAGATAGAAATATTCCACTGAAATATGCACTCCTGCATGAATACAAAAGATAGGCGATATCCATTATGTGTCATTATAACTTATTATCAAAATGAGACTCAAAATAGTGTCTCCACCTCTCATCCCAGAAAGTGATCTGATTATTACTAAGTGGACTAATATTAATAACTCCACATCAATAGTAACTGTAAATTAAAAACAACGGTGGTACCCCTGCAATTTCTTTGTCCTTCAGCCCACAACTAACCTATCTTTAAAAGAAAAGCTTTCACCCACATGATTTCTCACGCTTGAATATGCAGGTATATCCCACACAGTGGGAGTGTTACATGCATATTGGCAGAATTATTACTCTACACATAATAGGAGCTGAGAAAATTATTTTTAATTTGAGCTTATCTAGCCTTTATGGTGGTTTTTAATGAGTTATCACGCTATTATGAAAACTGCTTTAATCCGTCTTGAGAACACTTAATATAACTTCTTACGTGAAAATATCTATAGCAGACCAGCAGAAGAGCTAATGTGAGTGAAAGTTAATAGATCTTAATTGAAACAAGATGGAGCCTCTGTTCAAAGGGCAGAAAAACCATGCCCGACAGTCAACAATTCAGAATCTGAAGAGTACATAATTTTTTTCTATTTGGCAAGTCCTTCTTGTCTCCACGCTTCTTTTTGTTTAAAAGAAAAAAAGAAAATCCACTTGAACGTTTAAGGCCACCTGACTTTATATGTAAATAAAAACAGAAACAGGAGTCATGGCTGGACAACCACTATAGCAGGCTGGGAGATGTCCCACGACGCCAGGCCTCTAGGAAATATTTCTAAGTTTTAAAAAGCAGACTGGTCACGACCTTGAAATGTTTAGAACTTCAATGACCCCCACCTTCCTTGGGCAAGTGTTCCATTGTCCTTTAAGGGGG
>NW_011889000.1:2086526-2107979 GCF_000151845.1 Pteropus vampyrus | reverse complement strand
GTTGTATCAAAGTGACTTGTCTTCAAAAGCAGTATTGCTGCTGATGTGTGAGTAGCAAGGGCTGGCCAGCGGCAATGCCCTGGAAGAGATTCAAAGTCTGCCTCTCCTCAGCAACACACATACTTTCTGTCTTCCTCTTGAGCTGTTTAGCATCTTGATACAAGGGGAGCCATTTCATCCTGACTACATTATGCCCAATGTCCACTCCCGTCATTTTCCAGCAATCGCTGCTCTCAGATGCTGCAATCTGCCCCAGCGAACTCTTCAAAGACAACCGAAGACCATTCTCCATTGAAAGTGTACCAACTTTTTATTAAATCTCAAGGCTTTGAGGAAAACTCAGCTCCGGTCTTAAGGATTAGTGGTATGTGGTGTGGAAGGAAGGTAGGGTATATTAAATGGTAAATGACCGGTGTCATTCCTGCTCTTCTCCTAGGTAGACGCCTCAACTTCCTGAGCCTCCTTCAAGGCCCACAAGGTCCCTTTTCTACACCGGCTTCCTCAGTCAGTACACGTCTCTGCTACTGGACCCGTTACACTGTGGAGGAAACTTTTGTTTACACGTCAGCTTCGCCTACCAGATAGCAAACTACCGGAAGGAAGGGGCTGTGGCTTACTCATCCGTTTCCCCGGCACCTGGGCCAGGTCAGGGCTCATAATGGCTCTCCCAGGCCAAAGGGGCCAGCCCCTCCTCCATAGCACTTTACATGTTGTGTAGATCTTTACTATCGCGGTCAGCACGTTATTGGGATGGAACCTATGCCTTTTACACTCTATATCCCCAGAACCTAGCCGAAGAGAGGTGGTTCGTAAATACTCGTTGTAGGAAAAACTGCTGAATAGTCAAACATGGCCCGATGATGAAAAAACCTCAGCTCAGGCACTATGAGGTCACTGCAGATTTTCAACGCAGGAAATAACCTGCTAAAAAGCAGAGTTTTAGCAAAATTCCTCTAGGCAGCCACAGGCCAGGAGACTAGATCAGTGTGGAGAGAGATGAGGCAGTGTAAAAAGCTACGAGCTGTTAGGGTAAACTGGGCAAGTGATGGAAAGAGCCTGACTCGGCTGTGCTCCACAATGAACAGACCCTGTGGTCAGATGCTGACAGTACCATGCCCGCTGTGTGATCTTGGGTGAGTCACCGAACCCCCCTGAGCCTCAGGCTCCTCGTCTATGACACAGAACCAATACCTCACGTGGTCGTAAGGATTTACTGAGGGGAATATGGAAAGTACTCACCATATTGCCTAGCACATATGGTACAGAAATATCTGATTTATGCATACATCCCACACTTTTCTTCATTTTTCCAAACATCGGGAGATCTCACGCAAGTATTACAAACAAGGCAAAAGCCTACCTGGACAAGCAGAAGGAGGTTTGTGTCTGGTAGAGGAGATTTCAGCTTCAGGGCCTGCAGAAGCTCTAGAACAACACTACGAGACAAGTACAACTTATCCCGCTCCTAAAGAAAACAAAATAGAAGAAGGGAAGCAATTTATAAAAATTCAGTTAGAAGAGAGCTTTGTCAAAAGAGCTTCCAAAAGAATCACAGATCAGAAATTAAAAAACAAAAACCAAAAAATCAGTATTTAAAAATGAGGAATGAACTATCCTTGAGAAATGAAATTAAAACTTAAAAATAGTCATTTTTGTGTGTGTAATGAGTTTACTGTAGCACTGAGAACACACAATTTATTGGATAAGAAAAAAATAGGCCACCTCTTAACCATCGAAACCATGGGATTTGCTTCTTATTCACAAGAAATGATAGGTCCCCAGACTGCAGAAACTAAACAAATCTAAAAGTATGTTTTTTCAATAGAAAATGATTTAGAAACAAGTACAGCTGCTTAAAGGAAGGATCTCATAGCCTCCCTAAGGAAATTACTTTTTAACTAGAAAATAGAAGGACATCTTATGTACTGCCACCCATCTTTGTCAAATCATAACATTTTGCTTTAATTTTTTTTTAGGCACGGCAACTCTTGGTTGACCTCACAGACTGCAAAGACCTTATCCACTTACAATCCCTTATTTTTTTATTTTTACGCATACAGCACCTGGTCTTCCTAGGTGGTCTCCCATCCAACTACTAACCAGGCCCGACCCTGCTTAGCTTCCGAGAGCAGACAGAATTGTCCAGGGTCGCATGGCCATAGACGTTTGACTTAATATTTAAAAATATTAAATATTTTGAATATTTAATTTATCACAGAAACAGCTGAAGTTACCTCAATAGTGCTCGCCTTCTCCCTTTCTTGAAGTAAACACTTTTTTGAATCATGCTTGTTTTTACCCTTTTACTACATATATATTGCATGTGTATACATAATGTATATTATTATTTTTGCTTGTTTTTTAACTTTCTATAATGGTATCACACTATACATATCTTTCTTTCCTATGAATGAAATGCTAGATTGTTTTCAATTTTGTTGTATTTTTTTATTGTCAACTATAACACACATGCAGAAAAGTACATAAAACATAAATGTACAGATCCACGGATTAGTATAGATTGAAGTCCCATGTAATCAGCACCGGGTCAAACAACAGCACATCATAAGCATCTTAGAAGCCCTGTGTGTCCTTTCTTGATCATAGTCAAGACCTGGAGACCTGAGGAGTCTGTATCCACTGTCTTTTCTTTCTACTCATTCTCGCTCATGCTAACTTGCCTCCTCATGTGTCTGGTTATGTTTCCATGCCGAATCCATTATTAAAAAATTACTTGTGGAAATAATTTGAGGTCTAAAATGTTATCTTTCTCCAAAGAGCTTTCTGTTCGTTTTTGCCAGGTTCCTGGAGGCACGAGGAGTCCAGGGTTACCTCAATAAACATAACAAGCCTTGTACTCTCTTATTATCTTGGGCCATCAAGGAACTTGACACTGAGTTGCGTCCATGCGAGGGCAAGTTTACTTCTGGGTTATCTTTACTTTGTCCTTCTGAACAAACGGTGTGGGGTGGGGGGCAGTGCAATATCAGACAGAGTCTGTACACTTCGTAGATTCCGGATCCTGACTTTTGTCCTAGCTTGAATCTTCCAGAATTGCAGTTCAGCCTTTCAGTCACGTCTTCCAGATAGGCAAATACCCAGGGCAAAAATGGCTTTGAGTGCTAGGCTCCCATCTCTGCATTCTGTGCTCTCTCAGATCTTAGCCTGGTAACATCTGGTTAGCATTTTGATGCTTTTAAGAAGTTTTCAGAAAATATTTTGTTCAGATTTTTTTTTTTAACTTTTTAAGTTAAATGGCAGGATAGGTTCCAATGATCTAGCCCAACATTATGCAGAGAGATCTAGGATTTTTACTGGAATTATACTAAATATATAGGTTATTTTGTGAGAATCAGCTGTCTTTATTATGCTGGCTCCTCGTCCATGAACATGAGATCTGTCTCCATTTATTTAATGTTGTTGAATAAAATTTCCTGGTTGTCTCCATACAGTTCTTGCACATATTTGTTAGATTTACTTTTTGTTGCCGCAATAAATGACATTTTTGAAGTATGTTTTATAATCATTTGTAGCTGAATATTAAGAGAGGTGATTTCTGGGCATTTGTGTGTAGCCAGCATCCTTGCCGAATTCCCTTACAAAAGTTAACGAAAAGGTTTCTATAGATAAATTCCCTTCTTCGCATCATCTATGAAGAGTGAGAGTTTTATTTTTCCTTTCCAAGTCTTCTATGTTTGATTTCTTCTTCCTATCTTACTGAACTTTGTAGGATCTCCAGGACCTACTGGATAGAAGCAGTGATAATGGAACTACCCTTGGCATTTCCCTATTAAGTATAATGTTTTCTTGAGGTTTCTGATAGATACCTTTGTCAAGTTAAGGAAGTTCCCTTCTATTCCTAGTTTGATAAGAATTATCATAAACAGATGTTGCATTATATAGAATACTTCTTTTGTATCTGCTGAAATGATCAAAGTTTTTCTCTTTTAATCTGGTCACATGGTGACATAAATAGATGTTTTAATATTTATACCATTCTTATATTTTGAGAAAATCTTCACTGGGTCATGAGGCTTTAGTTTTAATGCATTAATTTGCTATTATTCATTCAGAATTTTTGCATCTTTGAAGTATAACTGGCTTATAATTTTCCTTGCCCCTACTGCGCCTGTCTGGTTGGTATCAAGAGTCTACAGGCCTCATAAAATGTATTGAGAAGTGTTCTCTTTTTTCTGTTTTCTGTATTAGTTTTCATTAAGTAGAGATCAATCTGTTCCTTAAATGTTTAATAGATGTTGTCTTTAAAATTGGAATGGTTTTTAACTATTTTTTAATCATTTAAGTCTAGTCATCTTTTTTTCTGATGGTTATATATTACATGTTTCTAGAAAATTGTCCCTATTGTCCAAGATTTCAAATTTACTGGCATAAAGCCGTTCATTTTAAAATCTCCAACATGCCTACGGTTAAGTTCCCTTTTTCATTGGCCGATACTCTTTATCTGAACCTTTTCTCTGCTTCTCTTGATCAGTCTTGTCAGTTTTGTCGATTTTATTAGTCTAATCAAAGAGCCCTCTTTCGGTTGTACAGATCTTCTATTGTATCTATGTTTTCTACATCATTAATTTCTGCTCTTATTTTTATTATTTCCTTTCCTTAAACTGTCTTATGGTTACGCTGTTATTCTTATTTTAACTTAAGTTGACTTGTTTAGCTTATTTAGTTTTTCTTCTTTTCCAAAAGAAGTATTTAACACTATAAATTTTCTTCAAAATACCTCTGTGGCTATATATCTCAAATTCTGAAATATGGTATTTTCATAATTGTTTAATTCTGAATATTTTTCTAAGTTCTCTTTTATCTCCTTTAATCTATGGATTATTTATAAGTATATGTTTAATTTCCAAACATAGCAAGTCCCAAGCACCATTAACCCATGCAGTACCTTTGTGTGAATTACAAAAAAGAACACATACACAACACAAACACACATCCATATTCACACACATATGATTGCAAACCTGAAAACCTATATGAGCCCTGAAGTCAACAGCCCTGGCTACATGTATACACATACACTCTCACCCACTCACAGACACCCTCAATTTCACACTGGTACACACTTTACATACATCTTGACCCTGAAGATAAAGTGACTGTGTCAGGGTCAGAATCTGGCAGGGGGACAGGATTTAGACATCTTAGAATAGGGAGCAGCCAAGAGAAGAATCTGATGGGCTCCTGGGGGATAGTTGGGCCAGGGCAGAGCCATGTACACACACACGTGTAGCAGTGGTGTGTGCATGGGTACTGTTCTATATGTGTGTGTGCAGGGCCCCGCGAGATGGTAGGGAGTGTCTCTCTCAGTCACATTAGGACTTAACCAGAGGCTCCAAATCTCTACCCCTGACTCAACACTCACATAAGATTTAATACGTCTAAGATGTGCGTGTTGTCCCTGTAGATGTGAGGTCTTTTTTAGGCCACCCTTGAATACCTATATGCAGTTACAGTTTTGTTATTAATAATTTGATTGCATTGTGAATAGAGAACTTTGTCTCTTTGAAACTGATTCTCTAGTATGTGTTAAGATGTTCGTGGCCTATTATCTATTCTGTTTTAAAAGATTCCATGTTTGTTCTTCAATATATTCCCAAATTGGTGGATTCAAGATTCTTTTTACGTCCATTTGATTTAATTTGCTCATTATAGTTTTCAAGTCTAGTATAGTCTGATTCGTTTTTTATCTGCTTGATCTATCAATTACTGAAAGAGACATTAAAATTTCCCACTATGATTGTGAACTTTCTGATTTCTGTTTGTAATCCTATTCATTTTTGTTTTATATATATTGAAGCTATATTATTAGCTGCACAGAGTTTTAGAACTGTCACATTTTCTTAGTGAATTGTTCCTTTTATCAATATATGGCAACCTTCTTTATAATAATACCTTTCGACTTAAACTCCACTTATTAGATTCAGCTTTCTTTTTATTAATATTTGCCCGGTATATCTTTTTCCACCATTTTTCTTTCAAACTTTCTCAGTGTCTTTAGATGTGTTTTAGATGTGTCTCTTAAAAACAACATGCAGTTGAATTTTTAAAATCAAATCTGCAAATCCCTAGTGAGTCTAGTATACTTATATTTATTGTGATTACTGAAATATTTGGAATTCATTTTCATCATGTTACTTATGCTTTATTGCAGCTTGTTTTATGATTCTTTTTTGTCTTGATTGACTTTTTATTCCTGTTTTTCTACTTGTTTGGAAATTATATATTACCTTTCTGGCCTTTGGAATTTTTACATTTAAAACATTTACCTGAATTCTTAAAACTTTTAAATTACTCATTATCTCTGCCCTTCTCAAGAACAATATATAGAATGCTTTAACTTCAATCCCCAACTGTACATAACCCCTTCATCTTATACGTTATTATTATCTAGTATTTAGTGTCATCTTACTTGAGTATCCATCTGATTAGTCATTATTATTATTATTACTGCTTTATACTGTCGATGATCACTTAGAGTTCTACGCTTTACCAATTTCTTTGAGCATCATTTCGTCATATATTTCACTCCTTCCTTCCTGGTTTAATTTCATTCTTATTTAATTCATCTTTTAGTACTCGTTTCAGTTAAAACTCTATTAGGAAATTTCTTAATAGTTTATTTATTTAGCCTTCACTCTTAATTAATAGCTTAGCTGGTAGAGAATTCTAGGTAGACAGTTTTCTCACGATTTTAAAGACTTTTTCCTTTATCTTCTGGCTTCCACTATGCTGTTGAGAAGTTTGTTACCAGTCTGTAGAGTGTCTTTGCTCTTGGTTGCTCTTAAAATAATTGTTTTTCTTGGCTGTTCTGTCAGGTTGAATATGACATAAGCAGGTAAAACTTTAGTTTATTTGTAATATTTTTAGTGCTCACTATGCTTCCCAATTCAGAGTATTAATAATTTTTATCAGTTCTAGAATTTATAAAAAGCCTATTTTCCCTCTCTGAAACACTTAACAGTACATGTTGGATTTTCTCTTTATATTCATCTCATTCTCTCTCTTGCTGCATGCTATGTAATTTCTTCAGATCTCTCTTTGTCTATGTCTAACTTGCCGTTTAACCTGATCATCAAGTTTTCTTATGTTAATCACGATTTCATCTCTAGAATTTCTACTTTGTTCAAAATCTACCTGAGTTTTTTTTTTAAAGTGACAAGATCTCTTCTTGTGTTCTTAATTCATTCTTTGTAGGCTTTTATAGTGTCTATCACATAGTTCAAATGTTCAAAGTCCTTCAGGGGAATAATCTTGCTGTTTCTTGACTCTGCTAATCCAGCTCATGGTGGATTATTTCTTCATATGTTTTATAACTTTAGATTGTGAGCTAATGTTCTTCAGGACTATAATTATGGGAATCCTGTTGGGCCTAGGTTGAAGGCATATCCCTCCAGAAAGGTTTGAGGGTTGACTTTGAGCTTGCTTCTGCAAGACACCCCAATGCTATTACTCGCTCAACACCAATGTTACTTGACTTTTCAGTTTGGGGGTTCACGGAGCATGATGAGATTACAAATTCAAACTCTAAAGATGTTCAAAGATAGAATTGTGATTACTAATTTTCTAAATCTTTCCCTCAGTTCCCAAGCTCTTTGTCACCTCCATATAAGATTACATTCTTTCCAAATCACCCTTTTACCAAATGTATAGCCTTTCAAATGTTCTGACTTTCTGTTGGGGATGACTCAGCTCCAACTCCTAGCCTGAAATAGTCCAAAGACCTCATCTCTCATCTCCTTTCTCTGTGTGGGCTTTAAAATGCAAGCCACTGAATTACGAAGACAAGCAACTCCCTCACCCCAAGACTTCTACAATATCAGTTTATATGCTTACCATTCTATTCTCAATTCTCTCTTCATTTTTGTCTCTTTCACCCTTATAAATTAGCTATACATTTAAAATCGTGTTATTACATTTAATCCAGCATTTCTAGTGTTTTTAATGGGATAGCTTTTAGGTTATTGAGACTGCCAGATTGGCAGAAAGAGAATTCTCCAAAACCCTTATCTTTCCATGCCCTTTCTTTTGCTTAAATAGGGAGAAGGCTAAATTGGATATTGCTATATAATTTTTATAATGTCTCATTATCTATGAAGAAGGTGAGAACACCCTAGATCAAAGCTCTCTATAAGTAACAGTCATTTCAAGTTGAAGAAATGAGGAAGGATAGATGGCAAATGACAGTGTGAGGCCACTAAAGTTGTAACAGACTATAAGGGGGGACATAATGTATAATGAATATTCAAAAACCAAAAATATCTTGAATTCAAATTGGTAGTAGGTCACTTGTAATCAATACCGATTGTGCACAACATAGAAAACACAAATTCACTATGGGGCCTTCCTCCAACAAAATGCATTAATTTAAATTGAACATAGAGAAAATGACTTCTAAAAATAGAACATCTTTTCATTTTATTTGGTGCTGTCTTAAAGATCAGTTTTTTAAGTGGAAAAAAAAGGAAGAAGTTATTTTTTAGGAAGTACATTTTAAAAAGAATAAAGTGTTGATTATTTCAGCAGTTAGGAGACATCATTACAGGTAATGTAACAAATAGTTTATAATCAGAAAGACTAAAGAGAAGATTATCATGAAACACCTCAGCATGGAAGAACGGACACGAGATGGAAAGAAATGAGTGTTTTAAATGAAAAAAAAAAAATCCTTGATATAAAATTAGATTTTTATGAGGAAAATAAAGGACTTACTAAGTGGACAACATGAATAAAGAACTATTCTGAATGTTCAAGAGAGAACAACAGAAACAGAGACCCCATAGAAAATAAACTTGGAAAACTTGGAAATTGGAAGAGTAACATTTGCACGTTGTTCTTAAGGACAGAAACGCTCTCAATTTGCCCTGCCTCCTGCTTTTCCATGAGGACACTGTCTACCAGCTCCAGCAAGGCTGCTACATGCACTGGGCAAGCAGTCCTTTTCCACTTCTTCAGTGGTGGGGCAGGGGATACTAAAGATAATGCAATAGAGAAGCCATTATTAAGGCAAGATGACAAAAGATGAGATTACAATCTCAGAGGCCAAGAACCCAGAACTGGGGAGACAGACAAATGATGAGAATTAAGGAGCTCTCCACAGGCTTTTACAAATGACAAGCTGATATTTTTCTACTTTGGGTATAAAAATAATAGCTAGTGATGGCCTGCCTAATCACGGGATGGTGAACTTGAAAAGGACGTTAAGAGGTCATTTAGACCATTATTTCGTTTCATTGAAAATACCTCTCCTGTTCTAAACCAAATGTGTGTGTGTGTGTGTGTGTGTGTGTGTGTGTGTGTTTGTGGTTCCCTTCCAATGATATTTATTAGACCTCAGTAGGACTACTCATTTTTAACTATATTAAAGTAACTAGCCTAACAGGAATTTGACACTGATAAGAAAGAAAACATTTCTGCCAGTTTCCCAGGGAAATACACACATTTGCACCCTTACCTTAGTGAAAGCTCGGTAACATAAGCCACACACCTCCACCAGGTAGGCCAAAGTGAAGACAGCATTCTGAATGACAAAGCTGAGCAGTTTTGAAAATGGTTCCAACAAACTCTGCAACGAGATTGGGGCCAGAAAAAAAAAAATTGCTGATTTTTTCATTAAAAGGGGATTAAAATCTTATGATACTTTAACTAATAGGACCATTCTTTTTTTGTTTAAAATCTGTTGTCAGGTAGCAACTGTAGCAACCCTATTGGTCTAATAAGAACAAAACTGCATCTTCAATCAATGGCTTGAAGGGCACAATTTAATCATTTTACTGCTCAAAAAAAAAAAAAATCCATTTTTCCAGATGGCATCATTTATAAATCAATCCAACTCTAATCGTGTCCTCATGTCCACCCCCAGACTGTAAGATTTGCATTAGATCTTCCATTCATTTCTCAGAATCTCTAGGCATCTATGGGTTCATCAGATTCAGCTCCTCTAGAAGCCATTCGCCTGAGTCAAATAGCACAAACCAACCCTTAGATAAAACTCATCACGACCCAGCTTCCTGCTAATGTTTATCAGGTCAGTTTTAGATCCACACACTTTCTTTTTTTTCTTTTTTTTAATTTAATTTAATTTTTTTTTTTTTTTAGGCAAGGCAACCCTTGGTTGACCTCACAGTTTGCAAGGACCTTGTCAGCTTACAATCCCTTATTTTTTATTTTTTATGCCTACAGCACCTGGTCTTCCTAGGTGGTCTCCTATCCAAGTACTAACCAGGCCCGACTCTGCTTAGCTTCTGAGATCAAACGGGATCGGGCTTGTTGAGGGTGGCATGGCCGTAGGATCCATATACTTTCTTAAGTCATGTAGGAACATTTATTGAGTACCTACTAAGTATCAGACAGACTTAGATGCTTTCATATAGTTTATCTCATTCAAATTTCTTACAGCAAACCTGGGGAGATAGTATGTTATAATAGTTAATGATGCAAACTCTAGAGTCTCACATAAGTGTTTTCAAACCCTAGTTCTCTTTGACCTTGAATAAGCGATCTAACTTCTCTGGATTTGGCTCTCTCCTCTGTAAAATGAGGATGATAATGATCTCTCTCTCATTAGTGTTGTTGCGAGAATTAAAGAAGGTGATGTATGTAAAGCACTTGGCACTCCTAAGCCCTTCATCACTGTTAGCCATGATCTGCAGCGTAACTCTGAAGATGCACTATCCCCATTCTGCAGTGGAGGCGGTTAAGTATACAAGTCACTCACTTAAGGCCATACAGCTATTGAATAGAATTCAAAACCAAATTCCAGGGCAAATTTTCTAAAGGCAGCATTGTTCTGTAGGAAACACGGGATTTTAATTGGGCTCCAAAAGACTTTCACACCACGATTCTCGACCTCTATAGTCCTAACTGTCTGGATTATTAAAGTAATACATGCTCAATGTATAAATGCAGGATCTGCAGAAAGTATAGATAAGGAAATAAAAGTCACACATAATCCTACCACTTAGTGATAACATTTTGATCTAGATCCCTTCTTTGTTGCACATTAGTTTATTAGTTGAAATCTTACACATATATAATACCACGTTTTGTTAATTTCATTTTTTTTTATTAGTATAACATAAGTTTTCCAGTGCCATTTAATTCTTCATAACCACCCATTTTAATGGCCTCAAAAGTAACATTTTATTAGAAATAGCATCCTAATAAATGTTTCTGCATGAAATTTGCATTCGCATTCTTTCTTAGAGTAGATTCTCAGAAAAGAAATCAAAGGATATGAGCATTTTTGAGATCCTTTATCCTTACTGATACAAAAATAAATTCATGACATGTCAGTTGCCCCTAAAGATAGGAAAATTATGTCTTTTATTTGTTTGTATTCCTCGCGGAAACCCATGTAGTGCTTTCCATATGAAAAAAACCTTAAAGAAACTCTTTGAAATAGTACTGTTGGTACAGTATTCTTTGCTCTGTATAAATATCACTGTCCTGACACACTGATGAGGGTGAATGGGGACAGGATATATAGTGTTGATATATGCTATATCTTTATTTGTCAATAAAAGAAACCTAAATTCAGAGCTACATAAAAATTCGCTCTTTTATCTAGCAAAGCAGTATGGTGATGGGGCAATATGGTATAATAGAAAAATCAAGGAACTTAGAATCAAAGGACCTGGATTCAAGTCTAAAATCTTTCACTAACCAGCTATGTGACCTTGACCAATACACTTCATCTCTCTGAGTCTGTTTCCTTATCTGTAAATGAACGGATTAGACCCAATGATCTCTTGCACCTTTCCAGCATAAACCGTGAGTCTTTGAAAGCACATTCAAGGTGAAAAGTTACAGGGGATGTGCCTTCTTAGTATATTAATTAGTAGTTATAAGCCATTGCAATACAAACTATTGCACCATTACATATAATACAGCTCAGAAATGAAGCCAGGAAGACAAAGGTGAATGAGACACAGTGCTGTACTTTATGAAGCTTACTGTCTCACTGGGGAGACTTCAGCACAATGTAAGTGCTAATACAGAGAGCTGTATCAAGTATTGTGGGATCTGATATAAAAATCAGTTGCTACAGAGAATGTGAATATTTTTTAATTGAAATTTAAATTCTCATCTTAAAGAATGAGGACTTCACCTCACTGACAAGGGTATAAAGCATTTCAGGTAAAGGAAATGGCCTAAGTGAAGGCAAGGAAATATGAAATTAAATAAGATTATAAATGTAAAGTAGTTAGCACTACTGCCATATGGTAAACACTCAAAAACAGTGCTTGCTGTTTTGATGATGATAATGATGATTCTGAAAGCACACAGGAGGCATGAGGGATGGGACGGGTAGCTGAAGACTAAACTGGAAAGGCAGGCTGTCAAGTTATTGAAGTACCTTCCTGTATGCCACATTAAGGAATGTAGACATTATCCTAAAAGAAATGAGAAATTGTCAAAGATTTTTAAGCAAGGAATTAATGCAATGAGATCTGTGTTTAGAAGGATCACCTAGGTCAGAGAATGGAGGATGGGCTGGTGGACACAGCCCAGAACTAAGAGGACCAATTATAAAAAATGATATTGCGATATATTAGAACTAGACACTTTCAAGGAAGCTGAAAGTGATGCATTTAGGATGCAATAACCATTTCTTCAGTATTCCTACAGGCCTGTCTTTTTAGATTAAAAAATAACTAAATAACCAGTTGGTGTTGTTTTTCTGAAATATACATACCCTTGTGGCATTGGTAGAGGGTATCTTCAAGAGGCAAATCATAATTCTCAAACTGGAATCTAAAGAACACTGTAAACAAATACGAAAAAAGTAAAAGTCAGTACCCTTCTCATATGTCTTTTGCTTCATATATTTCCTATCAGCATTTATTTTAGGAAATAAAATCTCAGGTAGTGCTGCCTCCTTACAGTTTTCCATGCCATATATTCATGTTAAAAAAAATTACTCTCAGGTTTTAAAATTTAATTAAACAAATTAAGCAATTAAAGAATTAAGCATAATTCCTAAACTATTTCTCAAAGACATATCCCTAAAATTAAATCAGATAGAGAACTGGATAAAAAATTGGATGAATGGATGGATGGATGGATGGATGGATGGGGGGACAGTCGAATGGACAAAAAGACAGACTGACCAATAGGTAGATAGGTAGATATTAAAATGTGCCCAGCTCTACACACGCACACTAATTTGTATAAGGTCATGTTGGGGGGAAAAAAAAACTTAGATCGATTTAAAACCATCAGGCTTATTAGCCCAAATAAGAACCAGTCTCATCTGCCCTTTCTCTGCTACTAAAAGACATGACAAAAACCTGGGGAAAAGCAGTAAAATTTCTAGAAGAGAAAATCATGCCTTACAAATCTATTAGAGTTATATTTGGCAAGATTCCACATCAAAATGTACTTTTTAAATCTAGTTTACTGAGACTGGAGGAAATGTTACAGCAAGAATAAACAATGATGTTATTCAACATTCTAAATACATTACAATGGCAGGCTACAGTTAACTCTCTGTAGTTGTGTACATTAACCTCCTTAAGACAGTACAAACGAGGCCAGCGGTTCTCCTGGACCAGCAGCACCTCTGTTACCTGGCAACTTGTTAGACAGCAAATCCTCAGGTGGCAGCCCTACCGAATCAGACACTCTCAGAATAAGGCTCAGGAATCTGTTTTTTAGCAAGTCCTTTAGGGACGCTGACGCACACAGAAGTTTGAGATCCACTTCTCTAAACTGATGAGAACGAACTACTGAAGGTTTTTCAATGGCTGAATATTGTTCCCAGAGAGTAAAAGCAAATCAGCAGATGATTAGAGGCAGTGCCCAGATCTGATCTAGCAGGGCAAGTCTTTACACACGTTTGGAAAGTATTTCACAAATATCTTCTAAGGAAACTGCTGGTCTATCAAACCTGCTCAATGCCCATGGGATTTGATGTGACGTTTACATTACTTTGAATCAGAGGCCGAGAACTGGCTGCTCATCGGGACTTTATGCTGTTTTAAAAATCAGGAAATATTATCTTGGAAAACAGGAAGATCAACAACATGAGGCCTGCATTCCCACACAACAATTAGCTGCAATGGAGTAGCAGCCGACCCGGTTAGAAGGGACTGGTACTTTCCAGTTCCCAAGAGTCTCAGTTCTCCTTATTACCTTATCTCACTCCATTCCACTCATTAACCTTGGAGTCAGGGTCCCTGCGGGCATAAATCAGGTTTACCAGTTGTTTACAGCTGGCAGTACTTCCCCACTTGATCTTAGCCAAAAGGCCAAGAAGCAACTGATGACACTTCCAACTGGTGAGTGTTCAAGTTAAAAATTTTGACTATAGCATCGGCCTATAGACATTTGAATTTGCCATGCCTGCCCCACCCCTCTCTTAGAGTATGTGACTCTTAAGCAGTGAATGGCCCTGAATGGCCCCCTGATCCTAGGGAGGTTCCACGTGGCCATGTTAAAATGTGTGGACTTGACTTCCTACATGTGTATGTACAGCAGGTATATACACACACGGCTTCAAAGTACTAATCCTCTTTGCTTGAATTTATTCAGCTACTCTAGATCTGTGGGTAGACAAGGATCATAAAGATCTCAGTATTCCTGTTTCTCGCAGTAACTTCACACTCAAAGAAAGCAGCACACACCAAGCTAAGGGGCCCTGAATTACCTTCTCTACCGAACCTATTTGGGGGTCATATTTTCTGAATCTGCCAATTTGGAAAAAGGTATTATCAGAGGTGGTTGGTTTTTATAACACATTTTACCTACATGTAATACTCGTTTTAGAAAAGGTGCTGCTGACATGTAACTTCACCTGTCAGATTAACAAGTGATTCATTTTGTTGCAAGTTGGATATTTCTATCTGTGATCTGAATAAAGCACAAAAAGTTTGTAGAGCAAATCAAGTTCACAGACATAACAATGGCCACTCCCAGCCACCCCTTTCTCCCTGCTATAGAGACCTGAATGCCTTTAATTCACCCCTGCTTTAGAAGGACTCTAGAAGCCTGTTAGTGGAAAGGACACTGGAGTGGGAGTCAGGGGACTTGAGTTCTAATCCTCACACTGCCACCACTTCTCTAAGTCCGCAGAGCCCCATCTGGGAAATGGGGACACTGGAAAGGATGGTTTTCATAGGTCTATTCCAGCTTTAACAGTATAGGATTCTGTTTCTGCATTTAATGGGCTCATGCTGAAAATGTTCCTTAGGCTATCAGATTTCCAGCTAGGTAATCGAGTGTGTTTTTAAGGGTGCTATGTTGGTGGGGTAGGGGAGAGACTGTAAGTCAGTCAAACAAATATCATCTTGGTCTTTCAAGTATTTTATTCACAGACCCAAAGCAATCACTTCACTTCAGATAATTTTCTAAAAATGAAACTTTACATTATATGTCTGGTCTCTGCTTAGACAAAACTATTTATTTACTTGTGTATTTATTTAATATCCGCTTGAGAAAAATTTCTAGATAAACACAATCTACTAATGTCTTCCTGACCTTTTAAATGCCTTCTGCACATCTCTGTCATTCTGTGACATTCGGAGGGAACGACCTAGTCACTTCATGGCTAACAGATTCCTTATAGACCTTTATGAAACATTAAATCACCCAAGACCCTACTTCTCTGCTAGCAGATGGTCTGCGAACAGCAAGAAAGTAATTTAATATGAAATGCTGGGCTCAGCTTACCTTCAGAGGCAAAACACAAGGCAGCTTGGCAAAAAATGTCTGGAACTGGTTGCTGATTGTGGTCCAGAGGCTACTAGGAGAATCCATGGGCAAAGCTTCCATGAAGGTAGCAATGTTTTCCAAACAGCGTATCATAGCACCCCCTGCTGGTAAATTCTTTTTGTTATTTAGACCCTAAAAACACAAAAGCATAGGCAATCAACTGCTGAAACAGCGTGGGAATTTGTGTAGCTATTTGTCGAAGATCAGTTTTAAAAAATCACGGATTCATGCTATAAACATGTGTCATGTAGCTACCATACAGGCTAATCATTGTAATTGGCAGGAGGAATACAGAGAAAAATCGACGAATTCAGGCAAACGTAGGGAGGAAACTTGTGGTCTGTAACTCAGTGAGAGAAGGCGAAATGTGAGCGAGGAAACCATCTTTTAAGAATCGACATTTGGCGTGGTTAGGAGCTAAGATGACAGTGAATGATGCTTACGGTAAACTCGACTGGCCGAATACTAAGAGTAACAAGTACAGGAGCGGCAAAGTCCCTATGGCAGTCTGCCAGCCCTCCAAGCTGACTGAGAGCGCTAATAAGCAGAGAACACGAGACATGGATCTAAGTCTCGCAAGACACGAAACAAGCAGCGGAGCTGAGAAATGACTTCAAGTCTCATGATACAGAACATAAGCAGACCTTGAATCCAAATCTCGGGATGCAGTGAATAAGCGGTGACACTGAGACTTGAATCCAAGTGTCACAGCATGGTGCATGCTGCTCTAGCCAACACTCATTTCAAAAGACGGGGAGTCACAGGGAGGTGAGTACTGGACCACTGGCATCCACCCCTTGGTTGGTGGTATCCAGGCTTTAAACAAATAGTAAATCCACACAAAATAGCAATGTCCGACTGACACTGTTCTACGTGTTGGCCATTTTTAATTAATTAATGTTTCAAATTTAAATTATTTAAAATTTAATGTGGCATTTTGAATTTACATTTTAACTTTTAAATTAAAAACCTTTTTAATTTAATTTTTAAATTAAATGACTTCAAATTTCTTCCTCAGCAGGGATTTTGGGGGGTGGGGGACGGGTCGCTTAGAGTGTCATCAAAGCGAACCTACCTCCAAGAGCTGACTGAGAGCAGCAATGGAGCTCAGCTCATTGAAGTCCATCAGAGACGTGGCTAAGGTCCGTAAAAAAGTCCCATCTGGAAAGTCGACAGTCAGATTTAGTGGTGTTCAGGTTTCGGCGACCCACCGCGTTCGTGGTGTCTGGCTTCCCCGCCCCCGATGGACTGATTACCTTTGATGGTGCTCTGGAACAGCTGCGGGAAGATGCCGTTGGGGGCCAGCTGGTGGAGGATGCAGCGCAGGAACTGCTTGGCCACTCCCGCTGCGTTGCCGGGAACCATCATGCTGGAATTGAATGGGGAAGGAAGAGACAGGGAATCGTGGATCAGGCAGCATGAGTGCAGGGATTTATTTAGAGTTCAGGCCTTTACACACCAATCCTCTTATGGAATACCTCATTGTCCCTTTCATTGGTGAGATGAAATAGTCTAACCACACAGAACCCTATTAACGATAAGTTGTTAGAAAGAGAAAACCAAGAAATGCCAGAGTCGTCCCAGACTAACTCCAGCCACCCCAGTATAGACATGAGGGTTCCAAGGCCAAAAGCAAATGTCACAAGTCCAGAGAATGGCCAAGTCAGGACTAGAACCCAGGATGAGGATTATCAGCAAGATCCTCCCACAAGGTGTCACTGGCTAAGGGAGAGGGCTGCTCTAAGGAAGAATGCAGGGAGGGAGATGTTCATTCCTATTGAGAGAGCTGGGAAGTTTGGGGTAGGGGGGGACCCTCTGAGTTGGTACTTGTAAAAAGGACAGGATTTTGATACGTGCACTCTTCCTCTTTACCCTCTGTACTACCTCTGCATGTCAAAAGAGGGAGCCAAGAGATGATTACGTGGCCCTGTCCCTCAGACCAACGTATCAGAAAGGATGCTCCCAGAGTGATCAGGGAGTGAGTTAACAGAATAAAGGAACAGGAAATCAAAGGTCCCAAATAGATAGCTGGTAAAAAGTCTCTCTTCCCTAAACTGTTTCATTATGCCATGTCTACCCTGAAATGTTGGTTCAAGCTTGGAGATCAAAAATGTTCTTCAGGAAGAAGAGACACGAAACTTACACAAACTTTTTCAAAAATTAGGGAAAGAGGGAATCCTTCCCAACTTATTTTATGAAGCTAGCATAGCTCTAAAAGTAAAATCAGATAAAGTCTTTACAAAAAAAAAAAAAAAAGAGGAACAGAAAAGAAATGAAAAGAAAAAAGATTGATAGTCCTCGTGGACATTTCATCCAGCAACATATAAAAAGGATGACAGACCGTGACCAAATAGAGTTTATCTCAGGAATATAAGAATGATTTAATATTCAAAAACTAATCGGTGGGATTCGAAAAATTAAAGAATACAAGGCAAAAACTACAGTTATTTTAACAGAAAGAAAATGCATTTGAGAAAATTCACCGTACATTCATGACAACATACATTCTCAGCAAACTAGAAATAGAAGGAAAGAAACATCCTGAATCTGATAAAGCTGTGAAACCCTATAATTAATAGCGAGATATCAAATGCTTTTCCTCTGAGAGCTCGCGTCTTTATTATTGCATTAGAGGTCCTGGCCATTCCGATATGGCATGGAAATAAAAAGAGCGAAGTGAAACTGTCACTATGTACAGATGTGATTTTTATATACAAATGCTTTTTAGATTCTAAAGAATTTATATAACAGAAGCATATTGTATTTATATAACAGAAGCATATTGCCATTAAAAAAAATTGGGAAGAATACAGTTAACAAAAGATGTGCAAGCCCTCTATACTGAAAATCATGAAACATCTGGAGAGAAGCAAAAAAACTGAATGAAATGAGAATATACACCATGTTCATCAATTGAAGGACTCAATATTTTTATGTCAGTTAATCCCGAATTTATTTTTTTCCCCAAAATTTTATTCTAAAATTTATATGGAAATGTGGAGAATCTAAGATATCTAAATCAATCTTCTTGAAAAAGATGACCAAAGTTGGAGGATTCACACTATCTGATTTCAAGATTAACTAGACAGCTATAGTGATCAAGACAGTGTGGTGCCAGCTTAAGGATCAACATATAGATCAATGGAATAGGACAGAGAGCCTTGAAATAGATCGACCTTAATATGGTTGTTTGATTTTAACAGATACCAAAATGTCCCAATGGGTAAAGCGAAAGTCATTTTTTTAAATGGTGCTGAAACAACTGGTTATCTACATGGATAAAAAGGAATTTCAGCCCCTACCTCCTACCATACAAAAATTTAATTTGAGATATATAATATAAGTGCTAAAACCATAAAACTTTTAGAGGAAAACATTGGAGAATATCTTCTTGACTTGAGGGTAGGCAAAGTTTCCTGAGACAAACAACCAGAAGCATAATCATAAATGGTTTTAAATTTTTTAAATATTAGACTTTATCTAAATTAAAGACATCTCATCAAAATATACCATTAAGAAAAGGGATAGGCAAGCCCCAGACTGAGTGAAAATATTCCGAAAACATATTTAATAAAGGACTGGTATTCAAGATATATAAAGAAGTGCTATAACTCAATAATAAAAAGAAAAAAAACAATTTAAAATGTACAAAAGATTTGAACAGACAACACAAAAGAAGATTTACAGAGGGTCATGAAGAACACTTGAAAAAAATACTCAACAGCATTAGTCGTCAGGGAAACGTCAATTAAAACTGTAGTGAGATATCCACTAGAATGTCTAAAATTAAAAAGACTAACACCACCAATTTGGGGCGAGGATGTGGAACGACCAGAAGGGTCATACATTGTTGTTGGAAATAAAGAAAGGCAGAATCGCTGGTCTTGTCTCACACAATCAGATACCTAGCCTGCAACCCAACAATTCCATTCCTAGGGATTTACCTGAGGGGGAAAAAAACATTTCTTTACAAATAGGCTTTTATAAAAATAGTCATAACAGCTTCATTCAGAAGAGACCAAAATTAGAAACAATCACATCCATCAATATGAACATGAATAAACCATGGGATACTACTCAGCTCTGAAAAAGAAACGAACTACTGATGCATGCGACAACATGGGTGAGTCTCAAAAACATGCTACGCAAAAGGAGCCAGACGCAAAAGCGCACGTACAGCACAATTCCGTTTATATGAAGCTCTGTAGTGGGAAAAAAATCACGACAGTGTTTGCCTCTGTGAGGGTAGAAGCTGACTGGGAAGGGGCATGAGGGAACTTTCTGGGGCTGATGGTGATGTTCTATACCTTGACAGGGGTCTGGGTTATGTAGGCATTTGCGTTTGCCAAAACTCAGTGAATATGCACTAAAGATACATGTACTTTCTTAGTTTTCTTTTGCATCAAGAGAAAAAACTGTGAACAAAATGGAGCTTTCGTTAATGATAACTTTACTGAAGAATATAGGAGGGAGTATGCTAATGTCTGAAATTTACTTTGAAATGCGTCCAAAAATAAAATGGCTTGATGGATGGGTAGAAGGATGGGCAGATGTGATAAAGCAAGTAAAGTGGTCATTGAGAATCTAGGTGAGAGGTATATGAGCGTTCACTATAAACTTCTTTCGAATTTGCAGTATGTTTAAAATTTTTCATAATAAAATGTTATGGAAAAAAGTAAAAAAAAAAAAAAAAACCAAGAAATTCTATGACTAAGTGAAGGATAAAAAGAAGAGCAACATCCCTAAAATGATAAGTTACAGAAGTGCAATGACGACGCCATGTCATATTTGCACGACTGGCTGCAGGTACGCTACACTGTCACTTGGACCTCACGACAAATGCCCTTATGGCACACAAAACTCATATGTTAGTATCCTTTTATAGTTGAGAAAACTAAAGCAGAAAGATAAATGTGCCAAAGTCACGCACAGTATCTCCCGTGGTCCTTTCTCCCCACTTCAGCCAAAGTAACCTTTCTATATGCTACACTCGCACATATACGCACGCCCCTCACTGCTTAAAAATCCTTTAATGACTTCTCACTGCTGATAGAAGGATGCTCGACATATTTAATGTGGTTTATAAGCATCGTACAATCTGGCAAGCCAATCTCAGCAGGAGCTTGCATCTCTGTGCTACCGCCACACTGGCTTTTTCATAGTTCCTCCTCTACACCATGTTCTTTTACCACCTCAGGGCCTTTGCACATGCTTTTCCCATGACTACTTGCACAGTTAAACCCAACTCATTTTTTCAGATCTTAGTTTAAATATTACTTCTTAAAGGAAGCCTCTCCCTCTTCTCCCCTTTACCACTACCCGGGCTGGATTAGGTCTGCCTGTCACACACCCACTCATCTAGGCATGCCACTCTAAGTAAATGGCACCCTCACCCACTCGGCCGTTCAGACCAAGACCTGGGAATCACTCTTACCTCCTCTCTTTCTCTCACACCTGACGTCCAATCTATCAGCAAATTCTATTGGCTCCACTTCCAAACTATTTCCTGACGATAGCCTTAACGTGGCCACTTCTCACTCCCTTAAACCAAGCAGTCACGATCTCGCACCTGCAACACGGAAGTGGTCTCCAGTTTGGTTTTCCTGCTTCCGCTTTTGACCTATTTTCCTCCATGACCTGTTTTCAGTGCAGAAGCCAGAATGACCCTTCAAAACACAAGTCACATCACTCCTCACGCCCTGTTTCATTCAGTGGAAGCCG
>NW_011889000.1:2068259-2085116 GCF_000151845.1 Pteropus vampyrus | reverse complement strand
TTCTGCATCAAATCGGATATTTCCATGGACATGCACACAGTTAAGTTAGTTTAATATCACCCAGCCAATCTACAAAATGGCTTCTGCAGCCAGGTTAGACGGAGAGCAGAGAAGCATCTGACCCAGTCCATCTCCATATTGACTCAGCTCAAAATTCATTTCTTTGTACGCAACTCCTGAAACCTAACCACAAACAAACCACAAATTGTAAAGGCCTCTTATAAGATAGTAAAAGAGGTAATTGGAGTATTTGTCAGCTAGTTGTTGGGCTGAAAGGACATATTGAGAAATGTAGTAGGTTAAGTAATCAACATATAACACATAATTTTTGAAAAGTATAATTACATGGTCCTATGCACATGGAAATATCCCGTATGTATACAAGGAAAGAGCACGTGCTAAACCAGTGTTTAGAAAAACATGTCTTCATCAGCAAGATATTGAAGAAACAAAGGGAATGCTACAAATTTATTTGCTTTAGACAACAAGAGAGTGAGCTTAGCCAAGATCGCCTTTGGAGAAGAACAGAAGGCCCTACAATCGCTAACCCCAGACACCATGTCCATTTGCTTTGGTCACGGGCCCTCTCATGCTAATGACACTACAGGGAACAAACACTGGCAAATGAAATAAACAGTAATTAAGGGTGTAGCAAATGTGATCTTGAAGCCTGTACCTAGAAAAAGGGGTGGGCAGATCTTAAGTAGAGAGCGCAGTACAAAGTCGCATGGGGCGGCTTGGGCGCTCAACGAAAGGCTTACACTGAAGTTACATACCTTTAGATCACCTGGAAATAGCTCCTATGGGACGAGCATAAATAAACCAAGTGTCCGTACGTCTACATTCCCTCAAGTTGAAATGAGTTGTGTGAAGAAGCCCTGAGTCGCGGGACGGCTGAACCTGTTCTTTTGGCGAGTCTGGTGGTTAGGCTTACGCTGCTGAGAATTCCGGAAGCTCGCTTTAAATGTTCTCTCCCTGTCTCTTGCTAGGCTATCTAAAGAAGGGGAAGATTTAAATATATGTATATGACGTATGTAAAAATGTATCTGCTGCTGTTTTTTTCTCCTTTGTTTTTCTTCGAAGCTCCTGTATTTCCATCCTAACAGTTGGCAATGTTCAAACATGGTTTATTCTCTCTTAATGTTAAAACAAAAACAAGACAAAAACATAACAAAATAATAAAACCCTTCTATATATCGATTATAACTTAGATTAGCTATTTCAAGGACATGGTAACAGATCAGAACAAGAATTCCATCTGTTCCAAAACCGAGAAGTATTGACAGTAGGAATCGTGACCATGAATTAATAAAAACTCTCTATTCCACATATATTGCTGATAGTTGGTACAAATTTTATTCCATAATTATTAGGATTAGTTTAAAATCAAGGGCTTAAATGAAATAATTCGTCTTTTCTTGTCTTTCCATCTCTTCGTGTTCATTGCTTATTTTTCATATTAGCTATATTTCTAAGTATGGAAGGTAAAATCGTTACGCCATCTCTGACCACATTACTACGGATACTACAGAAGAGCTGGAGGAGGGGAGTTAAGGAAGTCATAGATTTTTGCGGTCAAGGGATTTTTAATGTTTTCCTGTTTGTCTTTACACTGAAATCATCTATAGCACTTACCACTTAGTCACATCCTATCTTAGGGCTACCCAGTTATCTGACGCATCACTGTCCTCTTCAACGACTAAGTCACAAAACACTTGAGGGCAAGAGCTAGGTCTGATGCCACAGCCTGAAGCACCTGGCTTTCTGCCAGCGCAGACTGAAAATGTAATGCATCCATGTCAAATTTAATTTAAGTCAATCCTCTCCTATAAGCTGTGCATGCTAGGACTACAATTTGTTACGAATTTGAACTTTATTTAAATCTTTTAAATACATCGCTTTTCTTCTAAATGGAAGTTTCCTTACATGAAAATTTTCAAAGCTGCTAAGTTTAATCTTCCTTCGGTCGGGCTAAAGGCCTTGTTCCTGAAAAGTGTGCATCCTTCCTTGTTCTGATCAGAATTATGAATGCTACATTTCCACTTATCCCCTCACATGACAATGCCCCAAGATTACGAAATGCCTAGGGAATCTATCTTAAAACAGATAGAGAGAGATAACAATAATAATATCTAAAACATATAAAGCGTTTACTCTGAGCTCCGCACAGTTCTGAGCACCGTTACAGATGTTAGCTCATGTAGTGATAGAGAACAACAGACGGTAGTTTCTTTAGTGCATCTTCCTCTAGCTCCGCTTGGACACTGTGACTCGTGACCCTACACAGTGGGGGAATTCGACCAAGCGTTTGGTCCATTCAGTTTTTAAAATCAGTCTGAGTTGATCCCACAAATACCAAGCACTGATAAGGTTAATGAATGTCTGAACTTTTGAACGGGTAGTTTTTGCTTCTAGATATAGATCGAATAAGGCTCCTTCCTCCCAAACAGAATGGAAGCTGACATTCACCTTCCCACAGACTGCATGATATCCAGCAACAGCGGGGCCGCCAAGTCTGGGCTTAAGTGAATGAAAGTGGAGAGGACCACGATGGCCAGGCCAAGGGTTTCCTCGTCATATTCTTCGAGGATGGCTCCACAGTCGTGGCATCTGCAATGAAAACAGAGGAACGTTTTCCACGAAAGCTGGCAATGGTTTCCAGATATAAAAAGTACATACAGCCGTTTCTGGTGAGTCTTGGAAAAGTCCCCAAAAGGAGGTCAGAAGTCTCGTTCCAACAATAAATATGAGACTCCAATGGCCCTCACCATACACACAGAAACAGTGCACATGCAGAGATTGGGAAGGTTCCTTTGATCACTGAAAACAGTCTTTCGACTCACCAGCATCCAGCCTATACATGAATTACTGCTCCCTTTACAGCGAGTGCCAACTGGACTAACAGTTCGAAGCTTCTGGTCGAGGGATTTTTATGCATCATGAAATTACTGCTAAAGATAGTCAGAAACTAGATACTTTTTTCATTTGTTGAAATTAAAAATGAAAAATGCCTAGACCAAATGGAAGCTTTCTTAAACTTTCAGATTAAAATATATCCTACTCATGGGGGAGAGATGGGGTCGTAAAGTCCCGAGAACACTTGGGTCACCTCTACTGGGAAGCCTCACTGGCCCAAGGGGATCTCTCCAAACCTGAAATCATTCTTTATCACACTCAGTGAACAAGGCTTTATGTACGAGGCAGCTCAGAGTATGAAATACAGAAGAAAGGATCCCAGTCCCTAAGGAACTCACAATCTACTACGAAACTAACAACTAAACGATTAAAACAGCCTGTGATAAGTGGTAGAATAGAGAGATGCATCAGATGCTACAGAAACATGGAGAATAGCATGCCTAATGCTGCCTTGCGGAACCAGGGAATCTTTGCCTTAAGCCGAGTCTCGAAGCCTAAATAGGAGTTTACCGGGCAGAGGAAGTACAGAGAGAAGGCGGGGTACCTGTGAAACCACAGAGGAGGGGAGCCATGAGGCATGCTCTGGAGGAGGAGAGAGGCTGGGGAAAGACTTCCCGCAGAGGAGAGGAGAGGCCATACCTTTGCAATCTACAGAGCCTTTTATAAACTAAGGACTGGGCTTTATCCTATAAAAACTTCAGGGATCTTGAAGGCTGACAAACCCAGAGATGACATAACCAGTTTGAGTTTCGGAGAACGGATTCTGCTGGCAGGAGGGGAGTAAGGATCAAGTCTCAAACTTAGTCCCATCCTAACAATTTGAATCTTCTGGTTGCGAGATTTTATCTGTGTGAAATTCTTGCTAGGAATAATCCGTAAGTGGATATTATTTGCATTCGTCCAAATTACAAAAAAATGCTTTGGTATAAACGAAAGCTGCCCATATGATACTGTGTTTCTAGAAACGAATGCACACCAACACTTATGGCTGCAGCCATGTGAGGAACAAATTATGACTTAAAGCATAGTATGCCTCCTCTCTGATGCTTTCTCATAACTGCAATGAGAAAATCTCAGATTCTGTAAACAAGGTGAGGAAAATAACTGCGTGAGCTTACTTGTCAGTCATCACCGTCGGCTGCTCGTCTGTGAATTCTTCGGGAGCTGGCACAAACATACTGACGATACTGGGTGCCGACAGCAGGCTGGATTTAGTGGCGCCTGAGTAAGCAGCAAAGGAACAACTGGTGAATACAGATCTGTTCTGGGGGCCAGGAAAAGACCCATTCTCCTCTTAGAAATCCTCTAAAGATCACATTCACAACAACGATGTGACGTGGACAGCCCAAACAGCATTACGAAAACCCTCAAGAGTAAAACGACTTCAAGAGAGATTGTGATTTGTTTCTCTCGTGTGGTTTTCAGAGTTAGACTCTTATCTCTCCCTTTGCTTCTTGACCTTGAAAAAAACAGAAGGAGTTCAGGTGCTAACAGGATACTAGGACAAAGATGAAAAAAGGGGGAAATCTATTCAAGGGTCTCCTAAATGAATTACGACCCTTATTTGTTAGTCATAAATGAAAGCTGACCATATGATAGATAGTATGCTTCTAAAATCGCAAATGTATACCAACACTAAAATGTTGCGAATGTGGGAACGGAAGAAGAACCCAGAACTCCAGACACCCAAGTAAGGGGAGATGTTTGAGCTAAGACATATCAGGATGGTTTTCAACTTTGGAAATTAATATTATAAGCCCCAAAGCAGAAGACTTCATTTTTCAAACTGAAATATTTAAGAATGAAATATCAAGTGTTCCAAAGGAGCCATCAGTGTCTTCAGCCGATCGATGTCACACAGTTTAAAACTGTGGGTTTTGATGCCTTCAGAGAAATCTGAGGCAGGAATCTCGGCAACATGCTCTAGTGATGAGTAAATTCAGAGTCAGGAGACCACTCTCCATTAAGAGAGCCATTGGTGCTGGACAGATTTTCCAGGAATGTGGAAATAAGGCACTCCAAGAAGAATCCCAAAGTGACAATCCAGAATAATGCCCTGCTCAACAAAGTAATAATGATTTCGAGTTCTTTGAAGAGGAAAGAAGGTAGGAAAACCCAACGGTCACTAAAGAGTCTGTTTCTCATCGAGGAACCAGTAACTTGGTGCCGAGAAACAGAACAATGCCGTATGATCTTTTCTTAAATGATTCAGAGAATTGGTTTCTAAAGGGATCGACATAAAAATTTTAGAAACCTAGCCAAGTGGGCAATATGTTTCAATCTGAGGGAGGAAAAAAAATGGTATGGAACCCTTTGAAGAGTCAAAATGCTGTCAGGCTATATACATACTCCCTCGTTGGATCAAAGGCTACAAAATGTGGTTATGAGACATTTGAGATCTACAGACCCAGAAGGCAAAGGAAAGTATCTGAAAATATCTTTATGTCATTTCCAAAGATCCTAAAAGGGAATTCAAATTTTACTATACTATATTTACCAATTGTCTCTGAGATACCACTCCTTCCGAATCGTACCCAAGTGTATCATCAAAAAAGTTCTCCAACTGTTTTCATAAAGATGTGACTTGGGCTTTCCAGGCGTGGAAATGGCCCAGTCTGGCCCAGTGAGAGGACAATTAAAAAACTGACCGAGCAATATGAAAAGTCTGAAAATGACCCAATGGCCCTACAAAGTGTTGAACAGATTGTGGGTAAAGTACTTAAGCAATTAAATGAAGAAAAAATTACCATAAAGCTACAAATAAACCAAGATATGTTGCAGGTTGTCGTCAACGGCTTGACGAAAATAAGCTGAAGCCAGGATGTGACCACACTCTCATGAGATACTTGCCAAGAAAGGTGGGTCCACTGGCTTACAACATGTCTCACGAAGACCCCAGGATGTTTCTTATTCTGAGATTAAAGGGCCATCAGAACAGAATTAAGAGAGGTGATAGAATTATGTCTTACAAACCCAGAATTCTTCCAGAGTATAGGAATAATACCTCCAAATGGCTTTTTGCTACATGGACCACCAGATACAGGAAGAAAAAACGCTCTTGGCACGAACTGTTGCTAGGCAACTGGACTGCAATTTCTTAAAGGCTGTATCTAGTTCTATTGTAGATAAGTACATTGCTGAAAAGTGCCAGTTTGATCAGAGAAATGTTTAATTATGCCAGAGACCATCAACCATGCATCATTTTCATGGATGAAATAGATGCTATTGGTGGTCGTCAGTTTTCTGAGGGTGCTTCTGCCTATTGATAGAGAACTTTCATGAAGTTACTGAGTTAAATGGATGGACTTGATACTCTACATCGGGGGTCCCCGACTCCTGGGCCATGAACGGGTATCGGTCCATGGAACTGGGCTGCGCAGCAGGAGGTGAGTGGCAGGTGAGCAAGTGAAGCTTCTTCTGTATCTGCAGCCGCTCCCTAGCACTAGCATCACCGCCTCAGCTCCACCTCAGACCACCAAGCATTAGATTCTCATAAAAGCACTGGTCCCTGGTGCCAAAAAGGTTGGGGACTGCCGCTCTACATAGAATTAAAATGGGCATGGCTACAAACCAACAGATACACTGGATCCGGTTTTGCTTCATCCAGGAAGATTAAGATACAAAACTACATATTGATTTACCAAACGAACAAGCGAGATTAGATATACTGAAAATCCAAGCAGGCCCCATTACAAAGCATTGCGAACTAGATTATGAAGCAATTATGAAGCTTTCAGAGGGCTTCATTGGAGCAGAGTTGAGAAGTATTTGTGCTGAAGCAGGTGGGTTTCCCATTTGTGCTTATCATGATTTTGTGGTACAGGAAAACTTCATGAAAGTAGTCAGAAAAGTGCCTGATTTTAAGAAGCTGGAGTCTAAATTGGACTACAAACCTGAGTGACTTACTGTAAGGATTCTGATGGCTGGATTTTGATACAGTGATTTACTGTAAGGTTTTGATTAGCTTACTGTAAAAATAAAGGAAAACAATGTATGTCTTGGCAATGATCTCATTAAAAGCATATGAATAAAAATATGTATCAACAATATCATAAAAATTAGGAATTCAGTAATTCTGTTTTTAATATTGGTACAGAAGAAATCTGTGTATTTGTTAATGTTGCATTGACTGCAGACGTTTAAAAGACAAGTATGTTGTAGCTTTTAGTATTTGCTGTGTGAGCATCTAGTAAACATTGAAAATGGTTTCAGATAGTAGTACGAAAGAGCATTTCTTATGACTTATTTTATATCATTGTTTTCCTCATCCTAAATAGTTGAATAAAATCTGTTTGATTCAGTTCTTCAGAAAAAAAGATGTAGCTTGGAGGGGAAGCAACAGTATTTAACATAAGCATTAGTATAAGTTGATTAATTATAGAAAAGGCAAGAACTATGCCAAGGTAAAAGAAGATATGATTAATTATTAAACAGTAAGGTAAACAACATAAAGTTGCTTCAAGAAACCAAAACACAGAAAGTTTAAAGTTAATACTTGACATTTCTTGAACATTGACAGAATATGTCTACCAGATGCCAAAATGCCTGTGCTTAAAAGTGGAAAAATTCATCCCATAAGATACATGGTGATATATACACAGTCTTACTAGAAACATAAAAAACTGATTTAAAAAAAAAAAATCTGAATCAAGACCTTCAGAAGATTCCTTATACTTGAAAATTATTATTAAAAAAAATTAAAAGATTACTGCCTACTACTATTAAATGAAAATCATAATTCAAGTCAAGAAAAAGGAGGGAATCAAAGTCATTTGGGAGGTTTCGAGCCAATCATTACCCAATACAAATGCCAAGGAACAAGTATTTTTGACAATAGCGTTGCGAAGTTGTTTTTCATATGACAACATAGAATGTGTGATGCGGTATTCATGGTAGTCATCTACAAAAGCAGATAGGCTAAGTTAGTGGGCATTGGCCCCATAGGGAAACGTTAGCTGAATCAATGGACTTCTGAATACTGCTAATGACATGGGAACAAAGAGTAATATACAAGGAGAAGGTGGGAAATGCAAAAGGGAAGCCACAGACCTCAGCTAGCTTTTGTTACAGCTGAGTCACAACTAAGTCAGCACCGTTAAAGGAAGTCTCATTAACCGCCCCGTGTCGGCAACACTTCTGATGCCACCACTCCTGGTTCCCCCACTGAATATTCGAAGCGCACGCTATATGGAACTAGGAACCGAAATAGAAACTTCTTAGAATAGAGAGAGGACCTCCTCCAAGGCCCAACTTCAAAGCTGGAAATGTTGACAAAAGCCACTTTGGACATCTTAGAGATAAGAGAAGGTATAAAGGTGTTGGTTTGTCTCCAAGCACACAGGCACATATCAGTCCCCGAGCTGTGTCAATGGACTCTTCAGTTGACTGTGAAAGATTCACTTTCTGTCTTCATTCTCATGACCTCATTCTATTCTTGCTGCTACTGTGCTACTAGATCATGGACAAGTACCAGAGTTTATTCGATCACCATGATTTCTGCTCATCAAAGCTTTCCTAGGCCCATAAATGAGAAGAGTCTCATCTCATCAGATACAGAGGCTAAAATCGCTACTCACGGCCAAATGAACGTTAGTGAAAGCTAGAGATGAACATCCCCTCATTCCTACAGAAAATTAGAAGAGCGATACCGTCCAGAATAGTAAGTCTGCTTGATTTAAGGGACTAGCTACAAGATGTGGTCATAATTCATTTTTAGCTTTTTTGTTTTTTACAAATAATAGGTTAACCTGCTTTCTGAATTAAAAAAAAAAATGAACAAAAGTAATGATTAACTAGTCATGAGATGAATTTTTAAAATGCACATCCTGATGATCTTAGCACAGATTTATTCTCACCTTGCTCCTACAAGCAGCATGAAGTTGTGTATATTCTGTGCAATTCGGATAGCTGAAAGGAAGCTATTCATCTATGATCTCAGCATTGTAAAGGATGGCAGATAAGCTGGATCATGCTCAGAGAAGACACAGGGAGACAGGGAAAACTGATACATATCGGGAGGAACACCAAAGGACCCAGGATGCGTGGTCTGGCAAAGACTGAGGGAATGAGCAATGAGCGGCTATTTTCAAAGGTCTAAAAAATTATGTGAGAGAGACTAGACTTGCTTTGTGTGGCCCCAAGGGTTAGAAAGTCACTGTAAGAAAGAACTTTCTGT
Source organism: Pteropus vampyrus (assembly GCF_000151845.1). Classification (NCBI taxonomy): domain Eukaryota; kingdom Metazoa; phylum Chordata; class Mammalia; order Chiroptera; family Pteropodidae; genus Pteropus; species Pteropus vampyrus. The sequence goes on along the minus strand of NW_011889000.1, from coordinate 2,076,025 downwards.
TGGTCACGATCACAGAGGAGGCGCCATGCATGCCCACTCACCCCACAAGCATGTGAGCAAAGGCCGGAGCCACTTCACGTTGCTGCTAAAGGAGAGATTTAGCACCTGCTGGGTGACTCGGTGATTGACAGGTACAGTTTCTTTCGGTTTCTTACTATCTGAGAGTCTGTGACTCGACTCACCTCTCATTCTCAATGGCTGTCCCTCCAGGTCAGGGTTTAGGCACATTGGCACATTACATTGGCGTTTCCCGGGCTGTATCTGTTCTGTGGATAAATAGGGCATTTCAGTCTTCAATGAGGTCAATTTAGCACAATTCATAATACAAAGATTTTAACCGATAATCTCTTGGGGTCGTTTTTTTTTTTTTTTTTTTTTTTGGTTATTGTTATTGTTGATAATTAACATTTACAGGACACACGCTGGGTTTTAGGGTAGGGCTGCTTGGGATTTCACTACAAACCTGCCATTCGGGTATATGAAATGCTGTTGAAAGCAGGAGAGTACCTAAAACCATCCAAAAGAGTCCAGATTCTCTACCACCACTCCCCAAAAAGCTCAAATTCCATATCTCTTGACATGAAATGAAAAAAATGAAAAGCTAAAGTCATGGCCATAAAAAAAAAATGTTTTATGCAAATCAAATCCATAAGTGATCGTTTCGGACAATGGCCTGAATGGTCATACAGAAAACATGTGGAACTGGTAGCAAGGAAATGACAGGTGCTGACTGAGGGCTGAGAAACGGGAATAAGGGGTAGAGGCAGATATGGAGGAGCGGTGCTTCGGGAACATTTGTTTCATATGAAGATGAGGCAAAGAATCATCCACCAGATATGCGCAGACGGACAGAGAAGAGGCAGGTGCTCTGTGGTCCAGCAGGTGCATGCTGAGGTGAATGGACCATGTTTTTAGACTGCCTTTCTCAGTGTGTCTCTATAACTAGATCTACTCTTTTGAAGACTAGTGAGTCACTGAATTAACATATGTGGTATGACGTGACATGCCACCAAACCCTGAATGACACATTCATTGACTCTCCTCTGGTCTTAGATTTGAGGAAAACTTTTTATGCCACTAATAAAAACAAGAATATCGAGATGATGTTCTAGTTGGACTTGGTGATTAGAGAACCAACTTGGAGGATGGAAAACAAGCCCAGGAAAACTCAAGGGGAAAAAAAAAAAAATCAGACAGCATGTGAATGGTAAGTATTAAATGAGAAAGCAGAGTGACATGAACAGGCTGAAGTTTGGTTGAAAAATGAAAAATTCAGTTAAATGGGTTATTTGGCATCATGTAGTTTTTTTAGATTAAAATCTGGATTGAAAATTGAAATCTATTTGCCTTTTTATAACTCTACTGAGTCAATCAAACTGGGTTGGTAATTGTTGCCGGAATCAAAAACGGTTAGCTTTGGCTGAGCTGCTTGCTACAGAAAACAGCCGTATGGTAAAAATACTCTTTGGAGCCCCAGGTCAACCTAACAAAAGCTGGGTGTTTAATTATTAAAGAACTAATCAAACAAAAGCTTTCATTCTCAGTTCCTTATACAGCTTCATCTCAGTAAAGAGAGAAACAAAGTCCTCTCTGGCGTGGACAGAAAGATTTCGCCCAAACCTAGTAAACTCTCAAGGCTGGTTATCTGATGTCTCTTTCTCCTTGTCTCTCTTACCTGTTGGCTTTTGGCCATTTCATTACTCACTACCACTTATCACTAAAAGGAAGAAAAAAACACTAAACCTTTAAAATATTAAGAATCCTTACAAAGGCCAGGAGAGATGAAACTATTTGTTAAATGTATTATTGGATATAGTGTGAGGAATTCAGTTATCTAGACAGGGTTTTTTTTAAAGAACAATGGAGGAAAATAAGGTGAAATGTATGTAAATATTATGGTTCTGAAAAAATAATATCTCAAGATTATTATTTTTATCATTATAATTATTAGCCATAATGAAAATTCTTAAAATAATCTCATGTAACTACAGCCGGAAAGTACCAACCGAGGTACTAAAACAGCCCCGGCCACGTATCGGCCCCCAGAGCACAGTGACAAACCCTGACAGTTTCATCGTGCATGTGTGCTGCAAAGTGCTTGCACGTGTATAATCTTGCAATCCAAATGACCCATTTAATTAAAAAAAAGCAAACAAAAAGGAAAAGCAGGCACTCAAAGGAGCAGGACTGTGACGGTACTACGGGCTTGAGAAAGTAGGATATGTGCAGAACGCGATAACCAGGTTTAGAAAATGCGGAGTGAGCATGTTTAAAATAGATGTGTCACGGCAGTCGATTCTTACTTTTAAATTGAGGTTAGATGCAGTCCCATCGTATAAGCATGAGGGTATGCGGCTGCAACCTGGTGACCCTGCTGACTAAAACACAGAGCTCATATTCCCAGACCTACCGGCAGATCGTGACGTCACTAAGCTGCAGTGGTCGTTATTATAACTATTCATATTTCCTTATTTTTGGTACTTTACAGTTTACAAAACAGACGACTGATGATCTTGTGTTTTGTTTTGTTAATCTGTATCATGAAATCATAGTTCCATTCCCTCCTTTATGCATTTACATCATTTAACTCCCAGATACATAAACTAATATCTGGAATCTGGTCTTAGAGGTAAAAAAAAGAGTTGGATCGGCCTAGGTGGAAGAACAGGTGCCTCTGGAACACTTGGAAAGTTTAAAGAAACTCATAAATTAGGTTTTTAAAAAATTATTTGAACCACAGAACACGAGAGAAAATCGATTCCTTAAAAAGGGAGCAGAGGGGACATAAAGAACGTGGCATTAGCTAATCGGAGAGGTAAAACAAGAAGAAAAGGCTTGACCCACCAGTGTCCCAGTTGCTGATGTTATGGGGGGCGCTAGACTGATGCTCCAGCTGTCGCTTCATTAACTGGCTCATTGTCAGAGCTCCCAAGGATCCCCTTTTCATCTGCCTATACTGAGCTATATGGAGGAAATTAGGAGATGATTACTAGGGAGAATTGACTTCCACAGCACACAAAGGCTCTACACACCCATATAGAATATTAATTGAAACTTCATCAGCTACCCATAATTGTTTGGTAAATTGTATGCTTCTGTCCAGATGAGAAACTAAGGTACTACTATGCTATTCAAGTGCCTTTCTCCACTCAATAAAGAAACAGTACCTTTGAGCACTGATCTGTAGCCTGTAAACCTTTATCCCAGTTACGACGATGTGATTATTGTCATTTACTTTTCTATTTATATACTTTGCCTTGTTCTAAAAAGGATTTAAGACAGGTAATATTTTGAATTTATAGCTTAACTTTCTTTAATGGAGCTGTGTATAGTTCCAGTCTCCATTCCGTTCTCTGAGTTCCTCGTGTGTGTGTGTGTGTGTGTGTGTACACACATATTTTGGAGTAGGATGACACATATCGACCCCAATTTGGGGAGAGAAATTGAAGCAAATAAAATTATGTTACTTTGAACTAACCAGCAAATGAGGTGGTCATAAAACCAAAACATGCTGACTCAAAGTCAATGCTGTTTTCAATCTCTGTAACAGACGCTGCCTACTGTTTGAAAAAAACGTGAATCAAATAACATTCCAGAGTGTATTTTAGTACGCATCTTTGTTTTAGAAAATAGTGGTAACATTTTTATCCCACAATTAGGAATTCACAAATATCCCACCAATGAAATGCCAAGTTAGAAGCATTTCCAAACCAGAAAAACAGTGAAAAACACTTCTGCCAGCAGACAGCTGAGTGAGAAAGCCACCTGCCCCACAACTTCCTATTCCTCTGCGAGTGGTCACACCAGTCCCTGCCACCAGCCCAGGGAGAAAGACAGAGAGCATCGCTGATGTATCCTTTCTACATGATCCCATATACCGGGATATTTGAGAAATTGTGGTTCCTTGCTCTCTTTTAAGGACAATTTCAGAATCTGAAGCTTTGAACTACACAGCCTACAAGGGGATGGTAGAGAGTGGAATGACTGTATGGCCCCAAAAAGCCTCGAATGTTACACACAGGTGGGCAATCATGATACCGAGGTAGCAACTTGGTGTGATATGAAATCAATTATAACATTATTTTTAATGTAGTTAGCATGCTGTTTGATTCATGGTGGTCATGGTATGTTTAGCTACAAAATAATCAACTAATAAACTGCTCAAAAGAGAAGTATGATGAGAACTCTTGGGTCTTGGAGTCCATGCTGACGGAATTCATGGAAATGACTATGCAAACTAATATGAAAAATCTCTGATTCTTTTGGTTGACCGGTAAAATTCACAATTTTATGAGTCATTGGAAAAGTGCAGCTTCAGTAAAATTCATAAGCAGAAATCTTTTAGAAGATTTAACAAATTTAAAAATTAGCAGCATCTATCAGACTCAAAAAAGAATTGAAAACCTCTTGTGATTGAATTTCTCCAATTCTCACTTGTTTTTAAAGACAACGGAATTCCCTGTGCATAAAAACCCTTAATGTTCAGCTCAGTGTATAGGGAATCTAGCATTATGCTCCCAAGAACACAACACCAAGAGCCATCTAATACCTGCTTTTGATGAAGAGGAGGAGGAAGGCAGAAATCTAATGATGTGCCATACTAGATCCAAAAGGGCTAGGTTCAGTCGTGACTTTAGGATTATGATACATTTATTTTATGATAAAAAAATTAAGTAACACTAAAAGAAAACTGACTTAGTTCTCCTGACTATCTCGAGTTACACCCAACTTGGAATTCTAACTACAATTCACTATCTTTTTTTTTTTTAGATGACTCACACAAATTGGGAGAAGAAAATATGCTTTCATGATTTTAGTATGCGGACCATAATATAGTAATTTTATGTTATCAAACAGATTTTTTGTGATTAAAAAAAAAAAAAGGACAACTAGATTCAGAACTAGCCATTCTTCTTTGCTACCAAAAGGGCAAATAACTGTCACTTGGAAACTCTTAGAATTCCTATAACCTCTATTGTAGCGGAACTTGAATTATTCTAAGGCAGGGTGGTATACTAAAAAGAGCCCGGGCTTGAAAGTCAAACAGCCCCAGCACTGATTTCTGTCTCTACTACTTGGTAGCTATATGACTTTAGGAAAGTCTTCTAGCCTCTCTGAACCTCTGTTTTTAAATCTATAAAATGATGCCAATAATATCTGCCATGCAATGCCAGTATAAGGATTGAATAGAAAACTACTTGTGTAAACAACTTAGTGAAGCGCCTGGCACATGATAAATGTTAATAAATGGTAGCTATTGTTACTATTACAACTGTAAACTCCTTGAGAACAAAAGGTGTCTTATTTATTCGCATCTGATCCCCAGTGTCAAGCACAATGCCTGGCACCCAGCAGACACCTAATAAATAGTAGCTGAATGAATGAATGCATGAATGAATGAACGATGAAGATGATGATGTTGTTCCATACTACCAGTCCAGCATGTAAGTTAAGATCTTTATCTGATTTTTCAGGATCATCCTCATTTCAAAAGAGAGTCAAGTGAAAATTAACCAGCTTCTTAACTACATGGAACACAAAATATACCAGCACACAGCGGTACTTGCACCTGTTTGTATCTCTGATTCCTGCTGAGAATTTCCCATGCTAAAGTCTCTTAATTGCCTCCACTAAGCCCTTATCTTCACCTCAACGTAACTAAAGCTCCTCATGACAACATCTAGAACTAGCAACGGAAGGCAGTTTCAAAGTAGCTGTCTCTTATAGAGCTTGTAAAATTTCATGCCATTTTTATTTTCCGATCCAAAAGGGCTAGGTTCAATCATGACTTTGGGATCATGATATATCGGATATGTTTATTTTATGATAACCCAGATACAATTTTGTCAGTGATATAGATGATTATTTTAAACTAAATAAAGGTGTTTCATGTAAAATTCTACCATAGACAATGCTTTTCACTTGCCCCAAAAGCAGTTCCATGTTTTATGTTTGAGTTAGTAATATATAATATTATTTTATTGAATGATGACATTCAGTGATTATTCCTTAATAAATGAGGGTTCTTGGCCAGTCAGTAACCATATTGATTTATCAGACACTTGAGGTGTTGACAAAAAGGGTCTCCGAGAACACATGACAGTGTCACCTAGGAAGCTAACATAACATTAAAAAAGAAAAAAAACAATAGCAAGAGTGTGAAGATTGAAAATAATGCTGCAGTAATGTTCCAAAATTAATGTACAAGAAATCTTACTTGATATTGAGGAATGACTACTTGTTTCTGGCACACCTGCTTCTAATGTAGGGGCAGATGAGGATTCTCGTGGCATTTCCAAAGTCGAAAGTCCTTTAGTAGAGGGGTCTACAAACAGAAATGTTATTTAAAACTCAGGATGCTGATTAAAAGCAAGTTCAAGAACCCTTTCCATATCTTTTTCCCTCTCGCTTAATGCACTCATTATACTTACGAAATCATTATATACTATTACATACTTTCTGACCCTACTAATTAAATGGAATTATATACACACTAGTTTCAAAGTTCCATGGAGAATTGCTTGTACATTACACTCTGCATATGTGGATATGCCCTTCAGAAATTAATGACAGCACAATTACAGAACCAAAACTAGGCATGCTCACACTGCCTTTCCTTGAGCAGGTCACTTAATCTTTCCAGAACTGGATTTCTTTTCATCTAATACCTAAAGGTGCTTACAGTTCTTTTTACCTATATCATTTCACCATTCCACCTTTGTCTGGCAATCTCCTCACCCTCATCTACATCTTTATATATACAAAAAATTCCTCCTCCAGTTAGGTTAGATTTCTAAGATCACATCCACCTCAAAAAATACAAACAAAAAAAAACTGGATCAGGTGACACTCATGTAATTCCAGAGCACCCCATCTTTAATCTCTCCCTAACCTAACACACTATTATGTAATTTTCTATCTACTTGTCTATAACCTTTGCTAAACCATAAGTAATTTAAGAGCAGGGACTGTACCTGACATGAAATACTTACTCTTAACTCAGATTTTATATTTTATTAGTTGAACGAGAAACAGACTGTATCCTTTGCTTCTTCTATTTGTCAGATGTATCTAAGGTAAAGTATTTTTAGCATGTAATATTGTCTTATTAATCTATCAATAATGGGAAATAAGTTGCCCCACATTATACTAGGTAAAGATTATCCTTTAAACCTTTTCGCAAAGTTGAATGGTTTATCATAGCGAACTGCCTAAAAGTCTTTACAAACCTCCTTGCCATCTTAAGCTGTGTCATATAGTGAGCAACATGGACTCACCTAACGGGCTTTCGTGACTCTACTATGCTGTAATTCAGGGATGCCCACCCTAAGTGCCTTCAAGTTCTTAAGCTTAATAATGTCTCCTTCTGTCTCATCATTTTCTTATGGTCAATCATTTTTTCTGGCAACAGAGCAAGCTACCATACATACATATGATTTAAGTATGCAGATGCTAGTCTATTATTGGATGATCGCAAAACTTGCAAAACTGTCAGAAATAAAAGCAAAATTGATCCTAGATGAGAGCCTGGGAGAAAATGTTTTGAACATTGATTTCAAAACATCTACTTTTGATTTTCAGAGGTCTTTCTGAATAGATATAGTTGCCAGATTAATAACTTCTTGATAACAAAAAAAGTGTAATTGTAATAATGTTTCTCAAACTCTTAATAAAGCATAAATAACTACCCATGTTAAATTATCTTAGTCATTAAGACATTAAAGATTAGGTTATTATTTTTCTCTTAGGTATTATCCCCAAAGCAC
>NW_011889000.1:2028405-2068209 GCF_000151845.1 Pteropus vampyrus | reverse complement strand
TATATACACACTAGTTTCAAAGTTCCATGGAGAATTGCTTGTACATTACACTCTGCATATGTGGATATGCCCTTCAGAAATTAATGACAGCACAATTACAGAACCAAAACTAGGCATGCTCACACTGCCTTTCCTTGAGCAGGTCACTTAATCTTTCCAGAACTGGATTTCTTTTCATCTAATACCTAAAGGTGCTTACAGTTCTTTTTACCTATATCATTTCACCATTCCACCTTTGTCTGGCAATTTCCTCACCCTCATCTACATCTTTATATATACAAAAAATTCCTCCTCCAGTTAGGTTAGATTTCTAAGATCACATCCACCTCAAAAAATACAAACAAAAAAAAACTGGATCAGGTGACACTCATGTAATTCCAGAGCACCCCATCTTTAATCTCTCCCTAACCTAACACACTATTATGTAATTTTCTATCTACTTGTCTATAACCTTTGCTAAACCATAAGTAATTTAAGAGCAGGGACTGTACCTGACATGAAATACTTACTCTTAACTCAGATTTTATATTTTATTAGTTGAACGAGAAACAGACTGTATCCTTTGCTTCTTCTATTTGTCAGATGTATCTAAGGTAAAGTATTTTTAGCATGTAATATTGTCTTATTAATCTATCAATAATGGGAAATAAGTTGCCCCACATTATACTAGGTAAAGATTATCCTTTAAACCTTTTCGCAAAGTTGAATGGTTTATCATAGCGAACTGCCTAAAAGTCTTTACAAACCTCCTTGCCATCTTAAGCTGTGTCATATAGTGAGCAACATGGACTCACCTAACGGGCTTTCGTGACTCTACTATGCTGTAATTCAGGGATGCCCACCCTAAGTGCCTTCAAGTTCTTAAGCTTAATAATGTCTCCTTCTGTCTCATCATTTTCTTATGGTCAATCATTTTTTCTGGCAACAGAGCAAGCTACCATACATACATATGATTTAAGTATGCAGATGCTAGTCTATTATTGGATGATCGCAAAACTTGCAAAACTGTCAGAAATAAAAGCAAAATTGATCCTAGATGAGAGCCTGGGAGAAAATGTTTTGAACATTGATTTCAAAACATCTACTTTTGATTTTCAGAGGTCTTTCTGAATAGATATAGTTGCCAGATTAATAACTTCTTGATAACAAAAAAAGTGTAATTGTAATAATGTTTCTCAAACTCTTAATAAAGCATAAATAACTACCCATGTTAAATTATCTTAGTCATTAAGACATTAAAGATTAGGTTATTATTTTTCTCTTAGGTATTATCCCCAAAGCACTAGCTAAAAAATTGCATAATTACCTCTCTGGCCCTTATCTGTTTTATGTATGCTGCTATGGCATAATAATCCCACCGATACTGTAGAATGAGAAAGCTTAAAATGAATTTTTAAGCTTTCTTTGAAAAATACTTAAGACTTTAGAGTTTTGGTATGCTTATTAAAATCCTCGGTGTATCTTTAATTTTAAAGAAATGTCATTCATTACTGTAGGATAGTTATGGATAATCATTAGTGTACTGAAATTTTTTAATCTGGGCAATTTTGCTCAGTCTTAAATCATTTTATGAAGCCTTCCACTGGTATGCAGTTCAAGGCAACACGTATTAAATGGAGCTATACACTTAGCTTTAAATATTTCTGTTCAATTTTTCATAGTGATGTGCAGAAAATGTCATACTATTAATTCATTCATTCATCAAATATTTTCCATCACTCTATTGCTGATACAATCAACAAACAAACCAAACCAAAATCCTTGCCTCTGGGAGCTTTCGTTTTAATGGGAAGAGACAAACAATAATATGCATAAAAGAAAATAAATTATTGTACTTTTGAAGAATCATTCTTTGGAGAGGAGAAACAGAGGAGAGAAAGAGATTGCAGATGCCAGGTGGGGTGGAAGGATGGGGTGTAGTCCAGGCCTCATTGGGAACCTGACGTTTGATTAAAGAATGAAAAGAAGGTAAGTGAGCCAAGCAGATAACTGGAGAAGACACTGTCAGTCTGAGGGAACGGCCGGAGTAAAGGCCCTAAGGTAGGACTATATAGGGTGTTCGAGAAATGGCAAGAGGCCACTGTGGCTGAGTAGAAAAACCGTGGAGAGCTGAGCAAAACAAAGTGAGAGACCTAGTGAGAATCGCCATGTAAAGCATCCCAGGAATTTAGAGGACTTGAGCTTGCACTATTAAAGAAATGGGGAGCCGATGGGGGGCTTTAAGCCGAGGAATGGTGTAATCGTGTCTCACAGGATCACTCCGGCTGCTGTGTTAGGCAGATAAGAAGGCAGGGAATATTTAGGAGGCGATGGCAGCTGACGCAGGTGAGAGGTGACGGTGGCTCAGACTAGGGTGGGAGCGGGGGAAGTAGTGAGCAGGGGCCAGACTCTGGGTATATTTTGAAAGTAGATTAAGGTGACCAGATAAAATGGAGGACATCCAATTAAAATTTAATTTCAGATAAACAACAGATCATTTTTTAGTACAAATGTGGACCACGAAATATTTGGGAGATGTGGCCCTAATTCTTTACTCCTCCCTGAACCATGCCCTTTGTCATGTGACTCCGAAGTTCCTTCCACTAAAGAGGCAAAGTATACTTCCCCTTTGACTTTGGGCTCAGCCATGTGATTTGTTGTGGCTAACCAAATGTTTGCGAGCAAAGCATGACCAAATGCTTGAAAAGCGTCTGTGTAATTGAGCTTGTTCTCTTCCTTCTCCATGAAAAGAATATTCCCAGGCTTCACAGATCCCAGGAGGAAACTGACCACCCAGCCAAGGCCAACCCGGATGAGCCGATTCCCAGACGACCAAGAGATGTGCAAACCACATAAAATGCTTATTGTTGTATATTGCTGAGAATTTATGCTTGTTACACATCATTATTCCAGCAACTGATAGAATCGTCTCAGCATACGGACAATATGTAAAACCATAAGACTGGATGAGTTCACCAAGAGAGTGAGTGTAGACCTTGGCAAGTGGAGTTTGGGTGAACTAGTGGAGAGGAAAGCTGCGCAGGAATGATGAGTTCTTTTTAGAAAGAATAGGATGGAGATAGTAACAGTATAGACAACTCTTTAAAGAGTTTTCCTAAAAAGGGGAGGAGCAAAACGAGATTTGAGATATGAAGAACTTTTTTTTTTTTTCTAAGAGAGAAGTGACATTATGTTTGTATGCTCAAGTCAAGGATCCTTCAGAAAGAAAAAAACTAAGGGAAGAGAAAGAGGGGAGAATGTCTGGGTCTATAGCCTTGAGTGGGTAAGAGACGTGGAATCTTGTCAATATGTGGAAAAGCTGGCTTTAGACGGGAACATAAAACAGAACGTAAGACAGCCCCAGCGAGGAAGGCCAGGTGGATAAGTTTAGACGCTGGAAGCCAGGCAGGTGAGGTGATAGGAGGCTGTGGAAAATTCTTCTGATTACATTAAATAGGAAGAGGTATTGAAAGTATAGATGAATAAAGAAAGCAACACACATACACCCAAAACATACATACTACAATCTATATATCATGCATACCTACCCTGTGGACCTCATACGGTTTCTTATACACCCATCCCACAGACCTCTATCCATCCCTTCTAGACCACCGCCTTCCTCCATCTATATGCAGATATTTTCCTGGCTCTAAACAATTAAAAGATATCCCAGTTTCCCTAGAAACCTTCTCAAACTTTCCTGTTGTTACCAGGATCTTTTTCTTCTCCCTGCCTGGCTGGAACACGACCTTTCCCAAATACGCTAACAACGTTCGTTCAGCAGATTTTCACACAGCACCTTTGAGGCACGCGGCCCTGTCCTGTGAGGTAGAAAACCACTGGGAACCTGAGCAAATCGAACCTGAGGAAACAGCCGGGCAAATCGAGGAGCCGGGGCCGTTCTCTTAAAGTGGCTTTTGTGTGCAGTAGTGGGAGAAGCAGGACTAGCATCGTGACAACAGCCCTGGCACTGCCACCGCCTGGCCGTGTGACCTGCGGCAAGGCACAGCGCCTCCTCAGAGAACCAGTTTCTTCTTAAGGGAAGTGAGGGGTTATGCTAGAGGTCTCTTCGATCTTTGCCAGTTCTCAATGTTCTAGAGTCTACACATCTAATAAAATAGGCATCCCTAACCAATTTCATTGTTTTTGAAGAGTCACATTCTCTTTTCTAAGATCTGAGCTGAGAAACGAAGATGTGTTCCATCAGTATGATGGCAATCCTGCATTAGACTGTGTTTTAGGATGAGGGACTCTCGGCTTGCCACTTTGGCAAGTTATCCTTCTTAGAAAGAGTGCCTCCAAAAAATGGCACTCGAGGCAGGAAATCCACGTGCTGTGACAACTTCACCATCAAGTGGTGTCCACGGATTAGGGTCTCAGTAGTAACTGGGCTTTTTCTTTCTTTCTCTTGGGTCCTGAGGGCACACAACGCCCACCAGATTGCAGATATTGGTTAAAATATATAATCAACTGTGTAGACCCTAAGCGATTATACAGTCAATTCTTAATCACTCTAAGCGCTCTTTTTAGTCCTTCAAGTTTATTCCTCTTTTGGACTATATGATAGCTTACTAAAGTATAGCAGGAACAAAAAAAAGAAAGAAAGCAAAAAGTTCTAAATAATGACTTTTGCGGACCTAGGAAGGCTAAAATGATATGTGGAATATCTTGACATGAATTAACCATTGCGTCTCATTGCCAAGGATGATCAAGAATTGACTGTACTTCAGAAACAACACATACAGAAACATTTATGGAGCCAATAGAACCGCGTCTGAATCCAACACGCCCGAGTAAGCAGCATGGATTCAGAGTGATTATGAAACAATTATAATGTCACTCTCTGACATTATAAGATTGAGAGCTGGGTCAGTGCCAAGACCCTACCGAGTAAGATGCACAAACTTGAATGTGAGGCTGGGACAAAGAAGAGACGTGAGCTTACCTGGATCTTTCTGTTCTCCCAATTTATCTAGAATGTTGAAGGAGATGTCAAGGTACTCTCTCTGGATGGCACTGACAGCAATCTTCCTCTGCTTCCTCTGCCTGGGGACGATCTGAATCTTAAATTCCGATTCCTCGGCTCCCTCCTCTTCGACCTTCCTCTCAAGAGTCTGTTCCGTATCCGATTCAGCACTGGTGTCGGGCTTCTCGCTTTCTGTTGGGTTCTCAGCATCTTCAGGGACTTTGAGGAGGACAGTTTTTGCCCCTGAACTTGGCATCAGCCCACCCAGCGTATCTTCCTCGATGCTGGGCTCAGGGTTATCGTCCAGTGATGTCTCGGGAAGAGCGTAGGCTTTCTGAAGGAGGTCTCGTTTTTGTTTAAGCGTGAGCGGGCTGCCGTAGGAAAACTCGTGCAGCTCCTCCTGCTTCGATAATTCTTCAGCGTCTGTGGGGTCTCCCAGAGCTATGAGACTGGAGTCCTTGTCGCCTGCCAACTGATTATTTCCTGAGTCCTTAAAAGAAAAGTCTTTGGAACAGTCCTCCACGCTTACTTGCACAAGGGGAGTTGTGCTCAGGCTGAGGACAGAGGGGTGGCTGGGGATGGAGGGCGAGGAGGCAGCATTTTTACCAGAGGCACCATCATTTCCTTGGTCCATGGTCTCCTCTTCCTCATCACTCTCCACTATTCGGAGAGGGGGGAGAGGTTCAAACACGAGAGAGTCGCTGTCAGATGTCGAGAGCATAGAATGTTTTTCGGGCCCAGATGTCGAATCTGAGGACAAGTCTATCAGGTCTAAATCCTCTTTAGGAGCAGGCTTTATCGGAGAATCGACTTTGACCTCAAACGTCTCCATGCAGTTTAACCTAACTTCCGGTATCACAGGCCTTCGCATCTCCTGAAAACCTCCCGCGGCAGAGTTCTCGGGGGCTTCGGCGGTGTCAGGCCTCGTAGCGGAGTTCTGTCTGGGACGTCCGTGGTCGTGTTGTCTTTGCGTGATATAAGCAGCCTGGGCAGGAGGCTTATCTATGTCACACCGGTCTATGCAGGACTTCCTACGGTGCTCATCTAATGTAAACAAGAGGGAGTCTGCATTCCCTATATCAAGAGATTTTTGTTTTAAAGAGCGCAGCTTTTTTTTCTGAATGCTTTCTTCTCTCACACAGTGTAGAATGCTGTCTTGTACTGCGCCCGTTTCTCTATATTCAGCCAGCTCTATTTCACCTGATTAAAACAGAAAAAGCTAGTACTGTTTTACTTGGAGATTCCACCATTTTTTTTCCCCTCATACTTGGGCATACGATTGGCATAAATCATAATCACAATCCCAGCTCCACCAGAAGGCAAAACTGACCTTCTGGCCAAGTTTTTGGAAGGTTCATTCTAAATTTCAAAAAAAAAAAAAAACCAGAAACCTTTGGCATGAAAGAACCCACAATGGCAGTTTAAGATCATATTTCCAAAATCAGGCTTCGGGATAATTCCTCAGCTCTGTTCATTTGTGCACAGGAGAGGGGATCACTTTTGGCTGAGGCAGATCTAGGAAACTGTGCTCAAATTGTGTGGAAGAGAAGCAAACATCTTGCAACAAATCAAATCAAGCAATGGCCCTCTGGGACGATCACGACGTTAATGATGTATCTGTCAGTTCACGTATATATATAAACGCGTCTATATATATACTGTTTGTGCATACATATATATAAAATCAACGGTATTAAAATGTGTCGTAACATAATAAAATTAAGATTTCACCCCAAACAAATGGTAGAGTACAACATTTCTGCATAAAATTACTAAGAGGAAAAAATTCATACTTCTCTGAACATTCATCTCAACCGGCTGATATTTCACCATTTTGCTGCCGCCTATCCTTTTCAATCTTGCAAAAAAAGTTTGAGACTCTTTATTGCAGGGTCCAGTAGGTGTATCATGAATATCAGATTCATCAAAAACACTATCTTCTTCTAATTGGGGAGAGAAAGTCAAAATTACACTTAAGAGGTTATTCTCTCTTAGGCTGTGTCTACACAAGCATTTCAATGAAAGCATTATATGGAACAAAATCCGCGTGGTTTCTACACCAGCCCGAGTCTAGGCAGGGCTAGGTATTTCATCCAGGTGTCAAATCATCCGCATGTTGAACAGAGCAACCTGTTAAAAAGTTGCTGCTCATTTTCCCTGTGACAATTGGCGGCATTTTCAAGAGAGGCATCTCAATATTCCAACAGAGGCTTCATGCAGAAACTTTTCCAACGCACTTAAAACCAGATAACACACACGTGTCAAGAATCTGTGACGCAGCTTGAACGTCCCTGCTTTTGGCGAATTTTCAGGCTAATTTGGCAAAAGAAAATTAAACAAAATGAGCAGACCTCGCCGTTTCCAAAAATATATGCCTTCCTGGGATTTGAGAACTGGCATAGACACAGCCTAACAGTACATGCACCTTATGCTTTGTGAATGCAAAATACTGTACTCTACACTTGGTAATGAAACACACAACACACAGAAAAAGCTTAGAAAAGCCACTGGTCATCTCAAAAGCTCCACAAATGATTATGGACTGAAAGAGTAAACAAAAGAAAAAAACAAAAAATAACATTTTTCCCTAGTTAAGTAAGACTCTTCTCTGAGGAGTTTGCCACATGTAACTATTATGAATCCCAAAAAGAATTTTTGACTAGTCATCCTGAGGCTCCGTAAACAAACTGGTCACTTAGAGTGCCTGTCAAGCTTCTTTTAGGTAAATCAAAGATAAACCTAAAAACGTATTAATGAGGAAAGGGTTGCTACATTGCAACCCCACGAAGTTCACTTAACAAATGTTCTTTCTTTAGAAAGGCCACATACAAAGCAGCAAGAGAAAAGGCTACTAAAATGTACTTAATACCACAATAAATAGAATTAACCTACTATTCGAGTTGAGTATCACTGAAATCTTAGCATTTGGCCTATATTTATACCTAACCATACGACAAAATGAGGCTCAGGTGTGATTATGCTTATTTAAGATTTCTTAACTATATGAGAAATACAAGCTTAGAATTAAGTTTCGATCCTGTCCTAATACACAAGAGTCTACAAGTAAGTGAAACTTGAAGCAGATATTGGATAGACTAAGAATACTAATCTTCGTAAAATAAAAAAATAAATGTTAATAATCAAAATGGATACAAAACTCCCCGTGAACTTCCACAAAGATGAGAAAGCTTATCAAATTCTGTGTTTCTGGGGAGATGCACTGCAGTGATCTGTTTTATTTCTTTTTTCCTTTTTAAAAATATACTCCTTTGAAAAATACAGGTTTTTGAGGAAATGGTTATTCAACTCCCATTACATAACTTTGAAGTAATTCCCAAATGTACTGAATGAGAGAAAGAAAGATTTCAAGATGGCACCTCCCATCTAGAAAGGTTCATCTGGGATTGACCCAAATACTGGGCCCACATTCAGGATATCCATAGTTTAACTGAGTCTACCTAGTTTCCTAGAAAGTAGGACTTAAGTCGGTAGACCAAATGTTCTTCAGGAAGGCTCCGAATGGTACCAGAACTAAAGAACTTTGCTCTCAGAGTTCCATCTATGGCCAACCTAGACTTGGACCTTGTAGCAATAAACATATAATGGAACGCTGGCTCCAATGCATCTGATTGAGGTATTTCCAGAGCAGTCCTACCAAATCAGATTCTGTTAACACCACCTGGCTTTCTTTCAGAACTGGATTAGATGATGTCACCTTTTACAAATCTAATCATGCAGTAACATGCACTAAAGATATACACCTTAGCTCTCAGCTCTCACCTAGAAACATTCAGGCTGTAATTTTACTCTATCTAAAGTCTAATTCCACTATCAATTAAAAAGTGTCAGTGTTGGAAATCATGTAAACCTATGCAGCAAAAATATTTCATTTCGGTTGCCTTAAATCAATTCTTATTGAGTAAGGCGGCCAGGAAAAAGCACTTCAGCAAAGTCAGACTCCATTCAAATCTGTGAGCACAAAGTTCAGGAGCAAATTAGAGGCTGACAGGCGCCGACCGAGATCACCTCCATCCCGTAGGAAAAGGCCTACGAAGTCTCCTTCACCAAACAGCAGTTTTTTACCAAACACCAGTTCTTAGGAAAGAGACTTTAGAAGCATAGCATTTATTTCTCTTGAACGCTCATTTAAAAAAATTAAAGCAACAACATCTAGGGGGAAGTCGGAAAATTAATGAAGCGCTAAGTGATTTTTTTCGACTCCAGAATCTCTGGGGGCGCTCCTCTATCTCCTAAGAAAAACACTGTCCAGAAATGTATTACGCATTCGAGGCAAGTTCGGGATAGAATTGAGATGTGTAAAGTACCTTTCTCTTTTTCGCTGTATCTGCTTACGTTACTGTAGTCACTGTACAGAGGCCCTGCCGCAGCGTGGGGCTTGCAGCTGTGGTACTGTGCGTTCAGTGTATTGACTGTTATGTGAATCAGATGCAGCAGGACCTTGCTGATGTCACAGTCTCGGTATGGGTACTGCTCGATAAAACGGAGGGAGAAAAATATACGTGGTTATTTCGAAGGGTATGTGTTCCGCTTGATCTTGCTACATATTTTTCTCAGTATTTCTTTGGGATAAAAAGAAACACACAGAAAAATGAGAACATAAATTCCTCTCATGGCCTGATCTTGACAGGGGACAGTATTCCCTGCCTTCCACACCAAACTGCAGACGCATGCCAGCTTGTAGTTACAACTCCTTTCGAGAAAATTATCTGGTTGGCAGTATGGTGGTTCCCAGAGGGAGAGGGGAGAGAGGGGGAGGTAGAAAAGGGTCGAGGGAGTCCAACATATGGTGACAGAAAGAGATCTGACCTTGGGTGGTGAACACACAAGGCAATATACAGATGACGTATTATAGAATGGTACACTTAAAACCTATATGATTTTATTAACCGATGTCAGTCCAATAAACTTAATAAAATTTAAAAAAATTATCTGACAAACATTTGGTGTATAAATACAATTTTGAATATTTTCCTTGTTTTCTGATATAACAATTAAAATTCGGAACATAAATAGAGCTTGTTGACCGATGTCCTACAAGTCGCCATTTTTTGTTTTAAACAGTTTCCAAGAGTATCCACAGGCATGGCCTCCATTTCTATTTTCATTCTAATAGTTCTTTGCTTTTCAACACCAATCATACAATAAGATCCTTCTTCGGAAGGTCAAATTGTCATCCTACAAAATTCTCAGCATAGGTCTCCGAAGTGTTCTTCTTGCTAAGAGAATTGTTTCACCTCCCAAAAAAACTGACTATAGCGACTCACCTTGTAAAGGATGACAAGCAAGGCCTTCAACCACATCTGCCGGATGTGAGGTTTTAGGGGCCAGAGGGAACAACGAGGTGGCTGTTGGAAATAATGCCGTAGCTGAGGGCAAGAGCAGTATTTGAGCACCTGGACCACCAAGGGCAGAAGGTGCTTCCCCAAGTTAATGTTATAATCCATAACCTGGAATAGGAAGAAAATTGATAACTGAAGAAAAGTATAAAGGACTCTGAGAAGCCGAAAGGAAAAATTCGAACCATCGAAACACAGCAAAAATAAAAGTTTCACGATATGACTTTTGAAAGCTGTTTCTACACTTACCTGGGCGATTCCTGCAATAAACGCATTAAAGCAAGTTGACAGACGCATCTTTTGAGGCGCAATCATGAAGCAACCTTCCTGCTGGTCATAGCCGAGTAAGACATACAGGTGCCGCTTGACCGTGTTGAAGGCCTTCGCACTGCTGATGTCTGACTCGGCGCTGCTCTCATCCTTGGCCATGAACTTCATGAGCACTGTAATCAGCTGGTGAACTGTCTGGTGGTCGATCCCAGCATCTTCTGGAAGCAGGTCCTTGATGGTGTTGTCATTCTCAGGGGATTGTTGTCCTGTCAGTACAAGAAAGGCCATCAGTGGGTGGCTCCTCCACAAGTAAGCTTACCCTAAAACCTCCCTTCTTGATAAGATGCCATTCTGTCTTCTGCCGCTAAATATGTAAAGGTTCTGTTCTTGACAAATTAAAGGCACATGATGGCCTGCTAAGCAAAGCATTAGTCCAAAGGCAGAAGTTATTACATCCATCAACTACCAAATAATTTGAGATTAATAAGGGAATGGAAATAAAAATAGGGCATCGCAATGCTAGGTTATGTTCGAACAGCAAGACAAACACCTAAGTAAACTTTACATTTAGTGAGTTTTCAGAGATCTTGCCAAAGTTTTATCCTCAGTGAAAAAAAGAGAGAGGTTTCCCTGTTAGCTTTGCCAAATAAGTACTAAGGATGAAAATGAAAATAATATTCTAAAATCAACTGAGCACAAAAACATCAACTGGGTTATTTTGCTTAAATTATCTCAATTCAGTTATGATCATAAATCAGCAGGTAAAAAAAAATTTCTTTTTCAAATCCTGAGATATTAGCAATGTGTAGTCTTTGAATGATATAGTCAAAATTATAAATAGCAAATTATAAGACCTGCTGTATGTAAATATGAGAAACACACAGGGGGTGCAAAAACGAGAAGAAAGAAGCATGAACTTTTAAAAACAGAAAAAACGCCACATGAAGGTGAGCTGAAAGTTCACATAGAAAGAAAAAAATACCTTCACCCTTCACTTACTCTTAACCTAACAAATAATTATATCCGAGCAGCTCCCTGACACTGACTTTCTGTTATTTTTCTAAGTCAGAAATTATACCCTGTCTCCCTTGTTGTTCTGCCTCTTCTGATCTGCTTTAGTTTAGAACTTTGGGGGAAGGAAGAGTGAAATTTGCTCTTCCGCATTTATGTTTGGGGGCCGACTCAAAATACTCTTTGCATTTTTGTCCTTCCTTTGACAAGCAGCATCGGAATTTCTACACTGAAACCCATTTTTGCCTGATGGGTTAGGTAAGCACATGAGCCTTCTTATCACTCATCCGGTAAGAAGAAGTTCTGCTACATGATGACAAGCTTTGGTTACAAATCATTATAAACCAAACCGTGGTTACTTATAATCATGGCATAAAGGATATAAGAGAGAGCTAGGTAGAAATTTATACCCACAAACTCCTCAACTAATTTGGCAAAATCTCAGTCTTCCAGGACACAACCGAGAAAAGCAAGATAGAAGAAAGGTTTTGGGGGACTGCAGAAACGAGCTGTCTCAAGCCCAAACACTTTTCTGCGGAGCCGTGGCATGAAGGTAATGTCAGGTTCAGAATTCACTAGGTTAGAACTACACATAAGATAACAAGCTATGTCATCTAGTTTTCCACAGATGATCAGAAGAATGTTGGTCTGTTCAAAAGTGATATACTGAGAAGGGATAGTTGACAACGAACGAAGAAGCAGCAAAATCAAGTAAGTCTCAGAGACTAACAGAGGAAAGCAGCTGACAACCTTCAGCGTGACCCTAGGACATTAATATTTTCTGTCTCATACAACCTATTCATGAAGGAATAATACATGCGATGTACTTTAGAGAAGTTTTTACCAAAACTTATTCAAATAAAACCTAGAAATTTGTTTATGATGGTGTTTCACATGCAGAGTAATTAATGCATTGTTAATATTATCATTATTTATTGGGCATGCATCAGCCATCAGAAAAAAATTAATTTGTGTGGAACACCAAGAAAAAGCAAGAAATGTCAAGCATTGCCGTCTATTACAATTAAATTAAATGTCTGAAATAGAAGATCAGACCAAAAGCAATACCTATGTAAATCCTCATAAAACAAAATAAGTTTAGAGAACAATCTTTTCAACACTGAAAAATATTTAATCTTGTAATACTTCTCCAGAGTATTACTTTATAACTAAAAGGAGTTTATTGCTTTGGGAAAGCTTGGGCCAAGAATGTGACAAGTGTGAGAATCTAGGTTCCTGGCAGGGTTCAATGTTACTGTAGCAGCAAGCGATGGCTGCTACAATACCGCTTCATTCCTCAATTCTTTTTAGCTCTGGGGGGCAAGGTTTAAGACCTAAGGAATCACTCAGTCCTGCTCAACCACCTCTAAGTCCAGATTGGCTTGACTCCAAAGTCCCAAGGTTAAAAATGGAACTGAGGAGGGTTTGAGAAGTTGCACCTTTGTTTCACAGCCCTGAGAATCTAGGGACCCCGCTACAGAAGAAAGGGAACGCTAAACTAGGCCCACGTTGGACACTGGCTACCAATTTCATTCTATCCCCATTCTGGTCTATAAAATAAACCATCAGACTTCACCTTTAAATATTTTAAAACTCTTCTTCCTGTTGCGAGAAGACATTCATTTAAAAAGTATAAACCTTAACTTTTCCCATCAAATCATATTTTCCTAACGACTAAGTATCATTTCACAAATGCCCTACCCTCGTTTTAGATTCATCTCCATTGATTTTCCATGCTTTAGCTTTACGTTTGCTACTCTCATTTTGCTTTCTCTGAATAGCCAGGAATGAATGATCTTTAACGAACTACTAAATGTACTGGAAAAAAAATAATAAGACTAGAAAATGGAAACTTTTGCATAAAGTAAAAAAAAAAAAAAAAAATCACTTTTCATTCCAATAATTTACCCCTCCAGTTATGGGCTTTACAAGTCTGTGCTTTGTATATCATCTTTCTTTAAAATACCGTAGGCTTGTGACCGGTACACTCTTCACTAAGAAAAGTTACTTAATCAAATCGAAGCTGAAATTTTCTTTATGATAAAGAAATTAATTGTAATGTTTTGATTATCCATAAAGGGTACAAAATTTCCACTTTAAAAGTAAATGCTTACAATATTTTCTTTAAGGTGTGCCAAATTAAAACACTTTCAAATTCTCGTCTATGAAATTCCTACATGTTTTAACTATAGAGATTTAACCTGTTAAGAGATTTGATTTTATCGTTACTGAAAATAAAAAGGTAAGCATCTCTATCATATGAGGCAGAGTCATTCCTAACATAGCTTTAACATGGACCGGGTCCATTGCGAGCGGTCCACAGAGGGACACGACTACCTGAAACTGCAGAGTGTAACACACTTTTATTTAGTCAGCTAATTCGAGACCATCCAAGACCAGGATCTGCTCTTCCAGACGCATCTACTATTACCCCACCACAAATGCTCGACCTTCCTACAAGCTGGGGTCCTCACGAACCTCGAAATGCAGCCGACACCTTCCCACCTTTGCATCTTTGTTCATGGTGCTCTCTTCATCTTGCAAGGCGGCCCTCCACCCCTACCTCCGATGTTACCCTATGGATCTGGTCCCCAGAAGCCCCTCTAGTACATGTGCCCACCCCCTCTCAGAAACTGGATGTGATCCCGAAGACAAGAAAGGAGGGAAGAGAGGAGCAATGAAAGGAAAAATGGAAGAAAGTTTCCTTTACCGCGCCTCTCTCTCATGTCACAAGTAACTATTATGCAAGGCACAACTTTTTATTCATTCATTTGCCTCATTTCCCCTATAAGAACAAAGGCTCCTTAAAGGCAAGGGCTATGTCTTATATATTTTTATATCCTTCACAGAATCTGGCACTGTGTCTGACATATAGTAGATCCTTATTATTCATAAATGCCTAGGTGTACTGAATTCAAATAGCTCAGATTTCTGTCTTCTATATAGGAGAAAAACTGATGAAGTCCCCAAAGAGCGAGAAAGTGGCTAGGGATATAAGGAACATTCCTCTGTGAAAGTCAACTCACTGACCCCTTCGTCAAATCGACGAGTGACGATCCAGTAGAGGGAAAAAGACCCCTTCCGCGAGCTTACTGTGCACTTGGTCGAGGGAAGCCAGCGATCAAGGGCTGTAAAGAGGTTGCGTTATGTCAGTGGTTCTGGTTGTACTGCCTCATTGGTCTCCTTAGCGCATTAACTCGACTCAAAGCTTCATTCACAGCAGTTCTGTGATGTGTGCACACAGCCGCAGAAGGGCTATCGAGCTGGGGGGCCGGTGACTAACTCCATATCCTCATATGCTCCCCGTCCCTGCCTTGGCCTCTTCCTACCACACACCTTATCACCATACGTTTACATCCCATCCAGCAGTCAAGGCCTGGCTGAAAAGCCGCCTGTCTGCAGACCTTCCCTGTTGCCTCCAGCTCTCCTCTCGTGGCGTTTGATGTGAACCATCCTGCAGCTCTGCCACTTTCAGTCTAGATAAGAATTTACTTATGTGCATACTTTATCTCTTACTTGACTATAAGCAAGTTAAAGGTATAGAAATTTCTGATGAATCTGCATTCTTCACATTTCCAAGTACAGCAGATGCCTGATAAATGTTTTCTTGATAGAAAATGTCATTTCCCAAAAACTATCATTTCAAACAAGGGCATTGCTATAAAAACAACTGTACTCTTTGATTTATTGGATTGTAATGATCAACAGGCATTTTGAAGTTAGTGAAGATGTGAGTTGTAAACCATCTCTAGAAAGAGAGAGCTCAAGCGAAGCAATTTGAAAGTCTAGGCTGGCACATTAAGAGGGAGGCAGGAAAGGTAAACACAAGTTTTATCAATGCTACCTAGCATTGGACACCTAGCACTGGGCACCTAGCACTGGGCACCTAGCATTGGACACCTAGCACTGGGCACCTAGCATTGGACACCTAGCACTGGGCACCTAGCATTGAACACCAAGCACTGGACACCTAGCATTGGGCACCTAACACTGGGCACCAAGCACTGGGTGCCTAGCACTGGGCACCTAGCACTGGACACCTAGCGCTGGGCACCAAGCACTGGGCACCTAGCACTGGGCCTTCTCTCTTGATACAAATTCAGCCCAAGAGATCTCGAGATTTCTCTGTAAACTGGAGTAGAGTACCCATGCCCCTTTAGGGATTAGGATAGCTCTAGACCAGTTGCTGGTTCTAACTGGAAAGGTCCTTTGGTCTGGATGCTCATAGGCTTAAGCCACACTGTAGCAGACCCAAATACCCAGGTCAGCTCCATAACCAGCCTGGGGTGCTCATGTCCCACAGGGCAGGAATACCCTAAGGCCAATTCATCGAGAGGTAGTTAGAGTGGAAAGAAAGCAAATCAAGTCTTCTGGACTCAAGTATCGGTTCTGTCCCTAACTAGTTAGTTATATGTGATCTTTAGCAAATCATCTAAACAGAAGTTCTTAATCCCTCAGGACCTTAGTTTTCCTGTCTGTATGTAAAGTAAAAAAATAAAAATATTTGTGAAAGTATTTAGAGTTGTGAAATCAAAATTACATGATTTGCAAAATACTCTTCACAGGTAAAGAGGTACTCTGTGTGTGTGTGTGTGTGTGTGTGTGTGTGTGTGTGTGTATGAAGTGTTATTATTATTTTTTACCTACTATTGTTTAATTACTTATTCTAGGGGATGACAAACAAAATATAATGAAGCTCCTTGTCATCACATGGAGTTGATGCCATTTCTTCAGTATCGTGCTATTTATTACAACACACCATGACTGTTGCATTATATTCAATCAATATTCAAGAGATGCTCTGAAACATCGAAGACAAAGAATTCCTGGTTCTCACAGCGTCGGTGGAAATATGCTTATGTCTAATTAATCATAATTATACCAACTCCGGATTAGCAGATGAGTGTATATTTCATCGATTAGGATTAAATAAAGGTGCTGAGCTCCTACTAGCATTTACCACATACACCTTGCAAGAGAGATCGAGATGACTGGGTTTGAGACCCAGATCTGTCACCAACATGCTTGTGACACTTGTTCCTTTCTGGGAACCTTGGTGTCCTCTTGTATAAAATGAGAATGTTGACATACTTCTAATGTTTCAGTTACAGCATTCCACGAATTTTATATATATGCACAAGGCCTTTGATTTGACTCATAAAAGTCACAGAGGAATGCAGCTCTTCACTAGCTTTGCAGTATACCTCCTATAAGTGTATTTTCATTGCAAAATTCGCTCTGTGTGCTAAGATCATAGAGCCATAAATTATAAATCCAGTACCAAAAACTTTAGCCTAAACGATTAAAATTAAGTTTTGCTGCATACTTAAAGGGCATCTGCTTTACTTCAGACCTAATCAATAAGAGGTCTTATACAGGGGAGCTTGTTACCTGTACTGAACAAAAGCATATTTAAGTAGCAATATTTCAGTTTCCATTTAATTACTATCTTAAACCATCCTGAACAGTCCTCTGATTATCCTGGCATGTCTTTGCTCCCAAGTTAAAACATTCAGCATCCAGTAAATAATGATGCAAAAATGAAAAATTAATTTGAAATTGCCTGATAAGCAATTTATAAGCTTCTAAATCTGTGCAAGTTTTGCTTATGGTGGTGATCATGTAAATTATCATAATATTTAATATAAATAACGCTATTATCTGCCCCTTTCCATCCGGTCACTTTTAGTGTGACAATTAGATGTCTGAAAGCTTTTCTTAATGTCAGGAAACATATGTACACATTTCCCAAAGAGATGTCAGAGGATTCCTTTGGTTGGATTGTTACAATGGGCAATAGTAATTACAGACTAGCTTTCCAATGAAGCTTTAAGACAAAAAGAAAAGATGGCATCCAATAAAGATAGTTTGTGAAATTGCATTAAGACCAATCTAAAAAGCCCTGACCAAAGGGGAAGTCGATGGATTTCACATTTGTAATGAGCTCAGGATAAGAAGTTCTTATTCTTATTCTTTCTTTTATCTCGGCACAGTTGAGGCCCAAGTGATGTGCAAAACAAGGTAGAGAGACTAGGTCAAGTGTTGCTATTCCTTGTCTCATCGATTTTAGAAGAGAAAAATACACCCTGGCCAACATCTGCCATTTGCAATTGTGATCTTGGGACGCTTGCTCTTGTCCTTCTCTCCCACCCTAACTGCCTCTCTTTCTAGGGTCATTTTCATAAGACATAACACACACATTCTTCAGTCTCCTTACCTGAAATCTTCCTTCTGAGAAAACTCTGAAAAGTTTATCTTAAAACTATTCTTAGAAAACAATAGAAAAACTGAATGTTCTATAGCATGATACATAGGTGGTAGTGACCAAGTTTGTTTTTGACAAATAGCAGGTATTCAAAACCTTCACAACCATCCCAGTGACTCGTGGCACCATTTGTGTAGATAACATTTAGTCTGTAATAGCCTCGCCGGTGTCCCTTCAACCCTTGGGATACTTCATGATACACTGTAACCCAGCATGGAACATCAGATGATAGCTACACTGTACCAAGCTTAATATGATGCTATAGTCCTCCAAACGGTGGAAATCCTTTCTCTTAGAGACAGAAATGCATGTAGAGTTGCAGGGAATCAGGAATGGCTAAGGGAATGAGTAGATGATGGTGGTTCAAATGTATAACCTTTTAAAATGCAAATGAAATGTATGTTTTTCCTATAGCAGATATATATGAACATATGAACATAATATTTCTATGTGTAAATACACATACAAATATGAGTACTAAGTATAGCTCTAGTCATATTGGCTCTCTGGGGAATAGTGCATACTCAGGTTAACATGATGCTTCTTACTGGACCAAAAGTTAATGGGATCAAAAGTCACCTGCCAGTATCAAGATTAAAAGACTCGCTATGTCAGGGGCTCAAATGCTTGAGCATCTGGGGTAAGACCCTTCAAGCTTGCAGATCCTAAATATATCACTCTGGTCCAGTTAGAGACACCACATTCTTTACTTTGTCCACCTGTGATAGATACTTGCACACAGGCCTTCAAGTCGGAAGTACCCACCTGGCGTCTGTTCGGGTGTCCCACCGAGAGCTGGAGCAGACTGCTCATGCCTGGTCAACCTCACAGCTTAAAAATCAACAACAACTCTATTTAAATAAGCATTAAAAACAACTTGAGCCTAGAAAATATACTCAGTGCTAACTGCATTGGATAGTAGGGGCAAGTTTAGTTTTCCTATTTGTAATTAACATCACATAAAAGATGTTTACATCACAGAAGTTTTGTCGTTTTATGTGAATCTCAAGAATACCGTTCAATGTTACTTTCATTCTTAATCTTCGAAATTGTCATGTGAATCAATTAACAAGAAATAACAATAAATAAACTTTATATCTCAAAACTGATCGGTTAGGTTCTAAAAGAGCTGAGAAATTCTTATAGAAATTGTAATTTATTTGATCTAGGAGTTGGTTTCTAGGATCTGATTCAGTTTTACCTCAGGCCTCAGATTACTACAGGATATTCTTAAATGACCACCTGTTATTATCTTGGCTCTCTGAAAACCTGGGTTATTGATTGCTCAAAGGGCTTTCATTAATTCTTCCAAAGTTCAAAATACCACATTGCCATAGCTTGTCAAAAAATAGAGAAAAATGCCATAAATAAAATCAAATCAAATTTATGATTAAAAATGGTTATGTTACATAAGGCTGTCTTCTAATAAATGCCAATGAAAAAAACAAACTTTTCAGCTCTGACAGAATAAGGAATATGTTTTAAGGTGGTTTTTTTTTATTAACTTCACAGCGGTTATTTAAAAATTAAACCATTTAACAAATTTTACAAGTTAATAATATATTTAAATGTACCCATTCACTAATATGATGATTTAGTTATAAATTTTTAATCATTTCTCATTCATGAGCCATTGCTAATCATTAGAGTTTATCTAGTCATCTGGTAACTTAAGAAAATTTTTGTTCTCTTTAAAAGTGCTATATAAAGAAAGACCTTTAGAAAACAAGTAGATATGGTCTTTTTTTTAAGTAGGCAATGAAGTTTGTTTTTATTTTAAGTTATCTGGTAAGATTGGGTAGAAATCCAACTTTTCCTCCACTTGATTTTTCTTTTTCAGAAGCAACCATCATGATTGGTTTGTTTGGGAGCCTGTTTGGCTGCGTCTGTCATGCATTAAATGAAAATGCAGTGCAAATTTCCACTCTACCTCCTTAGCTGCTAAGGGTCCTGTCATAGTCTCATCCAAGGAGCTCTTAGGGTACAAAGCTGGCGCAAACCTCCATATTCTAGGACTTAGGAGAAAATGCTTCTTCTACTTTCCTGCCGAGCATCAGTGGATCTGCTGTCTTCTACATTTCAAAACAATCTACAGCTAGATCAAGGCTTTGCTTCACCCACAAACTGGGAAGAGCCAACCAGCGCACTACCACCCCTTGGGTGACCCTCTAGGGACTCCGAAGGCCAAAACTGCTGAGTGACCTTAGTTTGCTAAATACGCTACTCCCTGTGAACATTCGACAAGACACGTCCGCCTCAGAAAGACATTAAACGGACTTAAAGGAAGGGCGGAAGAAGATACTCAACGGATTTTGGAGGTTAAGGTCTCGGGGAGGGAGAGCGCCCTCTTGGACTCCGCGGGCCCCTTCACGCTGTCTCGCAGGGAACGCACGCTCTTCTGGCGGTTCCTGGCAAAACGAGCCCTCTTGATCTTCCACAGCGCAGTGTCACTGAGGTTGGCGACGTTGGTCCTTACAGCAGTGATAGCTTTGCAAAAGGAATTAGAGGTTATCATTTTTCTTAACTGGCTGTTATATACCACTAGTTTGAAACAATCCATCTGTGTAAATTTTCAGTATTAAAACCCATCCTTCGTGGATACATGATTCATTCATCTATTCCCTCGTCTTATCTTAAAAAATCAAGACTATTCCTTATTTTGAATATAACCTATCGTTTTTCTGTTTAGACCATAAGATTAAATTATCTAATTTTGTTATCACTGGATCAATAGTTGAATGATCAAAGTATTTTCCCCATCTATTTAGAGTTGCAGGTAACTGATTAATAAACATGCAAGAGTGAATTTGCAAGGGGCAAATGTATCTCACAAACTTGCTCACAAACATTATAAATATCATGACCTAATAATATCTAAGGCACACAGACAGTCACAAATGGTTCTCATAGGTCCTCATGAAATGAGAAGAATTTTTATTTTGGAATGCCAGAAAATAATTAACCTGCGGATTACTACAAAGATACTCAAAAAACATTTTATGAACTGAGTACATGAAATCAAAACATCCTCCATAGTTGAACGTCAAATTACAGGCAGAGTATCTCCTGCTTATCTAGTGAGCACAAAAATAGGAACTGTGACTTTTTAAAGCATTTTGCTTCAAATCATTTTGCTTACTTGTAGGAAAAGGAAATTCTTTGTTACAATCCAAATGCAGCTGAGCTTCCAATGAAAGAGTCTCAAATCTATTGACAAAGAACTCCCAGCTCAAAGCAGGAATATCTTGCTTAAGAAAATGCAAAAGTAAAAGCTTGCTCAATATCGTGGGTCGATCCTTAACCACAGTATCAAACTGGAAGTCAAGACAAAGACACAGACCCTGGGGAAAAGGCGGGGAAAAGGAAAGTCAGATGTAAATATCTAAGTTGGTCCAAAGCAAGCACACTAAACAAAGTCGGTAAAACAGGGCAACCTCCTCAATCTATATTTATAATGTAGAACGATCCTGTTTAAATATTTTTGTATTGTAAATTTTGGTAGAAAAAAAATGTAGAAAAGAAGTTTCTCCTAATTATAGAATACCTCTTGAATTTCAACTGAGAAATCTGAACAAAATATATGTTATTAATTTTTATGCAATAAATAATAAGCACTTAACCCAAATACTCTCAAACTGATGTTTCTTTTTTTAATGTCGATAGGTTCCATAAGAGACACATACTTCCAATGCTACATTTTAGAATACACAAGAAGATGGTCTTTAAATTCCCTTTCAAGACTAAATTCTCAAATTCGGAATTAAAATTTCTAAAAGAAATTTAGATTTTAGAATTCTTTTAGCGATTCTGAAAAAAAATAAAGTCACCTTATCTTCTTGGAATGTGAGTGGAACATATTGTCTTAAGAAATAAAAGATGTAATAGATTGAGCATCTATTTCTGTAGCGTATGAGTCTACCACTCCTTTTTTTAACTGAATGAAATTTAAAAACTGTAATTCATCCAACCATCTTATTAATTCATTCAACTCTCATCTAATGAGCGCCTCCTCTGTTCCAGGCCCTGAGCAGGGGTAAGACATACAACCATC
Source organism: Pteropus vampyrus (assembly GCF_000151845.1). Lineage (NCBI taxonomy): Eukaryota > Metazoa > Chordata > Mammalia > Chiroptera > Pteropodidae > Pteropus > Pteropus vampyrus. The sequence goes on along the minus strand of NW_011889000.1, from coordinate 2,046,307 downwards.
TAATCTTATTAAGAACAACAGAGAAGGACTATCCAGAAGACAACGGAATTTTCACAAGAGAGGGGGTGTGTCCACAGGCAGCATTAACTCTATAGTTTTTCAGATCCTGCACCATTTGCCCCTTCTTCTTAGTCCTTTTTGTAAGAAGGACACTTCTACTAATTGAGAGGCAGTGTGTACACACACACACACACACACACACACACACACACACACACGCAGTTAAGAACACAGAGTTTATTATAAGTTGGACCTGAGTTTGCTCTGCCACTTACTAGCCATATGATTCTGTAATTACTTAACCTTTCTAACCCATGGCTTCTCTATCTGTATAACAGGAACCCACAAAAGGTTACTGTAGGATTAAATGAGATAAAGTATGATGGGACACTTTCAATACACTGCCTTGGAAACGCAATATCTATCTGATAAATGTTAATTCTTGCCATTATTACTAGTTTTAATAAGAGTGATATAATAATAAATCAGGTGGCAATGTGGAAAAACAGAAGATCGAGACTTTGGAGGTCCTAGTCTTGGTTCTTCCGTAAATTCGCTCTGTGTTCTTTGATAAATCACATTATCTCTCTGAGACCTGGTTTCTTCAACTGTAAAATAAAGGTGCCCAGTAAGATAAATATACAACTCTTTCCAGGTCTCATATTTCACGTCTCTTTGGCTTTAATTTCTAACATTTCATTTTGGTAGCATGTTTTACCTTCTCATGTTTGCTTTAATTTATATTATAATTCATCCAATTTCTCTTAGCATTTAGCCTCTAATGGTAAGGGCTTCTAGCTCTGAAACCAGCTAAATAGTATTAAATAAACCTGCCTAGTTTTTAAATCTGCCTCGCAAAAAAGAAAGTTATATCTGTCAGTTACATCTGTCAAAAGTGATACCAGCACATGGACGAAGACTGAAAAGAAAGTATCAACGAATAAAACCAAGAGCTCTGTTAATAAGGTGTTTTTCTCAATTTTAATGTTTTCCCCAATTTACAAATTTCCATCATTGTCGTCATTATCATCATCGTAATCAAATGCGTTTATGTGACACGTAACTCAATGGTTTAGTAGAGCAGAACAGATAACACACATCTGAGGGACGTCACCTGCAGTGCCGGCCTCTTTATAGTGTCAAGCAGGAGACCAGCCCTGGTAGCCACCGCTGGGTTGACATCTTCCACAGCTGTCAGAAAGCAGCAGAAGGCATGTGCCAGGGAATACTTCAGCAGATGGTTTTTGGTTACTGAGTGAATATCCAGAAACCTACAAATTACAGCCACTTTTTCCACTGCAATGTAAAAGGCAGGGAACAAAAAAAAATTGACATTTATTTAGACAGTCTGAGAACTGAACCTGCAGGTATTAGGGTAACTCTGGGCCCCACACGCCAATTTTAAATACCAAAAGGAAGTTCTGTGCCACCTTCTCGAGGGTTCTATCTGTACATCAGAGACCATTTCCAATCAGTATGGTATCTTCCTGCCAGGCAGCTTTAGCACTGGGTTGTCTTTATTTTATAGTCTTTCCCTTGTTTAACTTCCAGTTACATTTCAAACTATTCAGAATGCCTCCATGCTCATCTCTCTGTCCATTCCCCAGAGATTCTGCAGACAACACAGTGGGGCGGGAGGTGCCCGCCAGTCCTGGCTCTAGGTTCTGGACCCTCTGTTCTACTCTTTGTATGTCAAGATGTGAAATGACGACCAGTCTTCTTGGGGCTATAGAGCACATTTATAGATGAATGTGCTGAAATAGATGCACTTACTTGATAGATTTCTAATTATTCTGCAAATCTATGTTATCAATTCCAGCCACTCTTGAGACATAGTTTTATAAGAAATTATAATACATAGTAAAGCAATATAGTTCCATCAAATAAAGAGATTTCAGTACTTTGCTTAATCTGTTCCAGCAGCCTAGAACATTCTTTCTGTTCTTTACTGCCTATTCTTACTGCTCTGTTCTCCAATGACATTCCACCATCCTTAAAGGAATCTGCTGTTAAAATTCTGCATGTTCTGTGAAGTCCACTCCAACTTCCTAGAGTGGCCTTTCCATCCCATGAACACCTGCAAAACTACTATTTGTTTACACATGGCGTTTATGTGTTCATACATAGCCGTATGACATATCTCTTTTTGTGATCTTGAGTTATATCTACGCTTTTATAGTTTCTTAACCTCTTACATGTTTATATTTGGTCTCATCAATTAAATTAGGGGCGTCCGAGAGAAGAAATATGCTCTCATACTCTTTTTATTGCTCCCATGGTACTTAGTACATACAGTATTTATTCAATAAATTCAGCGATTCATTTATTTTAAATACATATATATAATATATGTAAAAACTAAGAAACCGTGTAGGTACTTGTGTGGCGATGGAAGTAAATAGAAAATGAGCTGCTGTGGACTGAATGTCTGTGTCCCCCCCAAAATTCACATGTTGAAGCCCTAACCCCCAGTGTGATGGCATTTGGAGGTGGGACCTTGGGACGTAATTAGGTTTAGATGAGGTCGTGAGGGTGCGGCCCCCATAATGGGTTTTGTGTCCTCATAAAAAGAGAGACCAGAGCTCTCCATCTCTCCCCACCATGTGAGGACACAGAAAGAGGGCAACCATCTTTAAGCCAAGAATAGAGCCCTCACTGAAGAACCAAATTGGCAGGCACCTTGATCTTGGACTTCTCAGCCTCCAGAACTATGAGAAATAAATCCCTGTTGTTGAAGCCCCCCAGTCTGTGGTATTCTGTTATGGCGACATGAGCAGACTAATATGTGACTCGTTCGCAGGTCTTGACTTCAAAGTCAAGTCGACGAAAAGAGATAAGGCAGGTACAACTATAACTGAAACGTGATATACAAGGCTGTAAAGGCCGCGAATGAGGTACACATGAAATGCTGTGGGAGTAAAGTAATGGCTTCCCACTAAGGGGACCGAGAAAGTAGAGCCCAGTGAAGGAATGTGAAGGTGGTTCAAATGGAGGTGGCAGTTGAACGGGACCTCGAAGGGAAGAGGATTTCAGATGGAGAGCAGAGGGCGGGAAGACGTGGACGAGGGGAGCAGGAAGCAACGGGGAGAGAGCGATGGCGTGTGAAGAAAGAGCGGGAGAGGAGGGTGCGGACGCGGGCACTCAGACCATGGCGGGCTTCGAATGTCCGGTTCATGAGTCTGAACTTCATTCTCTAGACATGGAAAACACATTAAAATTTTTAAGCAGAGAAGCAACATCATCAGAGCTGTGATTCCGAAGATTAGTCTGGTAATATCTAATCCTTAAATTACAATGAAAGAGCATGGTTAAATATGTAACTGCATTGTTTTGAATTTAATGCCTACAAAGTGTTGCCAATATGATGCTGTTTTTTGCTTGAAAATTTTGCTCTGATCTCATTCCCTACTACATCATGTGCTTCCATGTAATTAAACCAGCCACTGGGATGCGTGGGGCATTAAAAACCACGAACTCTTTGAGGTGGCCAGAGATTAGGAAAACTGAACTCTAAAGCATAATAGTTAACTCACTGGATGGAACTTACATTCTTTTGACCAATTTTTGAGACACTAAAATGTACAGAACGATTCCGATAAGGCACACTACAGTATGCCAAGCCCACCTGCTGCCCCCGGAGAATGGGAGCACGGTGCAGTGTCAGTGAAGCCAGCAGATGTGGGGCTAAGCGAACACATCTAGGTTCTTTTCTTACCATATTCCTCTAAGAACTTGTCATTCTAAGCACTAGGAAATTACCCATCACTGCCCCAGATATGGTCCCGGATACTTCAAGGCAAGGGTATAACAGCAGAGTTTCTCAAACGCCACTGAGTTACCTGGAGAACGTGTTAAAAATGTAGATTCCTGGCCTCACCTCCTGAGATTCTGATTCAGTAGGTCTAGGATGGGGCCCGGTAATCTGTGTTGTTAAATACATTCCCCCAGTTACTCTGATGTAAATAATCTACTAGGTTGACTATGTGATTGATCATTCAAGCCAGGACCCACTGGAAGTAAATGAAGGTTAAATTAATAAATACACCTGGACAACAGGTACAAACTGAAACTATCCAAGGCAAACTAGACAGGGTAACCCTACCTAAAGACCTTTCTGCATAATGCCGTCACTGAGGAAGCTCAGCTAGGTAGAAGCAACAAAGAACACCAGCAAATAGGATGACGTCCTTTAAAAAGAAGGGAGGAAAAAGGAGGTCCGAAGAGAGATCTCAGACCTGGACACCTGGTTTACACCGTGATCCAGAGAGAATTTTTAAGCTAATACAGAGGTACCTGCTTCAAACCTCATCTTCCAGTCTTTGCTGTTGAAATTGCCGTTTATGATTGTCCAGAAGATGTCAGCACCATGAGGAAGTGACAGAGCATGGAGGAGGAGAGGAACTGCCAATGACGAGAGCTGGGAGAACTCGGATTTGACGACTCTCCACAGGCTGGAAATCAAGAAGAAGCAAAGTGGTTAGAGTCATGATAACCTTTCTAGAAAAAAATAATGCCATTATCTCAATTTATAAGACGCGTAGCTAACAGGTGGCTGCTAAGTATGCTTTTAGTGAAACTACATTCATCCGGAAGACTATAATCCTCTGATAAACTTTTCCTATGCTCTGTTCTGTTAATTTTTTAAGTAATTACTTTTATGTAACCATGTAAAAAACGATCACTTAACATTACATTTTTAACATAAAAAATTTTAATTGTATATTATAAATGCAGATGTAAATGAACAATGACTGTTAAATAGTATACAAAATTGATATTAGTTATGGTAAAATGATGAAGTAATAGTGACTTAAAAGTTTTTTCTTAAGGGGCCTCTGAGACAACATCAGGCATGCCAACATTCACGTCATAGGGGTAGCAGAAGAGAGAAAGCAAGGAACTGAAAACCTATTTAAAGAAATAATGATGGAAAACTTCCCTAACCTAGTGAAAAAAATAAGATATACAAGTCCAGGAAGGTACAGAGAGTCCCAAACAAGATGAACCCAAAGAGGCCCACACAAAGACACGGCATCATTAAAATGCCAAAGGTTAAAGACAAAGAGAATCTTAAAAGCAGCAAGAGAAAAGCACCTAGTTACCTACAAGGGAGCTCCCAAAAGACTGTCAGCTGATTTCTCAACAGAAACTTTTCAGGCCAGAAGGGATTGGCATGAAATATTCAAAGTGATGAAAAGCAATGACCTACAAGCAAGATTATACTACCCAGAAAGCTAGCATTTAGAATTAAAAGACAGATAAAGAGCTTCCCAGACAAGAAAAAGCTAAAGGAGTTCATCAACATCAAAGAGTACTACAAGAAATGTTAGAGGGACTTCTTTAAGAAGGAAAGAAAAAGAGTAAAAATATGAATAATAAAATGGGAACAACTATATATCTATTAACAATTACTTTAAATGTAAATGGATTAAATGGTCTAATCAATAGATAGGGTGGCTGAATGGATAAGAAAAAAAGACCCTTGTATGTGCTGCCTACAAGAGACTCACTTCAGACTGAAAAACACACACAGACCGAAAGTAAAGGGATAGAAAAAGATATTTCATGAAAGTGGAAATGAAAAACTAAAAGCAAGGATTGCAATACTGATACCAGACAAAAGAGACTCTAAAACAAAGCCTATAACAAGGGACAAAGAAGGACCCAGTAATCCTGATTATGGATACTTATCCAAACAAACCCAAAACACTGCTTCCAAGGGACATGGGAATCCATACGTGTATTGCAACATTCTTTACAGTAGCCAAGATATGGAGGCCACCTGAGTGCTCATCAGTGAATGAATAGATAAAGAGGTGACACATATATACAATGGAATATTAGCCATAAAAAAGAATGAAATCTTGCCATCTGCAACAACATGGATGAACCCAGAGTATTGTGCTGAGTGGAGTATATCAGACAGAGAAAGACAAATGATTTCACTTACATGTGGAATCTGAAGAATAAAATAAACAAATAAAACAAACTATAGATACAGAGAACATTTTGATGGTTGCCAGATGGGAGTGGGGTTAGCGGGTAGGCAAAACGTGTCAGGAATTAAGAAGTATTAATTGGTAGTTACAAAATAGCACGGGGATGTAAAATATAGCATAAAAGATATAGTCAATAATATTGAAATAATTATATATGGTGTCAGATAAATATTAGATTTATCAGGGTGATCACTTGGTAAGATATATAAATGTCTAATCATCATGTTGTACACCCGAAACTAATGTAATCTTGTATGCTAACAGTAATGGAAAATTTTAAAAAGTTGCTAAAACAAACAAACCCAAATAACTGTTGTGGGATAAACTGGCTACAAACCAAGCACATGAGTTTCAGGGCTTCCCCAGGATGGCAGCATAGGATGAATGAGAAGCCTTGCCCCATGGGTGCAGATTGATTTTTAAAATTCAAAGTATCTCACTTAAAAACTAATAAAATTATTTTTTTAATGTTTTTCTTATAGTGAACATCTGCGGAGTTTAGTTGGTTTTGCCTGCCCAGCAGCCTTTTCCTCTTATTCTAGCAAAGAACAACTAACTATTTTTCCGTTAAGAACAGTTTCTTCAACTGGCAGGGCTGTCAATCAAGTTCCCCCTGCCCCTTTCCTATTGTAAGAGTGACATGGGCTGATCAAAGCACTGCAATGCCATGAGTAGAGTAATTAGTCTAGGGGCGGGCTTATGACCTAAGCATGAAAATGCCAGAATCCTTTTTCCAGGTGTTGCTCCTCAAAATGTATCCCCTTTCAAAGAAAACGACATCCCTCCCCTTTTCCGTCCGCCCTTTGTTCCTGAACACATAGCCTACCCTTGCCTTGCAGGACCTGGCTTCAGCAACTACTCCCCTTCCTCTGATCCTTTCCCATTTGCCACAAATATGTTCAGGTCTTCTTTCTCCTAAAAATCTTTGACATCCACTCACTTCTCCCTCTAAATATATGATCTTTACCTTTCTTTGCTAACAAACTTTTGAGAAGAAAGTTCTGTGTTATATCTTTGTATTACCTTGGGCTCCTGCAACATCTCTTTGAACTCACTTAAATGTGGACGGTTCCCAAGGATCTCTCTTTTCTCCATACTCATGCTATTAAACAATGACCCTGTTCATTGTTTTAAGACCTTCCATAGATCTCCAAACATCATTAAATAAGGTCCCTATCTTCAAGGTCCTTCACATTCGGGTCCCAAACTACTTCTCCAGCCTCATTTTCCATTACTCCCCAAAAACCACACCATGCAGCAAAAAATAAAACCTTGGTATCACCTAAAGATGCCCTGCTCATTCCTTGTCCCTTCTTTCTAACTCTGCCACCTGTTTACTCTTGACATTCCCACTTTCTACAAAATGGCCTGGTTATCTCAAATATCTACCTGTCAAAACTCTATCCTTACCGCAACACTCATCCAAATGGTGTCTGCTCCAGAGCCCTTCTCCGATCGCCCAGACATGACCTCTCCCACTTCTGAACTATACGAAACAGTCATCCATCACACATCCTTGGGATTAGACAGTGACTTATGTATATAAAGTGACCACGTATCTTAGTTTATCTGAGAACTTAGTCCACTTTATATTCATTGTTTTGAGGTTATTATGAAAATCATCCCTTCTTCACTCTCAAAAGTAGACCAATTTCAATGGTAAATGACGTGGTCACCTTCTGTATACATAGTATTCACCCTCTTCCAAACTAGATTGCAAATTTCCAAAGCGCCTAGAATAATAGTGTACATAGTAAGCCTTCAGTGATATTATCTGAATGAATGAATAAATAAGTGAACAAAGTGAGTAAAGACAGATAGAGCCTCAACTTGGTTTTGTCACCAAGTTAATCTGAAACGATCTTTCTCCTTTTTTATCAGCTCATTCCCTTACATATAAAATGAGGATAATATTTTTCTGACTTGTTTCCAGGAAAACTGTAACAGTTATTTTAAGGTTCTCGGGAAGAAAAACAGTATGTAAATCCAAGGCAGTTTTTTATTATTTTTCTCAAAGTGCTTAGGCTGTCTTTAAAAAAATACCTTGTCAGACAAAAACTACTTTGTCAGAGAGAGTTTAGATGTCATTAGCAGTTCTATTTCAAGTAAGGAATCAAGTAAGTTCTCTCTCAGTTATACTAGGTAAATATTGACTTAGTACCCGCTGACATTTTTCTAGGGTATGCTATATTCTTAAGCCATCTAACAACTGAAAGGCATAACATAACCTTATTTTATCTTTTTCTATTTCTACAGTATCTAGCAAAGAAAATTACCATTAACGTACTTAATAATTATAGTAAATTAAAGAAATAAAAGTAGTTCCTATAGGTAATTAAAACGTCCTGACTAAGAAAAATAACCCAAATGAGTTGGTAAGTCTTATTCTAACTAATTTTCACAGCTAAAGCCTAACATATAAACAAACAAACAAAAAACATACCTCGCAATCAACATATGATCCTGAATGTAGGCTAAAAATTGAGGATGATCTTTTCTAGCGATGTACAAACACTCTCCATGTAGGCAGAGAATCTTCAGGCAATTGAGCATATTAAAAAGAATGTCTGGCTCTTCAAACTTAGCCATTTCCTATGCAAAGAACCACATGGTTACTGAGTTATCTAAAAATAGCAATGCTACCAAACCAAAAATTCAAATATTCCAAAAAATATACCTGGAAAATGGTGTATATTAGTCTCAAAGTTACCGGAAGCTGTTGGTAGCAAAACTTTCTTTCGGTATCGTTCTTTACTGCTGTGAAGAAACAATTACACAAAGGTGAGCATAACTCCGTTCCCCCACCATTCAGGAACTGATCCAGATCACAAAACCAAGAGGAGTAAAAATAGATATAGAATATATGCATTTTAAAAGTGTATAAAGTTTTTATTTGCTCTCCAAGTTAGCACATATCCCTTCTATGATGAAAGGGCAGGAAACCTTTGAGATGTAAGATTCTCGGCTTGCATTTCCCACCTGCAGCTTGCATTTCCCACCGTGCAAGCCAGCCTATCGTGTCTTGGACTCCCTGAAGTGACCTCAGCCCAGCCCTATGCCCCTGTGGGCCGCTCATTCTGCTGCTACCTAAAGGAGCCGTGGGCCTAGCTAGGTAGGTATGCCTTCCTAACAGAAAAGGAAATAAGCAGGGGCTAAAGAGAGATATTCAAGCTGTGCAGGCACCTAAGAAGGGATTTATTCCACAGACTCATACAAAAAGGAAGCACTTTTGTAGCAGTCGAGTATATTCAAATCAGAACAACTACTCATGGTTTTATTTGCTTGTGAAGATCTCTAAAACCACTGCCGCTATGGCGGGGGATGGCAGTATATTATACATATGGCATTCTAGAAAAAAAAGAGTGCACAAGTTAACCAGATGTGGAAACTAGTGTAAAATGTTTTCAAATCACCATTAATAAATTTTGGCAATTCCTAGAATCAGAGACGAAGGGAGTCAAACCCTCTCAGCATATATACATTTAATAGTTTACGGGGGAATTTCTACTCTAACATGTTTTCATACGTGTTATCAGCACTTGACTCTATTTTGTCTAGTGTGAAATTGTTAAAGGTATTTAGTGGAGGGCATATCTGACTGCTAGAGAAACAGGCTCCGGGCCACGATTTGCAGAAACAGGAAGGGAAAATCACTGAACATGTGTCAACAGAGCACGCATATGTTCTGTGACAGATGAGCTCGAGACCATTGCCTGAAGGCCCACAAAGGAGAAGAAGGATGGGGCACTGAACGGCAGGGAACGCTGGTCTTGGAAGAAAATTAATGGAGACCTTCCTGAGGAGATAATTTATAGCTGTATCTTACAAGACAGCAGAGAGGAAAAGCAGGAAAATGGACCAGAATCTGTGATAGAGCCTAAAGTCATGTTTGGGAGAGAGAAATGAAGCAAATGATTAAATGACTCAAGTTTATAACAACTAAGCAACGAACAGAGTAATCTATAAAAAGAAATTGCTAAACTTTAACCATCGTTTAAATAAAACATTGCATATAAATAAAAATGGCAATGAATTGATTTCTGTGCCATCTTAGGTTTAAAACATATGAAGAGCACAGGTTACTGGATCATCAGTGAAATCCTCGCTTCCTTTAGCCATTAATGCAGCCTGGGCCTGGGCCTCAGCAGTATAATCAATTCTAAGTAAAGCAGGAGACCCAGGTTCTCGCCTCAACCCTGCCACTAACTGCCTACACAATATTTGGATTTTCAGTTCCCAGACCCCCACTCCCCATATCCCCAGAATGGGCAAGAAGGCAGAGCTCATTCATTTTGTTTGTGTTTCAACTCCTTAGACGATCCAGATGCTCCATTACCATTTGGCAGCATGATAAGCATAAGGCATGAATGAGGAACAAATAATATGAGCTATATGACCACAGGCAAGTTGTTTAACTCATCTGGGATGTATTTTCCTCATCTGCAAAGTGAGAAGGCTGAACTAGGTCAGCAGGTTTCAAACTTCTTTTCTATGGAATAGTTTGTTCAAAGAAAATCTCACTTAGAACTCCAAAGTAGGAAACAGAGCAAATCAGAGCAGTCTGGGTGAATCAGGGTGGGCAGCCTGAGTCTTTATCATCTACCCATGTCTTCCCACCAAATGCCTCCCTAACTAAGGAAGGTCCAAAGAAAACAACACAGCGTCTGTACGACTCCAAGTACACGCTGAAAACAAATGAAGTAGGTCATCTTGAGTGTTCCTGCAAATTCTAAGTTTCAACAGTTCTAAATAATGTGAGCCGAGATATTCATACTCAGCTAATCATTTATATAATCCACACAGAAGCAGTTAGTCATAATCAAGCATTTTGTAGTAATGATGTAGTTACTTTGGTCTGAATAAGACACCCCAGAACCTACAATGAACCCCACACAAAAGTCACTTATGCTGTTCGCCAAGGGAATGATGGAAAGTTTGCTTCCCAAACTTTGGTTCTGCGGGTGGACCTCCCTTGGGCCAGCTGTTCTACTAGTTCGGGATAGTGGAGCAGAAAGAGAAAAAGCTACTCAGATTTGCTCCAAATTCCCAGAGTGCCACAGTGCAGATCTAGAGATCAGGCTTTCCCACAGGCATGTAAGCTCACATCCTAAATTCTCAAAACTCTTTCAGTGTGTGAGGAGCTAGAGCATGATTCTGGGCCTGCCTGCCATCCTGCTGCCCCCAGTTCTCACATACAGAGCCTTTTAAGCAAACTAGAAAGAGGCCACGCTTCCTCCTAGCTCTGAGCCAAGCCCACCGGCCTAAGAGCACAAATTGCACAGCTATACACAGTGAGCCTGGCCAGAGAACCCGCTCATGCCCCTGGGGCAGAGAAGCTGCACGAGCTCAAGTTCCACCGCCTCTATCTCAAAATACTTTGCTTCGGCCAAATGCCCTGAGCGGCTGTCGAGAGTATCAGCACGCTCCACTTCTGCCATCCACCTTGGTTCCCAGCTAGTTCTCCACAGAGAACACAATACACCGTAGGAAGGTGGTGTTTTCTACACTAACAAGTGGGTTTTAGTTGATTACAAGCTCCGGATGCCAGAAAGGTGCTCAGTGACCTCTGTTCCACTAGAAGCGCATTCTAGATCTGTTCACTTCATAATCCGGGGAGAAATGGTTCATTTGTACAACTCTACACTGAGGAAGCAAGCCTGAATCTGGGTAAGGCAACAGTAACCTCAGGAACCAGGGTCCTGAATGTCAGGCCCGTGCAGACCAGGACGTGCACACCGCTCCCCGCGTCAGGCCAAGTTCACCTACCAGCATGTCCTGAGGGCTCCGTGCGATTGCCTGGGTTCTCCCCGTGCTTGGTTGCTGGATTCTCCTCCTCCTCACCTTCAGGGCCTATAATAAACTCTGGTCTGGAAGAAAGGAGGCTATCCTCAAGGCTGTCTGTGGGCTCCTGAAACAAATACAGCAAGCAGCTAGATGAGCAGCCCTTTGGGGATATAAAGAACATTCTGCCATGAAGATCGATTGAGTGCCGGCTGGGTCCCAACCCTGCGCTGAGCCCCGGATGGCAGAGACACCTGCCTGAGAATGGACTTCAGCTTATTTCCATATGATTAAGGGAAATTTAAATAGCTATTAAAGAAACATTTTCATTCCCTTTAAATAAATATGGAAAAACCTCAAAAACATTGATAAATCTTCCCGGGCCTGCTTTCCCATCTCTGCTTTAATCCTTGTGATCAGGTCCTACTCACCAAGTGATTTCAATCCATGCATATTTTGTTCAATAACCACTTAATTAGCAGGGAATAATAAGGTGTTCACAGCAATATTTTAAAATGCAAATACTAGTTATCTAAAGAAGTCAAATTTTTAGCTGTAAGAAATTGCTATAACTTGTGAATTAACGAGAGCTAGGTATGGCAACACAAGTGTCCGCCAATAGATAAACAGACAAAACACAGTAGATGTGTGTAATGCAATATTATTGAGCCTTAAAAGGGAAGAAAATTCTGACACATGCTATAAGATGGATGAAGCTCTAGGATTTTATGCAAAGTGAAATAAGCCAGTCGTGAAATGGACAATTATGTGATCCTACTTACACGGCAACATTTTCATCTCCAAAGACAGGAAATACAGATTTGTCCTCGGCATTTCCCTAAACACCAACTAAACAAGTGCTGTTGCTTCTCTGTCCTAACGATCTGTCACGCCGACTCCTTCTCCTCCTCGCCGCCATTGCCCTGGTTCAGGCCCCCCTATTTTCTTCCCTGAGTGACCACATTAACCTTCTGATTAGATTCCTGTCCCCAGTGTCCAAATCCTCCAATCTCTCTCCTCCACTGACAGGATGAATTTCTCAAATTCATTGTATTGTATCACCACCCTGATTAAATTCTTCAGGATTCCCTAATTGTTGCCAAGACAAAAATCCATACTTCTCAGTTTGGCAGAGCCTTTAATAAATGAGAATATAACACTGAGTCTATATTTCTCCACTCAGCCTCCACTGCGTTCCCATCATCCTCACTGTTCTCACTACACTAAACGACTTGCAGTTTCCCGAGTATATCATTCTCTCCTTCCCTCTATACTATTTAAACCAGAGAGTTTTCTAGATCTAAAAAGTTCTTCCCTTCTACCGCCTCCATTTCATCGACTCCACTCCTCCTTCGAACATAAGCTCAGGAAACTTCTCCTCCGGAAAGCCCTTCCGGATCCCTATGACACCTCTAAGCTAGAGTTCTTGTCCCTTCTCTGTACCCATAGCTACCTATTCACACCTCTCTCATAATGGTCATCACTCTGTCTTACAGTTTTTCATTTACTTAAACATCTTCCTGATGAGGCTCTAAGCTTCTTGATTTTAATTTGTTTTCATATTATCTATTACTGTTTTATAGTAAGTACCCAGTCACAACAACGCTGAAAGACCATACTACGGAAATGTTATTTTGCCACAGGTAGGCCTAACGAGTTAAGTGGGCTGAAAGATATTTAAAAACTGAAGAAACACTTTACTGCATGTATGCTATACCACAAAAACACATTTTTTAAAGTCATTTTCTACCTAGACAAGCATTAGGGGAAAGGATGGATAAGAGAAGATGGCAACCACTGGCTCAAAAAATTCAGGTTCATATACCTATGACAGTATGAAGGTATTTTAGTGATATGTGTGACTTAGATGGAAAATATGCTAAACAGGAAATAACTATCATACAAAGCAGTTAATAAATGTCATATATTAGCCGTTCCTTATTTAAACAATTTTCTTAGAAAGCCCAACATGAAATAAAGATTTTATTGGCTGTCGATAAAATTAATGGATTTTACTAACTAAAGTTAATTAGGAATTCTCAATGTTCACATCCAAGCTACTTACTCAATATTTGATATGTATATTTTATAGTATTCACTGTTCTCTAAACTTTGCGATAAAAGTTATTTCAAGATTACCAGTAACGCTTTGTATTTATGAAAATTGCATGAATGGATATGCTACAAACAACCCTAGCTCAAGACTCAAGAATTCTAACTCAAGAATTCTACTGAATGTAGCTCCATCTCATATTCCCTTTCAGGAGCCTGAGTTGGTGAAAGAAACAGGAAAACTTTCTTTTAACAAAATCTCACGTATAACTCAGCATGGAGCATAAGATAATCCTGGAGAAAGACCCCATTACACCAGCTACTGCTGTCTCTGCTACTGTTAAACAGGGGCCATCCCATTTCTTCAACTGCTTACCACCAGCCGGCTTTCTTCTTTAGGAGCCAGCCGCTCCAGGAGTTCACAGGCAAGCTGATAGCAGAGAATACTAGACTGACATAAGTTACACTCAATTGCTTTTTCGTCCTTCTGGCAGGTGTGGGAGCCCCCCCAGGGGGCTTGGAAGACATTGTTTATAATGGAAATAATGTCCTTTGATAAGCTGTGCTCTAAACCCATCGTTATCCCATCATCTTGTAACTCCATCTGAAAGACACCAAGAAAGGGCCAAAAAAAAAAAAAAAAGAAGGAGTTTGGTCCTTTTGTTCACTATTCCATTGACACGCTAATTGGGGATAATTTTCATTAACTGACAGCAATATTAAATTATTCAAAGATGATAAGACATAGATGATGAATATACGTTGATTTCCATAGATTCTTCTAAAAAGAATATAAACACAAGACAAAGTAATGGGAATTATTTTTTAAATCATGCAAGACATTTAAAGAAGGTTGTTTTTTAAACTTATCATCCTGTGAGATTTCACACATTTATAAAATGCTGCTCCTCACCTAGTGTCCAGACTTTGATCTCTAAATACCATTATCCATTAAAAGGAACCGAGATGCTTGGGGAAATGGCTGATTTCACGGTTAGGGCTAGGAAAACATAAAATGAGTCTGGAACGTCTTGTCAAGCCAGAAATTAATGTTCAAAGAATAATGGGAACATGTCAAAAGAAGACAAGAGCCAGCTTGAAAAGACTCCCACTGGCCAAATATGGAACAATATGATCATCAAAACAAATAATCAGAGAACAGATTTTAACTCACTGAATAAAATAAGAATTCATGAGTATATGTGGGTATAAGCAGATAAACGAATAAATATATAAATGAGAGGGAAGAGGAAATTGCCGTTAATAAATTAAAAGAAATGATGGAATTAGAAAATTATCATTTGGTAACCATCATAGTGACAATTGTTTCAGGCATGAAACATCTATGGATGCTAACCTAGTAGATGAAAGATGAAGAGAAACAGAAAATCTCATACTCTTAAGGGTATGTCTCTGAAAGATATTTATTTATTACAAAGGGGAAAATAGTGACTTTGTAGTAGAGAAACTGGCAGAAATCATCTTGACCAGATTATTACCACCAGTAAGGAGACATTATAATGTCATGTGCCTCTTGTATGACACATGTGCTTCTTGTATGACATCACATCTGTGATATTTACTGCCAAACATGCTTAACCCAAACTAATTCATAAGAAAACATAAGACTCAAATTGAAGGGCATTCTACAAAACAATTGGACTATTCTTTAAAAAATATAAGAACATGAAAGGTAAAAGAGAAAGACTGAAGAACTGTGCTAGATTTAGAAGACTAATGAGGCGGGAGAAATAATTGCAGTAAATGCTGCTGAATTGGGACTTCAATCAAAAACAATTTTTTCTTTTGCTATAAATATGATTACGACATTGATTTTAAAAATGAATCATTTCTGTACTTTAGATATAGTATTATAACGATATCAATTTCCTGGTCTGATAACGGTACTTGGTTATGTAAGAAAATACGCTCTGAAGTTTTAAGAATAAAGGGACATTCTACTTGCAACTTACTCTCAAATGGTTCATTTAAAAAGTTTTGCAATTCACATATATACATACATATTGAGAGAGTGCATGAGAAATAAATGGGGCAAATGTTAACATCTGAAGAATTTGGGGAGAAGTTCTCAGGAAATCTTTGTACTATTCTTTAAATTTTTCTCCAAATCTGAAATTATTTCGAAATAAAAAGTTACGAAGAAATGTTCTCCTGATCAAAGCTTTTTGGACTTCTCTTTAAAAATTACCTTCAAACATCAATTTATAAAATATATTAAAATCATTACAGAATTATACCTTGCTCTTCCCAACAATAGCATTAGTCAGTTTGTTCACCAAATTCGTTCAACAGAATCAATTCTAATGATGCCAGGATGTTTCTAAAATTCATATCATTCCCATACATCAACATCATTGCAGATAAATGTCTTGAGTGACGCTACATCATTTCAGTAAGTGTGAAGATGCCCAACATAGAAAAAAAATCATTTTGCAGTGCTTTCCTCATCCTTGACCTCTGAACTAAAGGAAGCTCATGCTTCAGCTACCTGCTTCAGGAGAAGATCAAACATGAGGATGAAACAATTCAGATTCATTTCATCATCTTCACAATCAAAGTCAATAGTCCTTCCTCCTGGGTGTCCAAAATTCTTGAAAGGGCTACGAAATGGACTACGCATAGGACTCCGAAACGGACTCTGAAAAGGACTATGAAATGGACTCAGCATATTGTGCTGTACTCGTCGACCAGGATCAGAGGCAACACTCACCTAGAAGAAAGAACATTAATACACATGAGTGAAGCAGAGGCTCAAATTGCTGTATCATATATTTGGGAAGATATTTCCGGCCGTCACACTGATTTCCTTTCTTAGCCAATAAATACCATGGATCTTCTCAAAATATAAAAGTAAGAAATAAAATAATCCAAACTTTCTGACTAATTGTCAGGCGAATAAAAAAACATCAGCACCCTAAAGAACAAAGGCAGCTATCTTTGTCACTATATGTTTCATCCCATCAAACATTTCCAATTAAACTAAATTGTCTGCATCTACCTAAAACCATAACCTGAAAAATGAGAACTTATGAAAGTAAAACATTGCAAAATCAGTTTTAGAATCATAAGCACAGAATGTCGGATTGACATGACTGGTTAAAGGAAATGGCTTCTGGGTATGATGATTATTAAACTATCAAGGGAAAACAACATGTCAAACCTGTCATACTGGTTACTGTCCATTTGCCAACCTACACACCCTACCCAGGCCGTCACTGCACTGCTCTGCCCTGTTCTACGCCCAAGGGTGCCAAAGACTGAGTCTCTTCTCTTCTGCTGGCTGGTTTCCAGTTATGTCCAGTTAAGGGGAGGCACCAGCCAAAGACCTGAAGCTGGAGGAGAGAGAGGTAGACCTCTTTCTCCCCACCCCCTGCCTACCTTGATGCTACACCTCTGGCAGTCTCTCCATCACCATACAGTGACTTTAGACAGCGCTTCTTTAAAATTTTAGTTCCCAATAGGCTCCAGGAACTCTTCCCCTTTTTCCTTCAGCCCTGGGAGAATAATGGCTTCCTACTGAACTGCTGCTGGTCTCTAGGAGGCTCATCATCTTTTATTGTTCCCTTAACCTTTCTCATAACTCTGTAGGCACTGTCTCCATGAAAGTCTCTTCATTTAAACCATCTGGGATAATTCTACAGCAGGACCGTGACTGACATACCTGTACATCACTCTCAAATGGTATTTTCTCTCTTAAAGATATCCTTAATAACCAGAAAGCTCCTTGAACACCATAGTTAAAATAACGAAGAAGAGTATCCCATTAAAAAGCAGAATACCTGGATATTGATAGTGTTATCTATGGCAAATCCCTTCAGTTAACTGAACCTCAGATTAAGTAGCTGTAGAATGAGGATACCGAATTCTTCCCCAACTGTTTCACACGATTCTGTGATATTGTTAATTGTCAATACAGTGCACAGGATGAAGTACTAACAAAGTTAATATAATATTAAAGGTTACAGAAGAAACAAAATATAAATGTTTGGCAGTTGGTTTCTATGAGGCAGATATTGTTTTTAAGCACTGAATACAAGCTAGGATCCCAT
>NW_011889000.1:2018499-2028355 GCF_000151845.1 Pteropus vampyrus | reverse complement strand
GATTTCCTTTCTTAGCCAATAAATACCATGGATCTTCTCAAAATATAAAAGTAAGAAATAAAATAATCCAAACTTTCTGACTAATTGTCAGGCGAATAAAAAAACATCAGCACCCTAAAGAACAAAGGCAGCTATCTTTGTCACTATATGTTTCATCCCATCAAACATTTCCAATTAAACTAAATTGTCTGCATCTACCTAAAACCATAACCTGAAAAATGAGAACTTATGAAAGTAAAACATTGCAAAATCAGTTTTAGAATCATAAGCACAGAATGTCGGATTGACATGACTGGTTAAAGGAAATGGCTTCTGGGTATTATGATTATTAAACTATCAAGGGAAAACAACATGTCAAACCTGTCTTACTGGTTACTGTCCATTTGCCAACCTACACACCCTACCCAGGCCGTCACTGCACTGCTCTGCCCTGTTCTACGCCCAAGGGTGCCAAAGACTGAGTCTCTTCTCTTCTGCTGGCTGGTTTCCAGTTATGTCCAGTTAAGGGGAGGCACCAGCCAAAGACCTGAAGCTGGAGGAGAGAGAGGTAGACCTCTTTCTCCCCACCCCCTGCCTACCTTGATGCTACACCTCTGGCAGTCTCTCCATCACCATACAGTGACTTTAGACAGCGCTTCTTTAAAATTTTAGTTCCCAATAGGCTCCAGGAACTCTTCCCCTTTTTCCTTCAGCCCTGGGAGAATAATGGCTTCCTACTGAACTGCTGCTGGTCTCTAGGAGGCTCATCATCTTTTATTGTTCCCTTAACCTTTCTCATAACTCTGTAGGCACTGTCTCCATGAAAGTCTCTTCATTTAAACCATCTGGGATAATTCTACAGCAGGACCGTGACTGACATACCTGTACATCACTCTCAAATGGTATTTTCTCTCTTAAAGATATCCTTAATAACCAGAAAGCTCCTTGAACACCATAGTTAAAATAACGAAGAAGAGTATCCCATTAAAAAGCAGAATACCTGGATATTGATAGTGTTATCTATGGCAAATCCCTTCAGTTAACTGAACCTCAGATTAAGTAGCTGTAGAATGAGGATACCGAATTCTTCCCCAACTGTTTCACACGATTCTGTGATATTGTTAATTGTCAATACAGTGCACAGGATGAAGTACTAACAAAGTTAATATAATATTAAAGGTTACAGAAGAAACAAAATATAAATGTTTGGCAGTTGGTTTCTATGAGGCAGATATTGTTTTTAAGCACTGAATACAAGCTAGGATCCCATAACTGTGTTATATTTTCTAACCCCTAGATAACAGGTAGAATGGCTGGGGGCCTGTGGGAAAAATGTAACAGAAAAGCTTGACAAGGAGAGAGTTGAGAACAGTCCCTGCCTACCCTCAGAAGACGGTCAACCACTCCAGCATTCATCATGGTCTGGGAATGTCAGTATATCAATAGAAACTCTACCAGGTCTCCTATAGAAAAATTATCAAAATTTCCAAAAGTTTTCATACACTTTGGACCAGACTATATTGACGTTTCTCATCCACAGAAGTACAAAGGGATCAATAAAATGGGCTCAGTTGGTTCACAGTGACAGCATCACTCATAGTCACCACCAGTTGAACATATTTTCCCAAAACGTAACAGGAAAAAAAATCCAAACTCCTCATCCTCAAAGTGAAGCAGTGATCTCCCCAGTAGCTGGTAAAGAATTCTTACTTGCCAAGAGAAATGCTCCCCCTCCCTCTCCCCCAAAAAAAAGACAGAAAGGAAGAAAGAAAAATCTTTTTCATCAAAGATGAGAGATAGCTAATAGGTGTGTGTAGGAGAACAATTCAGAGGAAAATGAAAACTCAAACACACTGATTACAGACTACACCAAACACACCTTAATATTTTCTGTTATTTAATGTGCTTAGAAGGTTCCAGAGTGAGATGGGATGAAAAAAGCATTTTCAGAGACATTTACTATGATGCTATTTTTAGGCCCAATATAATTGACAAAATCTTAATAAGACAAAAATAGTTGTGGCAATAATTACCCTTCGAGCCGCAAGGTTCCCTGCCAGTTCATTGACTCTTGATTTTCTTTGATTCGCCAGTTCTTTGACAGAATTAACTCCATCAGAAAACATACTTATTAACAGTTGAAGTGGAACCATGATGTCTAATTCCGATAATACCTGGGGAAAAAAGGCATATATCCCCCCCCAATTTTAACTTTTAAATTTCAAAAAAAAAAAAAAACACACATTTAGCATTTTTTTCCAAAGTTATTGAACATAAGGACATTTAACTTTCCACATATTCAGTCAGCACAGTCATCCTCAATTTTTTGTACTAAGAAAATCAGCATTATCACTGAACCTTCCCTTTTCTCCATTCCCCTCATCCAATAAATCAGTATGTTCTTTCTGTTAAAACTTCAAAGTACCTCTTGATGCTGTCCTCTCCTTTCTACACCACTGCTAGTGCCTTAGCCTATCACCTTCTCCTGGGCTGGTAGAATCTGTGAGCACTATCCCTCCAGTCTGTCCCTCCTCTCGTCTGAATGCCCCACTTCATCTTGCTCTCTAGTGCAAGCTCAGGGATCCTTCTGCCAAAATCAAGTTACCTTATCTATAATGAATTTTCTGTAAATAGATGCGTCTTTCTTTCAGACAGAATTGACCATCATCCCTCTTCTCTGCATTCTTAGAATTTGTACATATTTTTATTAGAGTAATCATTACTTAGCACTATATTTTATTATTTGATACTATCTCTCCCACTGTGAGCTCCTTGAAAAAAGGAAGTATAAGGAAAGAACCATTTCTTGTCCCTTTTGTACACCAATGTCTATTACAGTGACTGGCACAAAGATGCTCTATAAATGTTTCCACAGTTAATTAATAAATGAATCTACTCCAATCACTATACTGTTCACTCTGTTTCCCAAATGGTTAGACCAATGGCTTAAAACCTCCTTCGACTGTAGTACCCTGCCTTCAAAACTGTGTCGAAGCCCAGTCCATAAAATATATAAACTGCAATTGTTCTAGCCACGTTGGAGACAGAGGTTTACAGACCTGTCTGCTCACCCCCAGGTGGCACAGGTCAAAGAGTGTGTAACTGAGTAACAACATCTAACAATCTATGGAAGAACCGACTTTACTAAAATGAGAAATTATCTTATTGAGATAGAACTGGAGATGAAAAGTTAAAATTCTAGGTTCCCAAGGTGACTTAAAAAAAATAGTCTCTTTACTCTTTGTCAATTGTGAAAAACATTGTTCTGGCATTTAGGACCCAGAAAGGCATCTGCACAATTTGAAAAGCTTTTGGGATCACATACTTTCATGGAACAGAAATGTATCTGCACCCATAACTAATCTAAAAATTGAAGGAGAAATTAGTAGAATTTTCTACTAATCTAAACATTGAAGGGGAAATTTAAATCATTTCTTCATTTAAAAAGAAAAATAAAAGAAAAATAAATTCAAAGCATGTGCCAGATGCTGTGAAGAAAGGATGAAGGGCGTTATAAATTCAAAAATGAAAAAGACCTCGTCCCTGCCCTTAAGGCATTAATAATCAGAAGAGACAAAAATAAACTATAATATTAGACAGAAATAGAATTTACACAAGAACCTGTAAGAATACTAAGGAAAGGAGTAATAAATTCTGATGGGAAGATGGGGGTGTGAAGTAGCAGAAAATTTCATAGATGAGATCATTTTTTAGTTGAATTTTAATGGAGACAGGAAAGCGATTCATTCCAGGCTGAGTGAACATCATGAACTATTCCTTAAATCAGTAGCTCTCAACCTTCCCAAGTAAAGGAACATATTTAAAATATCAAAAGATTTATTAGAACCCCACAAGACAGCTATTCTACTTTTAGTATCTCTTGATGGAAAGATACACAAGGACCAAAAGCTACTATGAACTCAATAATAGTATTGCATAAAGTTGTCTTTTATTAATAACTCACAACTATAGCTACTTATATTTGAAATGTAGTTATCTATGCATATGAGTTATTTGTCTACGGATAGTCCTCAGCAAACATATGGATTTATGAATTCTGCAGGAACTCCCTGCCCTTCTACCCGGGCACCTAAAGTTCACAGGTCAGGAACTACTGCCCAAAACGATCAAAAGTATCATCCACTTACATGAAGCCACAGTAAAGCTTGTTCCTGGACAGAGGAAGGGTATCCTGTGAACCGACAACTGATAAAGCCAAACATCTCTTCCATTGAAAAAGGTAGAGGACAGAGCTCAATGTCAAACATTTTGCTGGAAAGCAGAGCAACAAAAGTAAATGACCAATGGGCATGTATTAGGATCTACTGTTGCATTTCTAGCTACATGTTGTTTGGGGAGCCAAACACTTTAGATTAGTCTATGTCCGAACTGTTATTAGCATGTTTATGTCATTGGAACAGATATCTCATAAGTAATTTATGAGGTTGTTAATAACATTAGTATTCCTATTCATACTCATATTAGGCTTAACAGAAGGAACTGAATTTCTAAGGAATGAGAATTGATTCCCAATAGCTAAAAACATTTCCATTTGCACTTTTTTCATTTTATCCAAATCATAATTATGTTCAAAAATAAGCAAACAACATGGTGTATCTATTTATTATTCCACAAGAACAAAATCTTTTCCGAACAATTCCAAATCATCTTAGTACAATTCATAGCAACTATTTCATTTGGGGCCTTGAAATTTCTCTATAGGGCTATTAAAAAGTAAATGAGCTTACATAAAATGCTTAGCACAGTGCCTGGCCCACAGTACATGCTTATTATAATTACGGTGACTTCGTTAAACTACTTACCCACCTTAATACTTCCCTGAATTCTTTTAACTGGTTATCTGGAACTTCCGTCCTGATGGCTTCCAGCCATTCCGGCATGATACACTCCCAAACAGACTGATTGATCACATTATAGGGGATCAGGCAGAGGATTCGGTTGAGACCTTCTTTCAACTGAGTCACGGTGCTGCAGGACTTATCCCAGTATCCACCAACCTGATGGCAGTTCCACAGCCACAGGAGAAAAGAACAAAATGCACTTGTTACAATTATATTCAAGAACTTCCTAAAGGAAAAGGGTACAGAGAAAGACCACAATCCATTATAACTGCAACCTGAACCAAGTATTTTCAGAGTGAGATCTGTAAGAATTTAAAAACCATGAGGATCCATTAGTTACAAAAAAGAAACCATAGTTATAAATAGGTCCAAATATAAATCACAGATTGAATTTGAAGTATTCCAAGGCAGACTTTCCAAATGACGCATGAATTAAAATTCCAAAGATGTATTCCTAACAGGATGAGCATACTATTGGAGCATTCTTATTTCTAAAGTCTGACAAATCCATTCCAAATATGTGCAGTTATATGTGTGCTTCAGAGGAACACAGATTTCTACTGCTATACACTCTGTATTTGTCAGGGCCAGGGAGATGGTCTCCTTAACCTTTAGTTCTTTGGGCTGGTTAAATTATTCATACATACAGCAGATGAACAGGAGAAAATTAGGATTTTAATACGTGTGCATGGAGAATTCAAATAAGCATGAAAATTCCAAAGACAATGAGGCAACACTGGGTATATATGATATTTGGACAAAGGAGAAAAGAAGAGAAGGGATATTATATTTCACAAGTGAGAATAGGTGATCTACAGGTAGTTGAGGAAGAGCAGAACACACACGGCAGGAAAATTCTTGCTGGGCAACTCAGAAACAGTGGGACACAAAGGGGACTATTTAGGCTAACATGCTTGGGGGTCTTCCCATCTAATGCTAGGTTATAAATCCTTAAGGTGATTATGCCAAGACTCTTCCTAAAGCAGATTTTTCTATCTGAACTCTTTAAGAAAAAGGGGAAGTAAAAAACTCTTCTTGAGTTTGTTGGGCTTTAATTGATTTCAGTTCGAAATAATCCGCATGCCAGGATGGCACGATTCGGGGATACTTGCTCCCAACTCCCACATATTGAAGATTGTTCATTATGAAAATAAAGTGGCACAGAGTGCTCTATTTCCCTATGCTGAATATACTCCCACAATATTTTTCCTAAGAATGCTCAAAGGCTGGTTCAATCGTGAATAAAAAATGCTGTTATTTTCTACTAATTAAAATAGCATATTAATTTTTAAATATGTGCAGAAAAAAGCACATATTTAGTTTCTGTTTCTATTCTGATTCTAGATAAATGTTCTATATTCTTATTATACATATCAAAGTAACAAAGAGTTGACTGGTCTCGAATCTTTCCCATGTAACAGAAGATTTCTGGGACACCATCTTATTTTAAATGAATCTAATTTTAAATGTTTAATTTCTATACCCAGAACTCCACATTATTCAAAACAATCAAATCAATTCTCTTTAAAGCTCAAACATCTATTTGGTATCATATTGGCCAAAATCCTAGGTAACTGACTAATTATTTTCAGAAAGTGACTATATTTCTGGGATTGTTGTTGTTACATGGACCACGAACAGTAACACTGATAATGATGAGATCATGGAAGGTACTATCTATCGCTCAGGCCCCTTTGGCTACGTAATTTACGGTTAAGCCACATTAAGGCCTATTGGTTTTAAGTCACATATTGGAACACATATCCCTGTGGAAATACTAAATTGCCAATGGCCATACTGAACCTTGCAAGTTCAGAGGAAGCCCGCAAAAGGGGCCTCACAAACTCAAAGACCAAAAGTAACCCCTTGGGATGGTTTGAACATAAAAATTCCTAACTAAAAGCTTGTCACAGTGGGTAGTTATATCCTAAGCCTGCAGCTTCCTTGACAAAGGTCAATCTTTACCTTTGAAATTCTCCACTGTCTTGTGCATCTAAGACAACATACCTTTGAACCATCAAAGTAATTTTCTTTTCCAGACTCCCGAAAGGCACGACCGCCAGTGCCGGGGCTCGAGAACACATTGTTATCCTGTTGCCCACATACCATTTCCATGTACTGTAAATGTTAACTATCCCATACCCACCAACGTAAAAAAAGGTATGTGACTCTCTGCTTTGCTTTTTATCCAACCCCAGAGATTTCCCCGCTTTGTATTCTCTAGCCCCCTTAATCTACCACCAATGGAATTCATGTAACCCCCATTCTGTCTCCTCCTTTGATTCTAATGTATAAAATAAGCTACAAGACAGAGAAAGACAAATACCATATGATTTCACTTATATGTGAAATCTAAAGAACAAAATAAATGAACAGACAAAACAGAAACAGACTCATAGATACAGAGAACAAACTGATGGCTGCTAGATGGAGGGGGGGTCAGGGGACTGAGTGAAAAAGGAGAAGGGATGAAGAAGTGCACACTGGTAGTTAAAAAATAGTCATGGGGATGTAAAGTACAGCATAGAGAATATAGTTAATAATATTATAATAACTATGTATGGTGTCAGGTGGGTACTAGACTTATTGGAGATATCATTTCATAAATTATATAAATGTCTAACCACTATGCTGTACATCTGAAACTAATATAATATTGAATATCAACCGTAACTGAAAAAAAATTAAAAAATAAAAATTAATTAAAGAATTTAAAAATTAAATAAAATAAGCTGCAAAACTGCCATTCTCTGGAGCATTTTCCCAATCCACTGAGATTTTACTTTCTGGCAATTGTGTCTGTTTGGCTTAAATAAACTCCTATAAGACTTTTAGGCTACACATTCTTTCACTGACATAAGTTAACAGCACAAAGTATGATATGAGCATACATTTTTATTCTATGTGGATTTACTAGTCAAATAAGCTAATACTACATGTTTAAGATTATAAAACTCAGAGAATTCATTTTAACCAAATCATATTATTATTCTGACACTATATTTCAATAATAATATAATATGTCTGCTTAGAAGTAGTTTTCAAAATATTTTTGTTAATTTGAAATTAAAGTTCTACTAAGTTAAGTTAAACAACAGATATTTGTTGAAGATCTAGATTGTTTCTAAATAAGATAAAACTGAAACATTAATTACTGAATATAAGTTTATCTTATTTTTGGCTTCTTATTTTTACAGAGACTAAAGATACTTGGATCTGTTAATAAATATGTTCTTTTGCCACATTGGGAGATTTACTATAGAAGGCTATAAGTCTAGAAGTTATGAGATGGTATATTCATAAAATTGGCTGATATGGCACAAAATGCTGGGATGTGACAGGCAATTCACAATTGTCTACCTTCTAGTTTTTCTCTGAAAAACAGAGATTACTAAGTGTTGAAATTATAACCAAATGAAACTACCAGAAATAATAACGGTAAAGGAAAAAACTCTGTATGCAAATTATTCAAGGAGTGTGAGATGTGTTTTTGTTAAGGAGAGAAAGAATAATTCTGTCCTAAAGTAAGTGTCAAGATTGTATGAACAGGCTTTTCAGAATGAGAAAGAGGAAAGTGAAGGATAAAAACTTGAATGGAAATAGAAAGTTGTAAAGAATGGAAGGGGTGGGAAAGGGGGAGGTCTTACCTTGTGTGGTCAGACTGGCTGAGATTGAATGGTTTATTATAAGCTTTTTAAAAGGAGTTCTATTATCAACAGTGTTCCAACACAAAACTAAAGTTTGGTTTTCTCCCTCTAAAAGGACAGAGTTTTCTGGGTGATTGATCTCTTCTTAAAAAGAGATTGCTAACGGTTTTTCTTTATCTTTTCAGTAATGTATCTAGGAAATAAAGATTGTGTCTTATCAGAATTTCCTGTGCTTTACGTTTTCTTTATCATATCCTTAATTATATAAGATAACTGAGTGTTCTCAAGGTCAAAAAAGCTAATTTTTTAATAATCATGTTACATCCTATATTTACTTTTGAAATTTTTATTGTCATTTTGGCTAAGTGGATAACTAAGTATTATTTCACAGTGACCTGTGATTCTGGTTAATCAAGTGCTCAGACCTTTAGACATTTTTGACAACTTTTGATATTTTGCCTCCCCAAAGTCAAATCCTAAATAAAATCCTGATCTCAAACTGACTTTAAGATTTCAGAGAGGGTCTCTGAAAAAATCTCAAGGGATTTGTTCTCATCTAGTTAAAAGAGATGTTAAACTAATTAGGTTTATTCGATATGTTGAATAGAATGAAAAACATTGTCAAATAAAAAGAGATGTTTAACCTTCCGTAGCTCAGATTTGCATAAATAAATTTTTTTAATAGAAATTTTTCAGGGATTATATGAAATTCCTAGAAACTTTTTAATGCCTTTTCTGTTCACGCTTTGCCCGAGAGTAGACATAACAGCATAATATGATCGTCATAACTTCAGTTTCTCTCATAAGATCTTTAATCGTAGCCATTTTAAGCCTTTTATCATTCACAGATAGTTATCGTTTTTATTCTGATGTTCTCCTGAAAGCTCTTGCAATCAGCTACTAGTCAGAATGCTTCATCTTCAACAGAGGGGACTGTCTCTGAGCCCCATGGAAAGGACTATGACAGGTAATCCAGGGTACAGGCTTCTGATGACATTGCTTAAGTAACTGAGGGTGTGAATAAAAAAGGGATTGTATTTTAAACCTCACAAGCTCAGCAGAGCCCTGCATGGCAAGCCTTAAAAACTTGGTGACCAAAAGTAACCACACAAGATACCCCGAACATTAAAATTCCTAA
Source organism: Pteropus vampyrus (assembly GCF_000151845.1). Lineage (NCBI taxonomy): Eukaryota > Metazoa > Chordata > Mammalia > Chiroptera > Pteropodidae > Pteropus > Pteropus vampyrus. Next base: position 2,018,729 of record NW_011889000.1, on the reverse strand, counting down.
TTAGGCAGATCATGGTGGATAGTCACATTCTGGGCCTGTAGCTTCCTTGATAAAGGTCAATCTTAACCTCAAGTGATTCCTTGTCTGTTGTCTTTGTGCATCTAGGATAACAAACCTTTGAAATGTCAGAGTAATTTTCTTTTCCAGACCCCTGGCAGGCACAAGCACAGCACCAGAGCACGAGACCACAGAACCCCTCATCGTTATCTTGTCGCCTCCATAAAATCTCT
>NW_011889000.1:1983310-2018449 GCF_000151845.1 Pteropus vampyrus | reverse complement strand
TCTCTGAAAAACAGAGATTACTAAGTGTTGAAATTATAACCAAATGAAACTACCAGAAATAATAACGGTAAAGGAAAAAACTCTGTATGCAAATTATTCAAGGAGTGTGAGATGTGTTTTTGTTAAGGAGAGAAAGAATAATTCTGTCCTAAAGTAAGTGTCAAGATTGTATGAACAGGCTTTTCAGAATGAGAAAGAGGAAAGTGAAGGATAAAAACTTGAATGGAAATAGAAAGTTGTAAAGAATGGAAGGGGTGGGAAAGGGGGAGGTCTTACCTTGTGTGGTCAGACTGGCTGAGATTGAATGGTTTATTATAAGCTTTTTAAAAGGAGTTCTATTATCAACAGTGTTCCAACACAAAACTAAAGTTTGGTTTTCTCCCTCTAAAAGGACAGAGTTTTCTGGGTGATTGATCTCTTCTTAAAAAGAGATTGCTAACGGTTTTTCTTTATCTTTTCAGTAATGTATCTAGGAAATAAAGATTGTGTCTTATCAGAATTTCCTGTGCTTTACGTTTTCTTTATCATATCCTTAATTATATAAGATAACTGAGTGTTCTCAAGGTCAAAAAAGCTAATTTTTTAATAATCATGTTACATCCTATATTTACTTTTGAAATTTTTATTGTCATTTTGGCTAAGTGGATAACTAAGTATTATTTCACAGTGACCTGTGATTCTGGTTAATCAAGTGCTCAGACCTTTAGACATTTTTGACAACTTTTGATATTTTGCCTCCCCAAAGTCAAATCCTAAATAAAATCCTGATCTCAAACTGACTTTAAGATTTCAGAGAGGGTCTCTGAAAAAATCTCAAGGGATTTGTTCTCATCTAGTTAAAAGAGATGTTAAACTAATTAGGTTTATTCGATATGTTGAATAGAATGAAAAACATTGTCAAATAAAAAGAGATGTTTAACCTTCCGTAGCTCAGATTTGCATAAATAAATTTTTTTAATAGAAATTTTTCAGGGATTATATGAAATTCCTAGAAACTTTTTAATGCCTTTTCTGTTCACGCTTTGCCCGAGAGTAGACATAACAGCATAATATGATCGTCATAACTTCAGTTTCTCTCATAAGATCTTTAATCGTAGCCATTTTAAGCCTTTTATCATTCACAGATAGTTATCGTTTTTATTCTGATGTTCTCCTGAAAGCTCTTGCAATCAGCTACTAGTCAGAATGCTTCATCTTCAACAGAGGGGACTGTCTCTGAGCCCCATGGAAAGGACTATGACAGGTAATCCAGGGTACAGGCTTCTGATGACATTGCTTAAGTAACTGAGGGTGTGAATAAAAAAGGGATTGTATTTTAAACCTCACAAGCTCAGCAGAGCCCTGCATGGCAAGCCTTAAAAACTTGGTGACCAAAAGTAACCACACAAGATACCCCGAACATTAAAATTCCTAATTAGGCAGATCATGGTGGATAGTCACATTCTGGGCCTGTAGCTTCCTTGATAAAGGTCAATCTTAACCTCAAGTGATTCCTTGTCTGTTGTCTTTGTGCATCTAGGATAACAAACCTTTGAAATGTCAGAGTAATTTTCTTTTCCAGACCCCTGGCAGGCACAAGCACAGCACCAGAGCACGAGACCACAGAACCCCTCATCGTTATCTTGTCGCCTCCATAAAATCTCTATGTGCTGTAACTGTTCATTATTATCGATCCTGCACCCACCGATGTAAAAGAAGTGTCTCTCTGTTTTGTTTTTATCCGATCTCAGAGATTTCTCTGCTTTGCTTTCTCCCCTTCCCTTAATCTACCACCCATGGGTTTTATGTGACCCTCCTTACGTCCCCTCCTCTGATTCTAGAAGATAAAATAAGCTGCAAAACTGCCTTTCTCCAGAGCATTTCCTCAAACCACTGAGATTTTGCTTCCGGGAATGTCCTCAAAATTTGTCTCAAATAAGCTCTTACAGAATTTTTCTATAGACTAGATGTACTTTCCTCAACAAGACCATATCACTGGACTGAGTAAGGATCCCAGAACTCTAGTAAAGAAGCTGATGGGTTCCAAAAACTGCTAACCTAAAATCAAGCAGTTTACACGGGACTAAATGAACTGATAAAGAAAGATGATGATTTTTGTGGGGTTTTTGTTTGGAACATTGCTGGTTCTTTAATGTTCTATTTTCTGAATACAAGGTTTCTCTTAAGTGATCTATAACTCACGATTTAGTAAGATTATGCCTTTGTAACTAAAAATGAAACATTTGTCTTTTTCTCCCTGCGTGACCCCTCTAGAATTCAGAAGCTTTTCTTGGATATTCTTATTTTCATGGCAATATAGTTATTTGTACAAGTTAAATAAGAATCTGTTCTCCTTGTAACAGGGAATAATGGGGAAAATTGGTTATATTACCAAGGCTTTGACTAGAATGTCATATTTGAGAATGATGTGCATAGAATCAGATGTGACCAGATAGTTTTAAGGAACTAAGGTTGACGCTATGACGAGGGTTGAAAGTTTTAAGGAACTAAATTTGAACATATATCAATGCTATATAGCCCTCTTGGAAAAACCAGCCTAGTACCTGGGTTTTGGGGTTCTTAACCTACAGACAAGTAAGAAAGGTCACTTCCTGGAAGGACCAAGAACTTTAGAAATATTTGGGGGACCTCAAAAGAAGAGAAATTCACTCAAGTCTGTAGATAATGCAGATTAAATAATGATGACAAGTTCTTGGTTTAGTATCCTAACCTCGAGAAGCTTTTAAAAGTCCAATCTGAGACTCTTTATAAAAGTTCCAGCAAAGCAAACTTAAAACGCCCTGTGATCAGTTACCATTCTTGCTGCACTACATAAATAATCAGGCCAAATTTAATGAGGCTAGACTTATTTTGTGAACAAGAGTAATCTTACTCTGATTATCTTTGATCAAAATTAGAGCGATTGAAGGAGAAATTTTATGTTTCAATGGAAAACTGTAACCCACCCTTGTATGTTATCAGATTCCAGTCCTGTTCATTGTCTTTCAGCTATTTGTCCCCTCTTTGTAAACTGGATCCTGCTGTCTTTCACATTTTGTCAGTAATCAATATGTCCTCCCACCCTCCTAACTGAAACCTGACTGCCCAGATACTTATTGAGATGAGGTTGTCTTGTCCCAAAGCCCTGCAAGCCAAAGCAGGACACGTGATATAAACTACAAAGGGCTTATTACTGCAACAGTTTAGGCCACTCAGGAAGTTCGCCAAACACCTGCATCTTCCATGCTCTGCTCCATAACCGTGACTGTGACACGGATGTTCTCGTTCCGTCATCTAAAGGTGTTTCGAACACATCACCTAGAAATCTTCCTGACTGGCTGCTCTCTGGACTCAGAAACTAGGTTTATCGTCTACTCTAACCATTAATCTTTGTTTTTCTTTTTGTTTCCTTGTTCTAATCTCTGCTTTTTCCCTTCTTTATAGATCTCTCCCCTTGCGGTTCCTCACCTGAATCTTCTCTCCACAGCAATCAATCAATCTAGCTTCTTTTTTCGTGTGAAACTTCCAGGAAAGTTACAGATGGGAAAAATGTGGAGACCTACTTACACCCCCAGGGTCAGTATAAAGATTATTTTAAAGTGAAACATTCGAGCTTAATAAGATGCAGGAAGAAACCTTATCTAAACTACTTTATCTGACTAAAGCAGAACCTCCAGAAAATATGGCTTCCATTAACCCACTCCAAAGGGAGTTTCCTGTGAATTCAGCTGCCATGGGGACACATAGCCCAGGCCTGTTAGCATCTCAACGCCCAAAAGAACTTTCCATATCTTCCCATTCAAGCACTCGCCAGCACCCCCACACTCCCCCACTCCCTCAGCCACCACCACCCCCATAAACTATGGTATAAAAACCTTTTATCTGTGGATATTGAGGGAGTTACTCATCTCTGAGTACTCCTGCACATGAGTGTAAATAAATGTTCTCTCTTGTTAATAGATCTGTTGCCAGTTAATATGCAGGTCCCCAACCACTGGCCCCAAGTTAGAAGAGAAAAGGTTTTTCTCCCAACAGAATCATTTCTTCTTATCTTCTAGAATCAGATCACGCCAGCCCTTTACTATTTCGAAAGAAATAATAATAGAAAACACATCAACACAGTCAAAGCATGCCAGGAAATGGGTAATTTCTAATAGGCAAAAATCCAATTCAAATGCGAGTCAGTAGGTGGCACCAATGAAGAAAGAAGAAAGAAGAAAGAAGTATATTTTGATAAATGCTCAGAACACTCTGAGTCTTGAAAATCTAATAAAACCTATGCCTTTAGGTGGTCTGTGTTCTGTTTCATCCTTAAATGTCTTATTTAAACTGAAAACTGCCTTAAGACCTCATCGAAAGCAAACCAAAAATATCACAAACAAAAATAAAACTCAGAAAATACCTTGAAAAGAATTTCACGTATTGCTGCCAAAAACTGATTCTGGGTTAAACATAAATTATACTGCAGTCAAGAGATAGGGCTTCCCAGCTGTACCTCTGACTCAATGATCCAGTGAGGCAGAAACAAAGACATAAGCACAGAGAAATTTGTCCTATACGCCAGAGAAAAAGGAGCATTTGGGCAGTTCCTAAACCTTTCTGGCATTCCAAGTGGGAAGGCAGGTATTTCTCCCATTCATCTCCACGATTCATGTGAAACTACAGAAACCACCCCTACTCACATGGTAGCCATTCCACGACTGCAGACCGGAAAAGGACTGAGCTCTAGCAACGTGTTCCTTAATAAAAATATTCAGCAATGTCTGGAAAGAATATCCCCTTAAATTCTTAAAGATATCTCACACATCCATCTTGCCATTCTTCCCCATCCCAAACCAATATCAAAGCAGGACATCACCTAAAATGTAGTTACTAAACTAAACGCATTTAGCCGTACTGACAAAAAAAAATATGGAGAGATAGATGTTCCTCTTCTAAAGACACTGATGACACTCTGGTGGCGAAGGTAATGCTCCTCTCCAAGTCCTCCTCTCCAACCAGGTCCCAGCTGCAGGCCTGTACTTACCCTGGCAAATTCCATTGGTTTGGGAAGAAGGCACATGACCATGACATCGAAGCGCACATCACATACTGTCTTCAACCACTTGGTGACAAACTGGGGCTTCAGTTTTTCCACCAAACTTCCAACTTCATCATCCATCATATATGCTGTTGAGTGAAACCACTGAAACACCATGGCCACCAGCCTGGCCAAGCTTTCCGTAGGTGTGTTCTCACTGGGCGTGCAGAGGCTTACCTGGAAATAGGCAGAGTAGACGCAGCTTCAGCATCCAGCCATCTTTACATGATTATTACGTGTTTGCTTAAAGGCAAAACAACAACAACAAAGAGGTCCCAGATAATCCGTTTGAAACGGGCAAGTTTCGAAATGAAGGAGGATCACTTATCTTGCAAACTGTGTTCCTCTCTACAGGGAGAGAGGGATTGCGACAGTAATTCCCCCTTAAGATGGCACCTTCCAATAAGCCATTTCTCCTGTAAGAAATTCATTACATAACCTGCGCTAGATAAATGCTTTTAGAAAGTTAAGTCTACAAAGTGAAATTTCATAAATATCTTCACTGAAAAAACTACTACGTGTATTTCGGTTCTAATATGATCAGATTTAGCTAAGAATTTCGATCAGTAGTAATTCTGAAATGTTAGAACCCCATGATTCACCGTATTATAAGCAGACTTTTTAAAACAACTCATTCATTCATTCATTCATTCTGAAATAATCCTTAATTGAGCAGGGTAGTAGGGTTCAGAAATATAAAAAAATAAATAAAACACTCTCCTTGACTTCAAAGAGTTCACAACGGTAGTCATTGTGTCATTAGATAATAAATTCCAGGAACAAGACATGTAAAATCCACAATCAAATCCAATTTGGTTTAAAAAAGAGACTTTTTCAGGTAGCTATGTGAAAGCATAAAAGAAATATATCACTATGGAGACTTAATTCATGTCTCTAATAGGCAAAAACAAAAGACTGCTTCTCTGTAGGACTTGCAAATTCAGCTTGTTTGTAACTTTGGGTCTATGTGCTTGATCTGTGCTGAATGAGTGTTGCAGTTGAATCAGTCAATAGCAATCAAATTCCTTGTGTTAGTTTGCCTTTATTTATTTTTTTTTTTTTTTGCTGTAGGCAGACTTGTCATAAATACACAAAGAGCTCCACAGAGACTGAACTTTCAAGAAAATTTTTATGTGTATAGACAATGGAATGTGAATGATCTGTAAATCATACTGAATCCAGTATTTCACAATATAACTTAGCAACTTCCCCATTTGCTTCCTGTCAAAAGGTGCATTTCCAACAATCTACAGCCTGGCCCAGTAGGTTTCAACACCTGGCTATTCATTTGCATCAACTACAAAGCTTTTTAAAGGGTCTCAAGATTCTGGAGTAGAATCTGTCCATTGCAATCTTTTAAAAGCCTCCCCAGATAAATCTAATGTGCGGCCCAGGGTTGAGTGCCACTGTCTTATAGAGTCCAGTGGCTAAGGTTAATTTATTGCTATTTACTATTTAACTTCGTTAAAAAGAAAGAAGAAATCCCTCATCGGCAACATAATGTTGGTATGAGAAGTAAGAAAGTAGAAAATATTAACTCTTTCCTTACTAAGAACCATATTCCAAATTGACTGAGTAGCCGCTGGTCGTGTTTGTCATCGTCCTTGTTATCAAAGTCAGCATTCTCCAGGGAATGATGGGAAGAAGAAAGTCCCAGCTGCCTCCGGCGATTCAGCTCATATTCCCGCTGCTCGGCATGGAACTCCGCTTCTTTCAATAAGCTGCCAGACAGGGGAGACTGTGAATTAGACCATCGGAAAACACATTCTAGACTCTGACCTATTCAGAGCATTTACTGCCTGAGTACTCATGCGTCACTGACTACTCTCTTTTAAATTGGTGGGAGTTACTCCAAGGAGCCTAATTTGATTTTCTTACTGTTTTGTGCTCTGTCCCATTTCAAAGACCAACAAACTGAGGCACACAGAGGCTATTTGTTCCCATCAATTAGAATCAAGCAGAACTCATGCCTATCAGTTTCTGGTTCACCACCGTTCCTGCTAAAAGTCAATGCTCCCCTGTATCTAATGTGAAGCTATGTGGACTTCAAACGCATGGTACAAGGAGAGTATGAGGAACTTGGACCCAAACAGAAAAAGAGTCAATGCCCGGTCTTCAAAAACTTGAAAATGAGCAACGAAGGCTCCCTTTTCAATTTGCTAAACAAATGACAATTTTTAAAAATAATGCCCAGTGTTGGTAAGGGTGTAGCAAAAACTGGCAATTTCATACGGTGCTGTCGGCATCATAAATTCATATATACACTTTGAAGATCGGTTTGGTAAAAATCAAGAGCCTTTAAAATATTCATATCCTTTGACTTAGTCAACAATATCTGGTCATCTACCCTAATAAAATAAAAGAATATAGGAAAAGTCACTATACACAAAATAACGATCAGTTATTTATAATAGTAAAAAATCAGAAGTAATCTAAATATTTAATGGTAGAAAAAAATAATCTAGATGTGTATTATATATCCACTAAAAAAATAAATATGGAAACTACATAACAACATAGAAAAGAGCTAATGTAATGTTAATACAATTGTCATTAAAAAGAATTGTGGATACACTAATTACAGTTATATTATTAAAGCAAGCATTTGAATAAAAGTAGAAGAACATGTGTAAAACAAATGATGATTATGACAATATAGGTGATTTTTTCTCTATTTTCAAACTTTCCATAATGTTTTATTTGACAAATACGTATCACAGTTCTACACATTGGGATAATAGAAAGAGAAAAGACCTAGTCCCTATCCTTAACATTTACATTCTAATATTATTTCTTTAACTTTTAAAAATCTCGCCTCGAGGAATATTACACAAAAAGAGAACAAGTCTAGATATTTTCATTTCTAAAGCTCCTTTTTCTGTCATGTGATAGAAGGAGAGAAAGTCAGGAACATGCAGAACCAGCCCCTGTCTTACTCCACTGCCTTCTGGTTTCCCCCAGCTCTGAATTACCTGGAGTTCTCCCCCATTTTGCTGCTGTCGGTCACGCCTTGGGCACCCCTATCCCCGGTGCCCTTCACTTCATTCCCCTAGGGCTCCTTGCTCCGTGCTGTCACTGTGCTCACCGTTCCGGATCACAATTGCGTACTTCTGTCTTTACAGTCCCTGCATGGGTAACTCGAGGGCAGAGACTACATTTTATTCTCTTCTGCCTCCCGAGTGCCTAACAACACATGCCTGGCACATAATTACCGTCCCATCGAAATTTTTTTGAACGAATGAATGAATTAAAACATCATCATCGCAACATTGTGGAAAGGGAGCTGCTAGGCTGAGGGCACTTGCAGCTGCATTAAATTTACACAACTCAGTGCGAGAAGGGTGGCTCAAGGCCAAGGTGCTTGTTACCTAATCACGGCCTCCACGGCGCAGACTAGCTCCTCCGCGCCACATTCTCGAGTGTTGATTGGTGGAGGGGAGGTCTGGTAGAGGTGGGTCTCCGAGGCAGCCCCCACTTCATTACTGTGATGATTCGAGTGGCACCTTTTGCAGTATCGAACAGGCCTGTTTCCGTGACGACCGCAGCACCCTGCTGAAAAGCAGGTGACAACTGCTCTTCTAACATGGGAACTGCAGTTCTAGCGGCAAAAAAAAAAAAAGTAAAATCAATTAAAATGAATCGCTGAGGAAAACTTGGCGAAGACTTGGAAGAATGGAAACAGAAGGGGCCATCGGAAATGACAGCACATTTCTGAAGTGCCACTACTTTCCAAAATGCAGGCCATTTCTAATCAGTTAGATTTCAGTCATAGTTAAAAATAAAGGTGAGAAGTGGTAGAAACGTTCCATATATGAGTGGAACTGTGTTAAAAAGCCCTCTGTAAAGTCACCTCAGTCATGGGGCATGGGGAGACTTTCTGGATTATTTTCTGTATTTCAAGAGTTTTCAGGAAAATATGAAGAGAACAAATTAAAACATGATCCAGAGAGAGCACATCACAGCACATCAGCGTAGAAAAGAATAATTTTAACCCCCAGCATAAAGTTTCAAAATTATTTTATCCACCACTAAAAGAGCAAATTTCCTTGGCAGCTCATCTGTCCTTGCTGTGTTCAAGGACAGGTAGCGAGTTGTGCTGAGCTGACGGCCCAGAAGCAGGCCTTTCCACTCCCGCCAGCCCTCCTTCTGTCAAGACCTAAAGAATACGTCAGTTGACCACGGTAACATTGCAACATAGCAAGAACCATTCACAGAATCAGCCACTGACATCATCTACGAGAAGGGACTCAAAGGGTGAAGTGATGGAAATGAGCAAAGTGGAGCAGTGTAAGATCCCAAAGTGCCGGGGGCTCTGGTCAGACCTGCCCTGACCAGAGGCGGAGGAGCGAGGCAGCATCTCCAGGAAGCAATTCCAGGCGCTGTCAGGAAGCACCGCTGCCCTCCACAGAAACATGCGTCCCAAGCCTGTCAGACACGCCGCCACCACATACTCAGTGTCCCCTGTCCAGAGAGCTTTTCAGTCTTTCAACAGAGCTTAAAAAGATGTGAACACCGCGAGGGGAATATAATATTCAAAGCCATCATGAACTCAGACATGGGTGAGGATTCGAGAACCCTCCACGACGGAAGAAGGAAGAAGGCAAGCACAAAACCTACATCAAAACATGGACAACGTATTGAAATGTCTATCAGAACAGCCTTTTTAAAGTAAGTCTTGTTCCACTTCAATTTTAGCAAGAGGCTTTGGATATTAGTGTTGGAAGATCTCATTTTCTGTATAAGAATCAGGCTGACAGATCATAAAGGCAAGTTTAAAAATTTTGTAATCTTTTTTCCTTTTATTAATATATTTTTTTTAATTTTTAGTTAAAATACAGTGTGTTTCTTCTGCCTCTGAAGCCCAAGTCTTCTTCAGAGTTCAGGTCAGCCTTGACTGCTCCAAGTGGGGTACTTTTCCTTCTTTGTGCTCTTTCTTTCTCCTTCATACACTAAATTCCCTTCTGGAAGCACATGAATCTTTATTGGTTTAGGGCTTCTCCCGCTCACTCACCAAACCAATACCACACAACTAGCCATGTGGTTGGTGTACATCGGAGAATATTCTTAGTGTTTAACTTCTTCCCTTTGGTTATAATTAGTCTTTGATCCTCTGGGATTCCCACTGTTATATAAACAATAGGATGAGGATACCGGTTTACTGGGTAGTTATTTGTTATAATAAAGTCTTGAGGTTTAAGGCCTGTAATTTCCCATCCTATTTTCTGGTCACAAGATGTTTACATTCTTCCCACGGGCAAATTCCTGACTGGAAGGAAGTCCCAGCTCTTCTCATGGAAACGAAGTCCAGCTGCGGATGAAGCTCTTTGGGTTTGGTGCCTCAGATGTGCCTCCTTGAAGCTATGCCTTGAATCTAGATGGCCTTGTGACTACTTAAACCCAGAGAGTATGGCACAAGTAATACTTATATGACTCCCAAGGCCAGGCTATAAAAAATATACAGCTTACTCCTGGATCTCTTGGAACGTTTTCTCTTCAGAAGCTTCCTGTTTAAGACACTATTCTCTGAACTCTGCAATGGCCAAACCCCATGGAGAGGCAACGTATAAGTGTCTAGTCAACAGTGCTGCCTAAGCCCAGCCTTCAAGTCACCCACCCCAAAATCCAAACATCTAATCTAGAAGCCTCTAAATGACTCCATCCCCCAGCTAGTCAAGCCTTCCCAGCTGAGGCCTCAAACATCATCAAGCAGAGACAGGCCATGGGCCAAGCATAATTAATGGTTGTTGTTTTATGCTGCTATATTACAAATGATTTCTTATGTGATATCTGGATATACAACATATACTAGTATCTGGAATACCAACTAAAAGTCAACCTGCTTTATCACCATGTGTCATCAATTCTAAATAACATCAGTAATAAAATACTTTGCCCCAAAATAACATTTGCTTGGTCACAGTTGGCCCTCAGCCCACAGGAACTCAGCTATATGCATTCGTTTCACAAGTAAATGAGAGACACTTCTCTTAATTGCCGATTCAGCCGGGCCTGGTTTTCAAATGTTCACTCCAGCCACCCTGTTTCCTTCACTGCTGTGAATTTTAAACATAAATAAATAACCCCAAATGGTCTCACAGAACAACAGAATTGAAAGGAATCAAGGTCTATCTCTTATCTTTACAATCTTGATGTTTATTTCAAACCCACTATTCAACTGTAAGAATATGTAATACCAAAATTACAAACTGCCCAAAGCAAGCACAAACAATTCTGAACTATCATGAACTTAATGGAAGTTCTCCAAACTAACATTCATATACAACACAATGTTTATTTAAAAATAAGAAATAATCATCAGATTTGTATGGAAGCACAAAAGACCTCAAATTACCAAAGCCATCTGAGAAAAAGGAACAAGGCTGGAGGTATCACTCTGTCTGACTTCAGATTACGCTACAAAGTGACAGTAATCAAAACGGCATGGTATTGGCAGCAAAACAGACACACAGACCAGTGGAATGGAATCAAGGGTCCAGAAGTCAACCCATATTTATACAGGCAAATAATTTTTCACAAACAAAAACAAAAACATACAGTGGAGAAAGGAAAGCCTCTCCAATAAATGGTGCTGGGAAAACTGGAAAGCCACCTGCAAAAGAATGAAACTAGACTGTTGTCTATCACCACATATCAAAATTAACTCAAAATGGATTAAGGACCTGAAAATAACACCTGAAACAATAAAATGCATAGAAGAAAACATAGGAACTAAACTCAAGGACCTTGGACTTAACGAGGATTTTATGAATTTGACCTCAAGAACAAGGGAAATAAAAGCTAAAATAAATGAATGAGACTACATCAAACTAAAAAGCTTCTGCTCAGCAAAAGAAATTGTCAACAAGGTAAGAGACAACCATCCAAATGGGAAAATATATTTGCAAGCAATGCCTCTGATATGGGCCTAATATCCAAAATATACAAAGAACTCATATGACTCAATAACAACAAAAAAAAACAAATGATCCAATCAAAAAATGGGCAGAGGACCTGAACAGACACCTCCCTAGAAGACATACAAATGGCCAACAAATATTTGAAAAAATGTTCAACATCGCTAGCTATTAGAAAAATGCATATCAAAACCACAATGAAATACCATCTCACACCTGTTAGAATAGCTATAACCAATAGGACAAGTAATAACAAATGCTGAAGAGGATGCAGAGAAAAAGGAACCTTCATACGCTGCTGGTGGGACTGCAAATTGGTACGGCCGCTATGGAAAACAGCATGGAGGTTCCTCAAAAAACTAAGACTTGATCTACCTTATAATCCATCAATCCCTCCACTGGATATTTACTCCAAAGACTTTAAAACCCATATTCAAAAAGATATTTGCACACCGATGTTCATAACAGCTTTATTCACAGTGGCCAGGACATAGAAGCAACTGAAGTGTCCTACGATAGATGATTGGCTAAAGAAGCTGTGGCACATATACACAATGGAATATTACTCAGCCATAAGAAGAGATGAAATACTGCCATTTGCGACAACATGGGTGGACCTCGAAATAATCATGCTAAGAGAAATAAGCTAGGCAGGAAAAGTTGAAAATCACATGATATCACTTAAATGTAGGATATAAATCTAAAAGCAACAAAGGAACAGGACAAACAGAGACTCATGGACATGGACTATAGATTAGTGGTTACCAGAGGGTAGGGAGTCGGGGAAGAGGGAGTAGGTAGATGGTTAAAGTGGGGTAAGGGGAGGGTGAAGTGGGTAAAGAGGATCAAATATATGGTAGCTGAAGGAAACTGGACTTTGGGTGATAAACACACAATGGAATATACAGATGTCAAATTATAACGCACACCTGAAAATTATACAATCGTATTAACCAATGTTACCTCAACAAACGTAATTTTTTAAAAATTAAATAAATAAATAAAATGTATGTTTGAAAATCAAAAAAAAAAGGAATAAGAAGTAAAAATGTGCTAATTTGAAGCTTATTCCTAAAACTAATTTTATTATATAAAGGAAGGAAGTGTTAAAAAAATGATCCACTCTGGGTGTCAAATATGTTAAGTACATCACGAGAGCCAGCACATGCTGGTTTAGAAAATAAAACTGTCATTCTAGTCTCTCCAGCTTCTAAAAGAGTCTCAAAATAAGAAATAGCCTCTGGATAAAAATCAAATCAAAAGTCTGCTCAATGACTATATGATCCTTTGTTAAAACTTTGAAAAGATATAAGGTAATACCCAGTTGAGCCTCTCAGCTAGGAAAAGACTTCTAATCATTTTAAGGGTGGGCTGAAATGCCCAAAAGTATAGAAAGTACTCTCAAAAAGAATTATAGATGTGGCTTTGCAGGCACAAAACCCCAAGGAAAACCATCGAAAATCCACAAAGTTTTAAAGTTATACTAGCAAAAGCGCCACCACCTTAGACTAAAAGGGACAGACACAGTTCAACAAGAAAACATGTCTGTGGGACCCCAGATTCTACAAGCAGAAAGCAGACTCAGAGTTACTCAGCTGCAACACGGGCCCTTTCTTGTCGAAAAGGAAAGATGTCTCAGAGAGGGCAGCAAAATGCCAGGAGGACAACAATGATTAGGAAACCACTGTCAGGAAGCAAAACCAGATTCAATTTAAGGCACACTCGCTGTCCCCAGGAGACAGAAGAACTGTTGACATGTTGACATGGAGCCGCCACAGACCAGCGACTGCTTCCGCTTCCTCTTCCTCTCTTTGAACAGAAGTCTATTGCTGTCATCCTGTCCCCATCTCACCATTGCACCCAGAGTTTCATCAGTAACCAGACCAGATACAGAAGTCCAAAAGATAATGGACTTTAAGCCTGAAGCCATAAAAGGATGAGACCTTTGGAGGTACTAGAAGGCGGTAGGAGTACTTTGCATATGGAGAGAATATAAGTAATTATGTCCAGAGGGTGGATTGTGGTAGCTTAAATATGACCACAAATTCTTGCTGCTGCATAAAGGTGAGGAGTCTGTGTCCCCCACTCCTTGAATGGCTGGCCTTGGGACTTTCTTTGACCAATGGAATGCAACAGAGGTGATGTTGCATGACTTCTGAGCTTCAGTCTCAAAAGGCCTTTCAACCTCCTCTGTCATTCTCTCGGAACCCTGCTGCTGTGTGAATGAATCCGGCCTAGCTTCCTGGAGGATGAGGCGCCTAACAGAAAGGAGCAGGGCCAGACACCCCAGGCATCCCAATCATTCCAGCCATCCCAACAGAGGCTCCAGACAGAAGAGAGAGGTCATCTGGGATCAGCCAATCCCCAGCCTACCCACCAACTGATGCAAATACATGAGTGAACCTAGAGGAGTTTATCAAAAGAGCCCTAGTTGAGCACAGGCCAAATTGCCCACCCACAGAATTTTGGTCAAATAAATTTGTTGTTATAAGCAACTACATTTTATGATGGTTTATTATGTGGCAATAGATAACTGGAGCAACCCTTCAAAGTTATCTACTCATGACCAGTTCCCAAAAAGTTTAAATGACTTGTACATGGTCTCATAGGGAGGTAGAAATAGAGCTGGCCAGAACCCAACTTTCTCAACCAACTAATCCAAAATTCTTTATATGACACAATACTACCTTGTCTTGTACTTTACAACTAGAACAAGCAAAGAAGATGTACATGGTTTAGGGAAATTGTCATGAAAAGTGGCTGAAGGAAATTAGAGGTATCATTCGATTTACATATAAATGAATATTTTCCATAAACAGTCGGTCTGGGTATACTTTGACACATATATTGGACTATTTGCACTCCACTTCAAAACAATAAAAAATTTTAACATACATACAAGACGCATCCTTTCCCAAAGTTAAGTTGCACATATCACACTACCATTCGAACATTTTTGTAATTACAGTTCTATTCCAGAGTTACACTTATGCTTTTATTTCAGATTACTTACCAAACACATTGTGCATAAGATGGGTGAGCAAAAGCAGAAATGGAAATAGAGACCATTCGAACACAGTAATCTTGCATGCTAAAGTAATTATTTTCCCCCTTCACAAGTACAATGACATGTACATTCTGGAACACCATGGTGCAGAAATGAGGCAGATGTCAATGAATGAATTTACACACAAACATAGCAAATCATGCCGCACCACACAGATGGCTTGCGCTTACCTTCTTCTGACATATAGCAGATATTTCGGCTGTAAGGGGAAGGTACACAAAATATCAACAACAACAAAAAAAGAGCCCAAATTCAATAAGGGCGGCCACGAAGGGATGTGAAAACAAGCTTAGTTAACACAACCACTAGACTTAGCCAAAACAGCTTCTCACTTGTCTCATAAATTACCATCCACTTAGGTTTAATGAGGTTAAAAACATCTGCATGCTACAAATACTTCACCTATTCTTATAAGTACTTCAACCTCCTCAGATAGGACTTAGACTTTAGATCATGTTAAAGTCAAATAACTTTACTATAACTTTCCCATTGACAGAGAACAAAAATGAGGCCACTGTGGTAGGATCACGCAGGATCACGTAGGCTGTCAATGGTAGCAGTGTATCTCCAATATGTCTGTGGATTCCCTGTTTACTGCTGTTCCATTATACTATGACACTGAGTTGATGTGATATATTTAGAGCTTCACCATGGAGATGATTTGCTATGTCAGAACTACCGACAAAACTTACTAACTCGGATTACTTAGACTTGAACTATCAATTTATATCAGTCCTTAAGCAGTGTAAAATCATTGCATGCTTATTTAAGGGAAAGCAATTTTCAAACTCATGGGTTGACCAGTTGAAGTACGGCTGTCAAAGTACTGTCTACTTCAGAAATGACTTTTCTTCCAAAGATGATATCATCTGGTGATGATGATCCAAATTCTGCAACACATCTGATATATAAAATGTAGTCTAGGACCTGACTATGGGGTCTCCCTCAGAGCTCTGTAAGTTCACTAATGAGGCAGCCTAATTTAAGTGGGGAAAAGTTACCTTTACCCATACAAGCTCAGAGCTTTTCACAGCCCAAATTTCTTACATAAAGTTTCAAAATGTCTCTTTGAAGGATATAGAGGCTAACATTGATCCATTTTACAGGTGGAGAGAACTCACTAAATGAATTTATTTCTTAAGGTTGAGATGACCTAATATTAAAAGTTAGACTACCAAGAAACAGTGTAATTATCAGCAAGCAAAGGCCTTAAGTTTAAAAAGATGTCCACAGAATTTAGTTAACATAAGGTTTTTACATTTCTTTTTAAATGAAGCCTTTCATAGTCTTTTATTATCTGCCTCTGAAGTCATAGGTCACGTTCTTCCTGTGTGCCTGATCTGTACTCAGCATGTGCCCAGTTTCTTCCCCCTTTCATCTTTCCTTGCTTTCCAGTACTTTCCCTGGTCATTTTGGCCTCCAGTTAGGTGGCTGGAATACCTGCTTCCCCATGTGTAGAGGGCTGCTATCTTATCTACCTGATCTGCAAACTTACCAGGCACAACTTTTGGAATTCTAATAAACTACAAGCATTACGATCTCGTCTTGTCATTGAGATGGGTCAGATATACTTTATCCCTATTTTACTGATGGGAAGACTGAGTCTCAGAGCAATTAAATGATTTTCCCTAAAAACACAGAACTAGTAATAGTGGCAGGAAAGAACATTATTCAGTGTTCTTCCTGCTGATGTCCCTTATTCCCTTTCTGACCTGGCACAGCAATCATATCGTTGGCAGCACCTGTAATACACACCGAACATTCCTTAACACATAATTCAGCAGGGCTTTAGTCATAGGGGATCCTAATTCCAACACCTATTTTGGTAGAGAAGATACCTCTTAATTTTAGTAGAGATGATACCTTTTCCCTCATTATTAAATGTGTGGGCATATTATATGCAAGACATTGATATAATGCTTCATATCAATGAATATTCATAGAATATAATTTGGTTACTGTCTTTGTAAAATAAAATAGTATAAAAGGAGACAAATCGACTATGCCATTAGTCATGATTACTCATTATTCATTCTTTCTGAAGTAAACCATACCTTGAGGCAGAAGAACATCAATCAGCCATTCACTGTGGTCCCTGTGAAGAAAAAACAAAATTTATTTTTGAGCTCCTTAGCAATGTTACCCTTCCACAGAAATGTTTATAAGCTGCACGCTATTGCTAAAAGGCTTTTAATAGAAAGGAAGTGTAATTAAGGGCACTATCATAATAAACTTTTAAAATGTCTAATGCACTCCAGCTAAATTATAAATTATAGGCATTTCATCATATTCAGTTATCTTTAAATGATACTTCCCAGATGCTAATTAAGCCAACCAAAATACAGCATGATCTGTACAAAGTTAAGTGTGATTCTTGAAACTAACAAGCAAAGAGAACCCATATGAATCATATGTCATATCTGAAAACCACAGTTTTCTTTTTCACTGTGGCCTTTTTAACAGGGTCACTTGAAAACTGGAGCTGCTTTATTAAGTGGAATTGCTTCACCTTGTCACATAGAGAGAAACATTGCAACTGCTCAAAGCTAAAATCTTTCAAATGAAAGTTTGCTATATAGTAAATATCCGACAAAGTGACCTTTAAAAAACTGAGAGGTTAATGGGAAATGTGGGTAACATAAGCAATTTAAGTCCAACTGATTGTTCTTGTCTTCTCACTGTTGCCCTATTTCCTTTTCTTCAAGGACCCTGATACCTACCCCGCAATCCTTTGGCTGCATTCTTCACAGAGATACAATGGGGGTGGTTTATCACCCAAAGCTACTGACAGGGAAGGGTCTATACACATCTGAAATACATGAAAAGACAGAATGAACTCTCCTATCCTGTTTTTCGCACACCTGCTATCATAAGCACAAACTTTCAATAATGACAGATTTTTCTAAAGCAAAGTAGAATAAGTATTTTTAGTAAAAACCTATTTAATCTATAACTGGTTTTCCTGGTCATTGAGTCCACAATGGAGATTAAATGTGGCTATTATGGTTTTTCATTTCTCCTGTTATTTGCAATTCAAGTCACAAATAGTGTCAAGAAGTCTACCCCAATTCCTCAAAGATAAAAAATCATCGGGTTCAATGACTGCGCCAATTGCCTCTATATTACTCATACAGTAATTCTTTCTCTAAAGTGGTAAACACAGTAATCACTCTTTAGGAAAATAAAAACATATTAAGATTAAAGATCACTAACTGTTACCAAAATGCTGGCAGTGTAGACTTTTGCCACTTAAGACAGACGTCATTCGGACAATTTAGCCTTAAATCTCACATTGAGTGATTCACTTTTCCTACTCTGGAATCTAAGTTCTATATTAATCATCCAACTTTTCATTTTCAGGTGTTTTTTTCTTCCACACATGACCTATCATTTGTTCAACTCTGCTGTGTCCTATTCAATTTCAGGTTATTTATGGCTGAGTTTTCATTACCCTAAGCACAGAGATGAAAAGTATTCGTTTTATAGTTTATCATCAGGCAATGTCAAATACTTGGATGTTTTAAATCAAGTGAACATAACATTCAGATGACTAGCTGAATTTTGTACTTTGCATCAGTTTAAGTTTCTATGACCAAAGTCATTTTGAATTCTGTTTGAGCCCTTTAAGAAACAATCTATCTATATTAAGGCAATTATGTAGTTCATATACCTAATATAAATTCTTCTGGAACTTCACTCTGCATTTTCTTTAGTTGTTTTTATTGATTTGAAGGAGGAAAATGAACCAAACTTATAGCCCAAACAGCCTGTCATTTAAAGTTAAAATCTTGAGAAGTTTCAATGATTGGGGAAACAAGAGTTAGAATTCCTAAATTTAAACAATTATACTATCAAAATCTGTAAATTATATATTTCCTGATGCTAAAGGCTCTGTGTGAAAATGTTCCTTAGGTAAGTTTCACGGATGCAATGAATAACTACTTTTTGGTATGTTAAATCAGAGATTGGCAAACTTGCTGTAAAAGGTCAGAGAGTGAATATTTCCAGCTTTGTGGGCCGTACATTCTCTGCCTCAGTTACTCAGCCCTGCTGTTGTAACATGAAAGCAGCCTTAGAAAATATGTAAGCAAATGAGCACAGCTGTGTTCCAATAAAACTTTATTTACAACAACAGGAAGCAGGCCAGATTTGGCTGTGAACCATAGTTTGCAGACTCCTATTTCAGATGGTTATCTGGGCTTTAAAGCATTTCATAAAGTAATTTTCAAATAGAAACAAGTAAAACTGGAAGTAGAGTGAGATACTGAATTATAAATTCCAATATATTTTTATATTGAATCCTATCACAACTCGTGGCTCTTACCTAAAAAGTACTTTTTTGCAACCTATCAGAACGAAAAGAAACAATAGTTCTCTATTTGGAAAATCATTACTGCCTAATGGAATAGCTCATTATTACAGAGATATTGTGAGGATAAATCCATTTGCCTTGAGTCTTTTCCATGCACCCCATGTAGACCTCTTCTTCACCCTTACTTTCATTTCTAATGGGTCATTTATATCTCTGGTGGAAAGAATATCTTCTTATTCCACTCAAAAGGAAAAACTCCTAACATGTGAAAACTATAAAACTATAAAATTTAATTAATGATTAGCTAGCTCACTTCTGATGTGTTAAATAAATTAATTAACATGACCAAACAGATTTGTGATTAGTTATGTCAATACTGTTCTACTCTGAACAGGTCTGTTTATACCCATATTAATACGTTCATATCTGAATATTGCATTAAAAATAGTTATTTCCTGCTTATAAGTATAATATAGGCCTAATGTAGAAGTTTGGAAAAATGTAGAAAAGAAGAAAATGTAAGGAACTCATTAACCCTCCATCTCAATGCAATCACTGGTAACATTCTGATAAGTGTTACCGGTTGTTTTTCACTACGAATATAAATGTAAACATAGATATATGTAATTTTAAAACTAAATTGTCACGCTAACAAGAATGTTACCTTTCGGAAAGTATAGAGCAGAACAACAGAAGGAAGCTCTTTAGGAAAATTGGGGTTCAGAAAGTAAAAATTTGGGGGTGATAAAAATGTTTTAAACTAAGTGATGGTCGCACAACATTGTGAACATACTAAAGGACATTGAATTGTTCACCTTAAAAGGGTTAATTTTATGTTATGTGAATTTTGCCTCGATAAAAAAATAACGTGAAGGTGGGATGGTTTGGCCTGTCCTAGAAGCCTGGCTGTAGGGAACAGCCTGTGGGAAAAGTGAGGCCAGGCCAGATGTGTCTTTCCCTGCAACCCATGTAGACCCCATGTGGACTGAGCTGTGTGCCTAGGAGAGGGAGAATATCTAACTTGTGACGATTTCTGTGAGTAGAAGGCCCAAAATCATTACTAATCAGGAAGTCAGAGGGCTCCTGAGACTGCCATTTGACGTAAAAGCAAGAAAACAAAAAACAAAAACTGGAAAAATCAAACAGAAGATACTTCCTTCCTGTTGACTTCTGGGCAAACCAAAAGAGGGCGCTGTAACTTAGGCAGGAAGAAGAAAAGCTGGATATAGAAACTAAGGAACCATGAAAGCCTCACCACGGTGAAGAATTACGCTGAACTCCACGAATAATGAGAAAACTAATGTGTTTTGCTCCAAAGGTCCTCACGCCAAAGAAAAGTACCTTGGAACCCCAAATGTCTATGGAAGTTCAGAGGAAGGGTGCACACAGCAGAATGGGAGAGGCCTGTGCTCCCACTGGTGGGTTACCCTTACCTGCTCCTTCTCAACATAAATTCATCCACTTTGCTTTCATTAAAAGCAGAGACCAAGAAAAATAAAAAAGGTTGCCCTTTGTTAGTAAGATATATCTAGATGACGATGCTATTTATCATTGACATTTCTCGGCCACTTGGTATATGATACACAGTTTTGGTTTCATTTATACTTATATTTCGTATATCTCATTTTACCTCTTCTATTCTATTTCTATATAATGATAGTATTATTTTTCTATTATTTGATAATCTTTACAGTCTACCTATCTATAGAAAAAGGGAGGCAAACTCCCATGACACTAGGTTCTAAAAAGTAACTAAATTCTAATCACTTAACCTAACTCCTGCTCTTCATAATATAAAAATTAACTCTTGAAAATCCAGGTACAGGTCTCTCCAGCCAAGTATTGTATCCAACTCCGTAAGTAATCTTTTTTTAAATGTGTGATTATTTTTCTTAACATTCAACTTCAAAGATTCAGGGTTATAAAAAACCAATTTGATATGGTAGAAAAAGAATAAGGCTGGGAGTCAAAGTACCTGGTTTGAGCCGTGTGGCCTTGGGAAAGTGACTTGACCTCTCTAAACAACTGTTCCCTCACCTCTAATGTAGCTTTCTGTGAGTTTGTTGTCCAACTACCTCTCAGTCATTTCAACTAAGTCATATCTGTCATCTGAGCTAAGACTTAACAATTTTATCTATTTTTGTCCTATGACTCTTGAATTCAAATAGTAATACACTACACACTCACAGTTTATAGCATACACATGAAAGCTGGGGCAAAGTATATTTCTCTGAGTTTATTAGCTCAGATAGAAGCCAGTTATGGACTACATTAAGTGATTCACCAGGATTATTCTGATAATTAGTTCAGTGCTACAAATCACTTAGCTTTGAATTCATGCCAAACCTGCAAACACCACTGTGTATTGCTCTGCTTTACAGAGAAGGATGTAATCTACTCCATTTCATTCAAATTTGCTCCTGCTAATTTGACCACTGATAATACAAATACAAAATGGCACCAGGTCTAATAAAACAGTACCTTTACAGCTGGTTTGTTGATTGCGTTGTGGCATTCAATGTGCTGGCAGTGGATGGGATTCCAAGCTGTAAAGCAAAGCATAGCTGATGAATACTTCTCATTGAAATTATATGTGCCCTAGTAAAAACACAACAGATACATCATTAGTTTTCTTTTTCCTACATAGAGCTATCATCAGAAGGCTTCCTAAAATAATCCTTATTTAAAATCTATAAAAAATGTAAAACTTGAGCAAAGATACACAACTCCATCATCCATTTTCCCACAGGAAGAGACAAGCTTGTATAAGGTGGCATAAACAATACCATAGTATTACCTCCTAATGACATACCATTAGTAAGTTCTCAAAGGTTTTTACATCTATGATTTGACTGGATCCTCCCAACAATTCTGTGGGATAGGTACAGTAGATTATTAGCCTCATTCCATGTATGAGTAGGTTAAAGTTTAAAAAGATTAAGTAGCTTGCTATGATCACAGAGTTAGTAGATGACAAGCTGGGACTAGAACCTGTATCTCCTAGGTCTTGACACTCTGTTCTTTTCACTATAATATGCTAAACATCCTAGATTTTGGCACCAGAAAGTATTTCAAATTGATAACAACTAAAATGAATGGAAGGCAACCTCTACCATTCCATTTCCCACCCCATCCCCATCAAATGTGGAGACTGGAAAGATGCATTTCTTGCCTACATGAAATGCACTCTCTCTCACACACATGACCCACAAATTAAACATCTGATAGTTTGCTAATACCCAGCTCCTTAACAGTATACACACACAGAATGAGGACAAAAACCAAATGATCTAGGATAGATCAGAATGAGAATTACAACAGGTAATTATCATCCAGGTGATTCTATAGCCCAAAGCACTTAGTTAACAATACTCCATCATAAAAAAAAAAAGTAATAGGATTATATGTTTGAAAGTAGACATTTTTTTAAATTGACAAATTATAATCTTATAGGACCATGACTGGTCTAATACAGAAGAATCTACAGATAAGAAGATATTCTTACTTAGTTACACATTAAATTATAATTCAAAAACATTTATTATTAATGATCCAGGTCTAATTTATGATCCAAACATTTTATAAAATTTTATATCTAGAAGTATTCTAACTTCAAATATTCTACCCTATTGTTACACTAGGCATAGAATTTGTGTCTGATTTGGAATTCAGGAAAATATAGTCAACAGAGCCATCGACCTTAAAAAATATATAGTGCATCTATTTATTTAAAAAGAAGACAAGAATACAGGCCAGAAACCACTACTCTAATAACACAGTATCACATTGATTATATTTTTAGAGAGAAAGAGGAAATGAATCAAGAATGGAAGATGAAATTATTTGAATATAGGCATTCCACAACTATAAGATTCGCTTCCCTACATGTGGAAAAATCAAGATGACTATAAAGAGAGTGGTTTCAAGTTTTCTTGTGTAATTAAAGAAACCCAAAGAAAAAGACTGCCTTAAGAGCTTAATTCCAAATTGTAACTCCTTCCAATTCCAATTCCAAATTCATGTTGGATATCAGTAATTCATAAGAGCATTCCCTCCTGCTGAGTCTAGAACTGGCCTGAGAATTCTTCTCAACTTTGAGTTCCAGGAAGTCACCACTAATCAAAACGGAGTTGGCATATCAGCCAGCAGTTTGAGAAATCTCCTCTAGTTCTCCAACAGGAGGAACATGTTGCACTAATAGAAACAGTTTGTTAAGCTGAGCCCCACCCCACCCCACCCCCAGCATCTGTGGCTGTGCTAATGGAGCTGTAGGCTGGGTTGAGGCCTGAGTGATTGTCCCCACTGTGCAGGCTGGGGCCCCTGGGAAGGTGGACATGAAACCAGCACTGGCCAGGGCCAGGAGACACAGTAGTTTCTAGTCTGCCTAGGGAAGCAAATGCCCAAGATGTAGCCATGTGCACTCATATGGTGGGATTTGTTGAAATGCGTGGGGACAAGGTCAGCTATGTGGAAGTGCTGCTCCAGACAGCCATGATGCATTTTGCCTCCTGCCCTATCCCTGGCAGCCCTTGGCAGGGTCTGCTTCAAGCAATAACACTGTCTACAGAGCAGCTTCCCCACGTGCCACAGCTAGACTTTTAAAATGGGAAGTCTAAGAAAAATGTCCTCATACAGAAGACAGTTCTAAGAAGTTTCTTTCTTCCTATATATGTATTTTGTGGTGCTCGCCTTTACCACATTTCATCCAAAAAGATGATGCAGCTTTAACATGAATGCTATTTTTTATTTTCAAGGAATTATTATCTATGTTCTCTTTGTAAAGGAAAGATAATATTGTAAATCTTTTTATTAAATAATGTAAAGATGTAAAAAAAAAGTTGGCCATAAGATAAAATCTGTCAACCAACTCTGAATCCGTGTATTATGATAAATATCAAGGAGATTTTCTTGATACTTATAGATAGAAATAATATTCTAAATTAATAACAAGTGCTATGACACAGGCAAAAACAAATCAGAACATGCAAGAGCCATGGCATTTGATCAGGACTCTATAGACTCCTGCTCTGCCAGAAATTAATGTTTCATATATGGATGGTAGGGATATCCAGAAGGTCCTACTCCTCTAATTTTTTATTCCATTTTTACAGAGTGTCATGGAGTTAAGAACAGGTAGCAGAATTCCTCATGTAAGTTCACCAAAGTCACACTAGATTTAAGCTTACTAGAAAAGTGATACTTAGCTTTTGTTGTGTGTCAAAAATCACCTGTCAAGGTTTCAAAAATACGATGTCTAGAACCCATGTGAGATCTCTTGAATCAAAATCTCTGAGGACAGAACACAGGTATTTGTGCTTGGGAAAAACACTATAATTGATCCTAATATAAGGACAATCTATGTATCTTACCATATGACAAATATAGTCATGATAGATCTCCCTTCATCTATAAAAACAAAAATATAGCATAAAAATATGGCAGACAAGAATTCTGCTTCAAACTATGACAGAGTAACTAGAAGTAAACTTGCCCTCCCACTATAAACAACTATAAAAATGAAAAATATATATGAAACAACTCTTTTCAGGAATTAGACTACAAGTAGTGCAGGACAATGATCTTTACAAGAAGAGAAAAAATAAAGTGACTCCTACAGTCACCATGGCTTTTTCCCTGGAAGCAATTTCCATACCTTGGCTCTAGAAGGAGAAATATAAGCACAGTAGGATGGTTTCATTGAGTTGAGGGGACAAAACTAGAGTTTAGAGAGGCAAGGTGGCTTAAATTTGCTGGGTAGAGTACCAGAGAAGAGGAAGCTATGCAAAGAAAGAGCTCCAGAAATCTGAGCTTTCTTTTGGGGTGTTTGGCTTTATACTAAGTTGAACATGTGTAAGGCAAAACTTCAGTAGGCTGCATAGAGAACAACTATGGGGGAACTGTAAGCTAAATAATTCCTATATCTCATACAGGGCTGGGAGATATTTAAGTTCTAACCAACCAGAGGAGAGAACTCAGTGAAAACCTGGGACATTCAGTATAGGCTCTAGAAAGTCATACCTTAGTAAGAGGGTTAAACTAACCATTAGTGAAAAGGCTACCCCAGGCTCACTCTAACAAAGCATAAGAACAAGCCTTAGAAGGGTCAAGTTGATCAACTAGTAACTTGATAGCTAAAACAAACCTCAACACACTGTAGTAGAAGACAACAAAATCCAGACAATCAATAATGTAATTTCATGAAGTCCTGCATCCAGTCAAAAATTACCTGATATTTGAAAAGAGAGGAAAATGTTACCCATAATTGGGGGATGGGGGACACTGGCCATTGAAAACAAACCCAGAAATCACAGAAATGATGTAGTTTTAGCAAACAAAGACTTTGAAACAGCTATTATAAATATATTAAAAGGAAAACAGAAACACAATGAGAAAAGAGCTTAAAGATATAATGAAAGAACAAAGTGGAATTTCTAAAACTTAAAAATATAATATCAGAAATGAAAAATTCACTGAACAGGCTTAATGGAAGATTAGGCAATGCAGAAGAAAAGATAAATGAATTGGGAGACATAACAACAGAAACTCTTAAAATTGAAATACTGAAAGAAAAATAAACAGAGCTTCAGTGAGCTGTGTAAAAATATCAGGCAGAATAAAGTACATGGCCAAAGAAATAATGGCCAAAACTTTTCAAGTGTGATGAAAATTATGAATCCACAGATCCAAGAAGCTCAATGAATCATAGGCAAAATAAAAGCAAAGAAAGTCACACCAAAACTCATTAAAATCAAATTCATAAATACCAATGATAAAGAGAAAATCTTAAAAGCAGCCAGGAAAAAAAAAGACACATTACTTACAGGGGAACAAAGATAAGAATGATCGCTGATTTCTCGTCAGAAACAATGCAAGCCAGAAGACAATGGAACGACATCTTTAATCGGCTGAAAGAAAAAAACTGTCAACCTAGAATTCTATACCCAGTGAAAATATCCTTCAAAAAAAATAAAGACTACTTGAAGACAAAACACAAGGTAAGAGAATTCATTGCCAGCTGCGCTCCACTACAAGAAATGTTAAAGGAAGGTCTTCAGGCTGAAGGAAAATGATACCAGAAGAAAGCTAGGACCTATGCAAAGGCATAAAGAATTCTGAACATGGTAAAAATAATGAATAACTATAAAAGACTTTCTATCCATATTAACATGTTGCTAAAAGATAATTTACTGTTTAAAACAAAAATAACAGCTATGTGTTGTGAGACTAATAACACATAGAGTGAGAAGTAAAATATCTGATAACAAGCACAATAAGGATGGGACGGGGAAATGAAGTGCACAGGGTTCTTACATTACATGTAAACTAGTATAATATTATTTTAAAATAGATTGTGAAGTTAAAGGTACATATTGTAAACCTCAAAGAGATTCTTTTTGAAAAGAAGTATACCTAACAGTTCAGCTCAGAAATAAAATAAAATACTAAAAATAATTATCCCAAAAGAAGGCAAGATATTAAAAAGAAAAGGAACAATGAATAGATGGGACAAATAGAAAACAAACGTAAGATGACAGGCTTAAGCTCACCTATATCTGTAACTACTTTAAATGTAAATCGCCTAAACGATAATTATATTACATGGAAATGGTTTAAAAGGTAGAGCCTGTCTAATAGGATTTAAGTTTTTCGAAAAGCATGACCCAAATATACACTTTCTATGAGAAACACACTTGAAATATAAAGATAAATATGTTAAAAGTAAACCAAAAAAATTGCACTATTATACATAATTAG
Source organism: Pteropus vampyrus (assembly GCF_000151845.1). Lineage (NCBI taxonomy): Eukaryota > Metazoa > Chordata > Mammalia > Chiroptera > Pteropodidae > Pteropus > Pteropus vampyrus. The sequence continues at coordinate 1,991,342 of NW_011889000.1, read as the reverse complement.
CATAGCATTAGCAAATGCTAATCATAAGAAAGTTGGAGTGTCTATATAAATATCAGACAAGCAGAATCCAGGACAAAGAATATTACCAGTAATAAAGAGGAATACTTCACAACGATGAATGATTCAATCTATCAAGATGACATAACAATCATAAATTTATGTGCATCTAATGATAGAGTTTTAAATTATTAAAGCAAAACTGACAGAATTGAAATGAGAAATATGTCCATAATTAATGTAGTAAATTTCAACAATCCTCTATCAGTAATTCATAAAAGAAGCAGACATAAATTCGGTAAAAATAGAAGACTTGAACAACATTCTCAACAGCTTGACCTAATTGATAATAATAAAATTCTCCACTCAACCACTGTAGAACAGACATTATTTTCCGGGGCACATGCAATGTTTACTAACATAAACATTATGCTGGTCCATAAAATAAGCCACAAAAATTTAGATAGAGCAATACCATAGTGTATGTTTCCTGACTACAACAAAATTAGACTAGAAACAATAAAAACTTATCTGGAAAATCACAAAATATTAGTATACTTGAAAAAACACACTTCTAAACAATCCATAAACCAAAGATGAAATCACAAGAAATATTAAAAAGTATTCTGTACTGAAATACAATAAAATCACAGCATATCAAATTTTTGGGATGCAACTAAAGCAATGCTTAAAGGGAAATTTATAGCTTTAAATTCCTATATTAGAAAATACAAAAGGTCCAAAATAAATGATTTATGCTTCTACCTTAATAAGACAGAAAAAAAATTAAACTCAATGTTTTCAGAAGGAATAAAATAATAAAGATAAAAGCAGAAATCAATGAAATTGAAAACAGAAAACCAATAGGGAAAAATCGTACAACCAAACATTAGTTCTTTGGAAAGTTCAATAAAATCAATAAGCCCCCTATCTAGCCCGATGAATAATAAATAAATTACCAACATCAGGAAGGAAAGATAGGACATCACTACAGATCCTACAGAGAAGCCAACAAATTTGATATATGAGATGAAAATGCCCACATTCCTCAAAAGTCACAGATAACAAAATTATAAAATCTGACTCAATAAATTACAAAATCTGACTCACTAAAAAGAAAATTTAAATGCTCCATAACTATTAAATTGAATTCATAATGTAAAATATGTTTCCCACAAAGAAAACCCCAAGTGCAGATGAATTTACCAGTGAATTCTATTACCTATTTAAGGAATAAATAACACAAATCCTACATAAATTCTTTCAGAGAATAGAAGAGGCGGAAACACTTCCCAACTCATTTTATGAAGTAAGCGTTATTCTGTAAACAAAACCAGACAAAGACATTACAATAAATGAAAACTAGATCAATATCCTTCATAAATGTAGGAGCAAGAACACTAAACAAAAAATTAGCAAATTGAATCTGGCAATTGTCACACAGCTGACAATGTGGACTTATCCCAGGAATGCAAGGTTGGTTTAACATTGCAAAGCAAATCAATGTAAATTACCATATTAACAGAATAAAGGAAGAAAGTCATATGATCGTCTAGAAATGCATTTACCAAAATAGAAGAAAATGCATTTGGCCAAAATTGACATTCATTCATAATAAAAACTCTCAGCATACTAAAAATAAACAGAGACTTTCTCAATCTGATAAATAAAATAAAACAAAATAAAATAAAAGCATCTGTGAAAAACCTACAACTAACATCATCTTTAATGGTGAAATCCTTAATACTTTCTCCCCACAAGCTAGGGGGAAAAAAAAAACAAAGATATCCACTGTCCTAGACTGGAGATATGGGCAAGTGCAATGTGAAAAAGAAAGAGAGAAAGAAAGAGGGAAGGAGGGGAAGGAAGGAGGGAAGAGAGGAAGGAAGGAAAAAAGGAAGAGAGGGAGGGAGGAAGGAAAGGAGAGAGGTAGGCAGGCATACAAATTTTTTAAAAGAAGGAAATTTTTCAATTATCTTTATTTGTAAGAGAACATAATCATGTATACAGAAATCTAAAGAAACTTACAAATAAGCTACAAAAACTAACAAGTGGATTGAGCAAAACTGCAGGACATAAAGTCGATTTACAAAAATCAGTTATATTTCTATATAATGTCAATAAAGAAGCTAAATATAACATTTTTAAACACTATTTACAATAGCATCCAAAACCAAAAAATACATATGAATACCTTTAACAAAATATCTGCAAGACCTGAAAACTAGCGAACATTGTTGAGAGAAATTAAGAGACCTAAATAAATGGCTAGACATGCCATGTTCATGGGTCAGAAGACTCAATACCAAGCCTTTTCTTTCAGATGTCAATTCTCCCCCAAACTAAACTATATATTCGATGTAATCCCAGTCAAACTCCAAGCACATTGTTTTGTAGAAATTAAAAAGTTGATAGTAAAAGTGATATAAAAACATAAAGGTTCTAAAATGATCAAAACAATTTTTAAAAAGAACAAATCTGCAGGACTTATATTAGATGATTTCAGATTCACTATAAAGCTATAGTAATCAAGATAGCATGATACTGGCGAAAGGACAGATAATGAAATAAAATATAGGGTCTAGAAATAGACCCACAGACATGTGATCAGTTGGTTTTCAACAAAATAGTCAATGTAATTTGTTGAAAAAAGTAATTTTTTCAACAAATTGAACTGTAGCAATTGGATATCCTTATGGAGAAAAGTCAATCCTTACCTCCCAGTGTATACAAAAATTAATTCTAAATAAATCATATACTTAAAAGTAAAGACTATAAAACATAAGGGAATTTCTTTATAACCTTAAGGGAGACGGAAAAACTGATAAATTGAAATTTATAAAAATTTAAAATTCTTGTCTTTTGAAATACCTGAAGAGGAAAGCCCCTGCCTGAGAGAACATATTCATAATACATATATCTGACCAAATCTTTTATTTTGAGCATATAATACAGAACCAATCCAATTTAAAAATGACAAAAGATTTCATTGAGAACTTCGCACACAGAAAATGACATACAAATGACCAAAAAGCACCTGTAAAGATGCTATAATTTGTCATCAGAGAAATGCAAAGTAAACAACAATATGATACTCCTATATGACCATTAGAATGTCTAACATTAAAAAAAAACTGACAATCTCAAGTGTTGATAATAACGTAGAACAATAAATTATATAATTATATTAACCAATGTTACCCCAATAAATTTAATTAAAAATAATAATATTAATAATGTAGAACAAGTGGAACTCTCATACATTGCAGGAGGAAGTATAAATGGTATAACCACTTTTGAAGAACTGTTTAGACATTTCTTGTACAAGTAGGTATACACTTACCATACGATCCAGCATTTTCACTGCTAGGTATTTATCAAGAGAAATAAATGTATATCTTCACAAAAATGCTTTTATATGAATGTTTATAGCTTTATCCTTAATAGGTAAAAATGTTCATCAAGAAGTGAATGAATAAACGAATTGTGATACATCCATACAATGGAATACCACTCAACATTAAAAAGAAATGAACTACTGATATACAAACAAGGATAAATCACAAAAACATTATGCTGAGTAAAATAAACAGGCATAAAAATGTTACATACTATATTATTCCATTCATATGAAATCCTAGGACAGGCTAATAACTAATCTATAATGGCAAAAAACAGTTCAGTGGTTGCCTATAATGGATTGACTGAAAAGAGAAATAAGAAATCTTTGTGGGGCAATGGAAATATTCTATACATTAGTTACATTAGTGTATACATTTGTCAAAAATTATCAAACTATGCTTAAAATGGGTCATTTATTGCATGAAAATTTTACCTCAATAAAATTGATTTTAAAAAGGAAAAAAATTAAGGACTGCCCAAATATTTACTCCAAAGGAAAGGAAATATACTAAAGCCTGAGAGAAAACATATGTCTGAAAATTATCTAGTCTATGGATCAAAAGATTTTAGGAAAATGTGTGGTATCTGCAACATGATGCAAGAACACGTGGCCTCTATAAAAACAGGAGTAGAAAGTCATAGAAAATTTAGGGTGAGACGGAAAGCTAACAGAATAAGATAAAAATGGATTTGGATAAGAAATATGTTAAGTGTGAGTAAACTAAAAATAAAATAGTAAAATTAGAAACCTCATTCAGGACAATAAACAGAGATGACTTGAGGGAAAAGTCAAGTAAGTTATAGAATAAACCAACCTAAGAAGCTAAGAACATAGAGGAAAAGATAAACAGATAATTTATATGGAATAATACATAAGAAAATAAAATAAGGAAAATAGTGGTTATAATAGCTACACAGCACAAAATATGAAACTCTAACCTATGAATTATAGGTATTCCTGAGGAAAATACTAAATGACTTGAAGAAAGCAATAATTTAAAATTTCATTAATGAGAAATTTCCTGAAAAAGATTGAAAAAGAATTTGAATTTGCAGGCTGAAAACACTCTTCACATTATAGGGGGGAAAATCAATAAAAAGATACTCATATATAGAAGCATTTAAGGAATATTCTTTTTAATAAATGAATAAGTTTCCAAGAATTAAGAACAAAAGGGATTCCTATAACAGACAAAATTACACTGGTCTAAGGTATGTCTTCTATAATTCTACATACCAGAAAAAAATGAAACAATATTTAAATATTTTTCACAATGAAGCAGTTTTCTTTCATGTGTGAAGAAATAAATGGCCTTTATGTATGTGTGTATGTATGTATACACACATACATACACACACACACAAACACATTCCACTGTAAAAATATTACAGAAAAAAAAAAATCTAGGTTCCATTTCCCCGTTAATGACAGAAAAGTCAATTCAAGCCAATTCTACTACTGAGAACAATTACAAAACTGGATAAAATATTTTTTTAAAAAAACAGAATTTTATGGAAGAATTAAGAGGTCATGATCAAAAAGAGGAAGGAATCATTGAAAAGTGAACCTGGTATTTGAAGCCATTCTTCCTCCTTTGCCCATTTCTCTACTCGTCAGTTCCACAGGATGAGCATAGTTCAACAGACATTTTGAAGTAAGAGAACAAATTTGGGGACCACCAAGAAATGGGAGACCTAAAAATCTCCCTCAGTTGTAGGTAGAGGTTCGAAAAGGCCACACCCAGAAGTAAAAGAGGACCAGAAATAGACCAACCCTAACAGGAACTGAAGACCGGCCTCAAATCATCTCAATAATGGAACACAGTTATTTGTTGTTGTTGTTGCTGTTGTTGTTGTTGTTGTTGTTGTTGTTGTTGCATTAAGGTGACTTGGATTGCTAATGTCCATAGCCTCCTGCCAGAAGCAAGAGCAAATTCTCTCTGAAAAAATATAACATATTCTTAAACCTCAAATTAGCTCTATAGTTTTTCTATCTAATGTCTTACACACAATTTAAAAACACACACAAGAAAACAAAAAAATGGCAATAGAATCAGAATCTCCAGAGATCCAGAATATTGAGTTATCAGAAACAAACTTCAAAATGACTATGCTAAATACATTCTATAAAGTAAAAGACAAGTTAAAGAATATCAATGAGTTGGAATTTTTTAAGTACAAAATAAAAATTCTAGAATTTAAAAATATAATTAACAAACTTAAGAGTACAATTGAGAGGCTAAAGAATCAGTGAACAGGAAAATAAGTCAGGAAAAAGAGACAGCATGAAGCACAGACAAATGAGCTGAGGGAGAAGAACACAAAAAATACTCATAAGAGACATGGGAGAAAGGTCTAACATAAGTGTACTGGATTTCCAGAAAAAGAGATGAGACAATGAGTCAAAAGAAACAGACATACAGATGATCCAGACTCATTTTGAATTAGGAGTAAAATTTTTAAAGTATTTAAAATATGTTAAAGAATTCAGAGAAATAGATCACTGAGATACAAATTTCAACAGAAAAATGAAAACTCTAAATATAACGAAAAAAATCTAAAACTAAAAACATATGCATGAAATTAATACCTCATTGAATAGGTTTTTTAAAAATACTAGACACAGCAAAAGAAAGGATTAGTAAACTTGTGGACAGGTTAATATAAATGCAAACTAAAGCATAGAAAACGAATTTTTTTTTTTTTTAGAAAAAAAGGCATGGAGTACCTGAGACTTCTAGAACAATACCAAATTTTTTTTAGTCTCAGGATGAGAGGAGAAAAAAAAAGGAACAGAATAAATATCTGGAGAGAAGAACACCCAACATTTTTTCTAAAGCTCAGCAAACTTCAAGCAGAATAAATACAAAGACCACCACACTTCAGCAGATTATAATGAAAATACAAAAAATATCAAAAATAAGGAGAAAATTTTAAATGAGGCAGAGAAAATACATATTACATTCAGGGGTACGATGATAAGAATGATGTCTAATTTCCAATCAGAAACAATGGAATTAGATATTTAAAGTGTTAAATGAGAAAAAAAAATTCGATTACAGTAAAGTTACAGCAGAAATCAAAATAAAATATTACTAGAACCCAAATATTTGAGAGTTAAATAACATTCTCCTAAATAAAACATAGGCCAAAGAAGATATAGCAATAAATTTTTTAAATATTTTTAAATTAATGATAGTAAAAACAAACGTATCAGAATTTGTTGGATACAGCTAATGCAGAGCTTCAGAAGGAAATTAGTAACTTTAAAAGAATAATTACAAAAATGTTTAATGTTGAAAATCAACAATCTAAGTTTTTATTCTAAGAAACTAGGGAAAAAAAGGAAAAATTAACTGAAAGGAAAAGAAGAAAATAATAAAGGGCAGAAAGCAATGAAATACATAAAGAACATCACTGAATCATTTTCTTCAGTGTTGTTCATGTAAGTATTTGATAAATTTTAATATCTACTCAGAATAAAAGTTCTCAGTCAACTGGAAATTAAACAAAACTTCTTCAAACTGACATAACAGATTATCAGCAAAACCTTACAGTTAATACCATAATTAATGATGAAATATTCCCTAAAGTTAGAAACAAAGCATTTTTACCACTTCTATTCAATATTGTTCTGAAAGTCCTAGGCAGAGGGAAAAAAAGAAAAAAAAAAACAGCAATAAATGGCATAAAAATTGGAAAGATCATGGCAAATTTGTCCTTCTTTAAGATGACACCATAAATCCAACTAATCAACAAACTACTAGAATAACTGAATTTAGCAAAATCATGAAATAAAAGAAAAATATGCAAAAATCAATTGCATTTCTTTATACTGTCAATAAACAATTGGAAATTATATTTTAAAATAATTTCATTTACAACAGCATAAAAAAACGCCTCAAATACCTAGGAATAAATTTAATTTAAAAAATGCAAAATTCTATAATGAAAACTACAGAATACTGTTGAGAGAAATTTTTAAAGATCTAAATAATGGAGAGATATATCATGTTCATGGATTAGAAAACTCAATATTTTTACAATGTCAGTTCTTTCCAAGTGGAACTATAGGTTTAACACAACCCAGATCAAAATCCCAGCAGGATTGTTTTTTGCAGAAATAAAAGCTGATACAAAAATATATATGGAAATGCAAAAGACCTAAAATAGCCAAGATGATTGAAGAAGAACAAAGTTGGAGACTTGAACTATCTGATTTCAAAACTATAAAGCCAAAGTATTTAAGACAGTTTGTATTGGTATACAGGTCAATAAGACTAAATGGAGTCCAGAAATATACCCAAATATATACATGACCAAGGGACCAATACAATTTAAAGGGAAAACAATAATCTTTTCAACAAAAGGTGCTAGAACGATCCATAAAGAAATAAATGAACCATATCCACCATACACAAAGATTAAATTTAAATGCATCATAGACCTAAATGTGCAAGCTAAGATATGAAGCTTGTGGAAGAAAACAGTGGAAACTATCTTTACAACCTTGGAGAAGGCAAAGATTTCTTAGGACATGAAAGTCACTAACCATAAATGAGAAAATGAAAAATTTTGGTTTATCAAAATTAAAAACTCATGTTCATCAAAAACACTAAAACAGCAATCCAAC